>NW_006921536.1:5183429-5398795 GCF_000340215.1 Pseudocercospora fijiensis CIRAD86
AGTAACTCGTGCGACCTCTCTATACTATAGTAACTAGCGAGCTTACTATTATAGTGCCTCTTTAAAAGCTCTTGTCTAATCGATTGTTTAGCGGGGACATAGTATCTGCCCTTAAACTTTAAGTAACCTTTGTCGTCGATCGACTAACTATTACTCTTGCTAGATCGAGTCGCCCGTCTACTTATAAGCCTACTAATACGCTCGATAGCAAAGGCGTCCCTCTACTAAGTACGTAATAGCTTATCTATAAACGATTAACTATCCCTATTTACAAGGTTATTTAATAGCACCCTCGCTATTAAACGAGGTACGTATTATATGTATCTAATAGTACTAGCAGCTAGATTAACTGCAACCTCTTCTATAGTACTATCGCTATAGATAGCAATATCTTTAATCGAGTCGTTATAGCTCGAGCGATCTACGTCCTTTTTAACGTATACTAGAAGAACGACAACTCCGCTATAGTATTTGTTGCCGCCGCGGGGTCCGGAGGTCCGCTTATCCTACGTTTGCTTATTAATAATACAGGCTATAGCAATCTTATACTATAGGGTTGGAAACAATAAATTAATAGATTGCTAAGTACCGCTATCGTAATTAGGTCGCCTCGATAGGCTATTAGTAGGGTTGCTTACGCCTAGCCGATATAATATATTAAAATCAAACCTAGCGAGGTAGACGGCCTATCTAGCCTATCGACCTATAACCCTAGTAACCTTCGTAATTCTACGGAGGTTGTTATAGTCCGTATAGACCTAAATAGTATGCTATATACTATCGAGATAGTAGCGCTAGTGCTTAAAGGCCTCGACAATAGCTAGGAGCTTTTGCTCGTAGGTCTCGTAGCGACGTTTAGTATTAATTATCTTCCTCGAGAAGAAGGCAATCGGGTACTAGTAGGTGTTATTAGCCTGCTGTAACATAGTAGCTAATATAGCGAACTGTAAAGCGTTAGTCTCGATTCGGATCTGTTTGCTTAGCACGAAATAGTATAATAAGGGGACTTTAGTAAAGCGTTGCTTTAGACCGTTAAAAGCGGCTTGTGTCTTATTAGTCTATCTAAACTCTCTAGATAGATTAGCCTTAGTTTTAGTAAGCTCAGTTAGCGGCATTACGTGCCTCAAATAGCCCTTAATAAACCGACGGTAGAAGTTAGCAAAACCTAGGAATAATTGAAGCTCCTTAATAGACGTAGGAATAGGCTATTTAGTAATTGTTTTGATCCGGTTAGGGTTAGCCTTAATACCCTCGGTTAATACGAGGAAGCTAAGGAAGGATACCTCTTTAGTAGTAAAGGTGCATTTAGAAGGCTTGTAATATAGGCTGTAGGCCCGTAGGCGGTCGAGGACTTTACGTACTATAGCCTAGTGCTCTACAATGTTAGGTAAATAGGTATAGACTAGGATATTATCTAGGTAAACTATATAGAGGTAGTCTAATAGGCCTAATAGGGCCCGATTAATATAGGACTAGAATGTTGCAAGGGCGTTTGCTAAGCCGAATAGTATAACTAAGTACTCGAAATAGCTATAGCGAGTACGGAAGGCTATTTTCTATTCGTTACCCTTACGAATGCGGATACGATAGTACGCATCCTTAATGTCTAGTATAGTATAGTAGTAAGCCCTAGAAAGGCGATCGAGGGTCTTATTAATAAGGGGGAGTAGACAGCGGTCTTTAATAGTAATAGTATTAAGCCCGCGATAGTCGATATATAGGCGTAGGCTACTATCCTTCTTTAGTACGAACAGGATAGGTGCACTAGCAGGGCTGTTACTATACCGAATTCGACTATTAGCTAGGTTTTCCTCTAGGCACTTACGCAATATAGCAAGCTCTCGCTTACTAAGGTTATAGAGGGGGCTAAAAGGAACCTCCTTGCCCTCTATAATATTAATCTTATAATCCGTCTCTTTAAATATAGGCAATGTCGATGCTAAGTAGTATTTAAACACATTAATATAGGTCTCTCGAATAGGTTCTAGTATACGCTTAAGTTGTTTAGGATCTATGCTATTAGGGGGCACTAGTTTATCGTTATTACTACCGAGCAGGTCGGCCGTCGGATTAGCTAGGGTTAGGTTGCTAATAAATAGGACCCTAATATTATTAGGGTACTCGCTAATATTAATATATTTAATGTCCTCTTTCCTAGCGATTCTAAATCGCTATTATTAACTGCCTAAGTCTATAACTATAGTATAGTACTTAAGAATAGGGTTGCTAATAACAATGTCGGATAGGAGGCTGTCTATATCTACCGCGTAGGTAGTAAAGTTTAGTAGGCGTTTATTTCCGAGGTCGTCTTTTAGAACTATAGGAATATAGTAGGCCCTATAGGTTAAGTGCCGAGCGTTATTAAACCAAGCAAGGACTGGCATATTAGTCCTAGGCAATTGTCGGAGGTCTGATTACTTAGCTAAGCGATAGTTAATAAGGGCGCTAACTGAATTTCCGGGGTCTAGTATAACCTTTGCCTTATAGTTAGTATCGCGCCTAGATATAAGACAGGTACGTATAATAGCTAGTACAATGTCGATAGTCTTACGCCGTATAAGGCTAACAGTTAGTGCGGCGCTTACTCTTTTTTCGAAGGTTAGCCTATAGGGGTAGCGTTAGCCGCTAAGAGGTGCTTTCGGTATTTAGCGGAAGCACGATTAATTCGGGCCTAGTCCTTAGGTTTGTCGCATTAGCCTAGTAGATAGCTAGTGCTATTACAATTAAAGCACTTCAATCCGGTTAGTAGACTGCCGTAGCTATTGTTATTGTTAGTAGAGCGGTTAGTATTGTAGGGATACGAGCCCCTTCTACGGCCTCTATCGCGGCCTCCTCTATATAGCCGCCGGCTACGGCCTCTTCTACGGTCGCTGTTACTGTTTCTATTGTTAGCATTGTTGTTTTAGATAGAACCTTAGTTTCCTCCGCAGGTACTACGGTTGCCGCGGTTAGTACTAGCTAGTCGGATCCTCGATTCTAGTCGCTATTAGAGCTAAATAGCCCGTTCGGCTGTTTCTACTTCGACTATAAATTAAATGCGCGTTAGATTAGTCTGTTCGAATACGCGACGGCGGTCTAATTTAAGGACTAATTCCTATCGCAATTTAGGGCGTATTTCGGAAATCTAGATAGAGTCGGTCTTAGCTAGCAAATCGTCCTCGAGGGTCTTTAAATAGGCCTTAAATAAGCGAGCCGATTAATTAGTCTTTTGTTTAGCTCGAAGGTATTAGTCCTAAGCGTGTTGTTGCCTTAGTATAGGGTTTCTAAGAGTGTCTAGTATAATAGTTTTATAGGTCTGCTACTAAATAGCGGTCTAGTCGTCGAGGGAGTTAAAATAGTTATCCTAGGTGCGTTTTAGGTCGCTATTAATATACTATATAGCATAGACGACTAACGAATAGTCGTCTAGAAGGGCCCTCGGCGCATTTCGCTAGTTAAGCTTATAGTCGCGAATATAGTCGTTGTACTGCTTTCGGCTAGAGCTATTAAATATAGTACAGTCCTTAAGTTTAGCATCCTTCTTTTATACGGAAGGTCCTACTACTAGTTCTAGTCTAGCAGTAGTTGTTAGGGCTTCCTATAGGCGGCGAATCTCGAGGAGATTATCCTTTAGCTATTGTTCTTAACGTAGGGTAGTAAGCCTATTTCGGGTAGCTTCCTAAAGTCTCGCTACTAGCTAGGGGCTAAAGGCTAGCTAGCTATATCGTCGATTAACAATATTGTTAAGAATGTCGTTAACAGGCAATTCTAGATCGTTACCTAGAATTACAGGTTCTTCTTTAGTAGGCTTAGCAGTAGGCCCTTTAGTAGGAGGCACTTTAGTAGGAGCCTTAGTAGGCACTTTAGTAGGCACTGTGCTACTAGCGTTGTCGTTGCTAGCGCTGCTAGCGGCAGTACGGTTGTTGTTTTGTAATAAACCGGCTATTGTAAGGGGTAATACTAATAATGTATTATAGGCCCCTAAGATACGGATATAGCGGAATTAGTAGATATCGGCTTAGTGCGATTAACTTAGTATAATAGGCCGTATAGAAGACCTTGCTTAATAATTAGTACGGTTATTCTAATAGAATAGTGCGTATAGATCCCGCCTCGGGCGCAATATAGTTAGATTAACGGTTTTCGTAGCTATACCGCTAAAAGCTTGAAATAAGGACTATCTAGCTACTGCCCTTAAAGGGTAGATCGAATACTATATAAGAAGGGTATATTAGCAGGTAGATAGGGTAGTAGTAGGTACAAGTAGTATTCGATAAGGAGCTAGGAGGAGAGGGAGGAAGGCAGGCAAGTTAGCCTATTACTAAGCGCTAAGCCCTACCTAAGGCATTAAGACCCTAGCTTTACTCGAGCCCGGTTATATACCAATTACGTATAACCTCTTTAGTCCTAATATATCTCTTTAATACTATACTATTATAGACCTACTAATCGTCCCTCGCGTAATAATTAGTAGCTTCGCTTTAGAGATCTAGATCCGTTTAAATAGTACCTAAGTACTAGACGAACAAGTACTTTAAAAAAAAAGTAAAAAAACCCTACCGCCGCCGCTCTACGCGACCGCGAGGTCCTATACTAGCAGCACCGACCTACCTACCTAACTATAACAACTATATAATAACTACCTACGCTCGATACCGATACGATTATAATAGTCCTTTAAATTCCGTATATTATCTTCTATATATATATAGCTATATACCGGCGGCGCCCTATAGCCCTCTAATTACTAAACCGGGCGGCCCGCCTTCCTTATCTAGGTTTATTTACTCGATACTAATACCGGGCACTAGTCGAGGTAAGAGCTTGCGAGTACCCTAATAATTACCTAGCTCTCGTCTAGTTTCTTAGCTCTATACTTACTATTAGGGCTAAAGAGGCTATACGTAATTAGTATATAACTAGGCTAAGTAAAGCTAGGGTCTTAGTGCCTTAGGCAGGGCTTAGCGCCTAGCAATAGGCTAACTTACCTACCTTCCTCCCTCTCCTTCTAGCTCCTTATCGAATACTACTCGTACCTACTACTACCCTATCTACCTACTAACATAACCCTTCTTATATAGTATTCGATCCACCCTTTAAGGGTAGTAGCTAGATAGTCCTTATTTTAAGCTTTTAGCAATATAGCTACGAAAACTATCGATTTAACTATATTGCGCCTAAAGAACGGGACCTATACGTACTATTCTATTAAAACAACCGTACTAATTATTAAGTAAGGCCTTCTATACGGCCTATTATACTAAGTTAATCGCACTAAGCCGATATCTACTAATTCCGCTATATCCGCATCTTAGGGGCTAATAATATATTATTAGTATCGCCCCTTATAATAGCTAGCTTATTACGAAGCAACAATAACCGCGGCGCTACTAGCAGCGCTAGCAATAACAACACTAGTAGCATAGTGCCTACCGAAGTACCTACTAAAGTGTCTACTAAAGCACCTGCTAAAGAGCCTACTACTAGGCCTACCGAAGAACCTATAGTTCTAGGCGATAATCTAGAATTGCCTATTAACGACATTCTTAACAACATTGTTTATCGACGATATAGCTAACTAGCCTTCGGGCCCTAACTAGTAGGGAGACTTTAAGAAGCTACTTAAAACAGGCTTACTGCCCTATACTAAGAGTAGTAGCTAAAAGATAACCTCCTCGAGCTTCGCAGCCTTCGCCTTCGCCGCCTTTAGGAGGCTCTAACAACTAATACTAAGCCGATAGTAGGGCCTTCTTTACTACCCGTTGCAGTCTAAAAGAAGGATGCTAAACTTAAGGACTATACCGTATTTAATAGCTCTAGCCGAAAGCAATATAACGACTATATTCGTAACTATAAGCTTAACTAGCGAAACGTACCTAGGGCTCTTCCGGACGATTACTCGTTAGTCGTCTATGCTATGCAATATATTAATAGATAGACCCCGCAGTGGTCCGGGTTGGTTTAGTTTAGTTTGCCAAGCCGAAATTCTGGTTTAGTTTGGTTTGGTTTGCTAAGGAACCGGTGTACGGACCGGTTTGCCGGCTACGTGCTAGCTACGGACAAAAACCCGACCTAAAACACGTCTAAACAGCCCGAAACACAGATGCAACCGTGTAGCGCATACAATATAGGGCCCCCGGACTAGATCCGAGGTCGTCGCATATCGTCGTATATCGTCGCATACCGTCGCAGTTTAGTCGGATTTTCTCGGAAACCGGCTTAGACTAGCGGGGTAAAAAACCAAACCGGAACCAAACCGGAGGGGTACCGCTAAGAAACCAAACTATATACGTTCTATAGTTCGCAAACCGAACTACTACGGGGTCTATTAATAGAGACCTAAAGCGTACCTAGGATAACTATTTCGACTCCCTTACTAATTAGACCGCTGTTTAGTAGCAAGACTATAAGACTATTATACTAGACACCCTTAGAAACCCTATACTAAGGCAATAATACGCTTAGGACTAATACCTTCGAGCTAAACAAAAGACTAATTAATCGGCTCGCTTATTTAAGGCCTATTTAAAGACCCTCGAGGACGATTTGCTAGCTAAGACCGACTCTATCTAGATTTCCGAAATACGCCCTAAATTGCGATAGGAATTAGTCCTTAAATTAGACCGCCGTCGCGTGTTCGAATAGACTAATCTAACGCGCATTCAATTCATAGTCGAAGTAGAAATAGCCGAACGGGCTATTTAGCTCTAATAACGACTAGAATCGAGGATCCGACTAGCTAGTACTAACCGTAGCAACCGTAGCCGCGGAGGAAACTAAGGTTCCTACTATAACAATAATGCTAACAATAGGAATAGTAACGACCGTAGAAGAGGCCGTAGCCGGCGGCTATATAGAGGAGGCCGCGATAGAGGCCGTAGAAGGGGCTCGTATCCCTATAATACTAACCGCTCGGCTAATAATAGTAACAATAGCTACGGCAGTCTACTAACCGGATTGAAGTGCTTCAATTATAATAGTACTAGCTATCTACTAGGCTAATGCGATAAACCTAAGAACTAGGCCCGAATTAACCGTACTTCCGCTAAATACCGAAAGCACCTCTTAGCGGCTAACGCTACCCCTATAGGCCAATCTTCGAAAAAAGAATAAGCGCCGCACTAACTGTTAGCCTTGTACGGCGTAAGACTATCGATATTGTACTAGCTATTATACGTACCTATCTCGTATCGGACACGTATAGAACTAACTATAAGACTAAGGTTATACTAGATCTAGGAAATTCAGTTAGTGCCCTTATTAGCTATCGCCTAGCTAAGCAATTAGACCTTTAATAACTGCCTAGGACTAACCTACTAACCCTTGCTTAGTTTAATAACGCTCGGCACTTAACCTATAGAGCCTACTATATCTATATAGCTCTAAGAGACGACCTTAGCAATAAGCGCCTACTAAACTTTACTGCCTACGTAGTAGACATAGATAGCCTCCTATCTAATATTATTATTAGCAACCCTATTCTTAAGTACTACGCTATAGCTATAGACTTAGGCATTTAGAAGTAGCGATTTAGAATCGCTAGGAAAGAGGACATTAAACAAATTAATGTTAGCGAGTGCCCTAACGATATTAGGGTCCTGTTTATTAGCAACCTAATACTAGCCTCCGCTTTAGCTAATCCGACTACCGATTTGCTCGGTAGTAATAACGATGAACCTATGCCCCCTAATAATCCTAATTAGCTTACTCGCATACTAGAGCCTATCCGAGAGACCTATATTAATGTGTTTAAACACTACCTAGCATCGACATTGCCTATGTTTAAAGAGACGGATTATAAGATTAATATTATAGAGGGCAAGGAGGTTCCTTTTAGACTACTCTACAACCTTAGTAAGCGCGAGCTTGCTATATTGCGTAAGTACCTAGAGGAAAACCTAGCTAATAGTCGTATTCGATATAGTAACAGCCCTACTAGTGCACCTATCCTGTTCGTACTAAAGAAGGATAGTAGCCTACGTCTATATATCGACTATCGTAGACTTAATGCTGTTACTATTAAAGACCGCTATCTACTTCCGCTTATTAACGAGACCCTCGATCGCCTTTCTAGCGCTTACTTCTATACTATATTAGACCTTAAGGATGCGTACTATCGTATCTGCATTCGTAAGGGCGATGAATAGAAAACAGCCTTCCGTACTCGTTATAGCTATTTCGAATACTTAGTTATACTATTTAGCCTAGCTAATGCCTCTGTAATATTCTAGTCCTATATTAATCGGGCCCTTTTAGGCCTATTAGACTACCTCTGTATAGTTTACCTAGACGATATCCTAGTCTATACGCACTTACCTAACATTGCGGAACATTAGGCCGCCGTACGTAAGGTCCTCGACCGCCTACGAGCCTATAGCCTATATTACAAACCTTCTAAATGCACCTTTGCTACTAAAGAGGTGTCCTTCCTTAGCTTCCTCGTATTAACCGATAGTGTTAAGGCTAATCCTAATCGGATTAAGACTATTACTAAGTAGCTAATACCTACTAGTATTAAGGAGCTTTAATCGTTCCTCGGCTTTGCTAATTTCTATCGTCGCTTTATTAAGGGCTATTTACGGCATATAATGCCCCTAACTAAGCTTACTAAAACTAAGGCCAACCCTACTAGAGAATTTAAATAGACTAATAGAGTATAAGCCGCTTTTAACGGTCTAAAGCAACGCTTTACTAAAGTCCCCTTATTGCACTATTTCGTACTAAGCAAACAGATCCGAATTGAGACTAACGCTTTACAGTTCGCTATATTAGCTATTATGTTATAGCAGGCTAATAACACCTACTAGCACCCGATTGCCTTCTTCTCGAGGAAGATAATTAATACTAAACGTCGCTACGAGACCTACGAGTAAGAGCTCCTAGCTATTGTCGAGGCCTTTAAGTATTAGAGGCACTACCTCGATAGGGCTTAATATACAATATAGGTCTATATAGACTATAACAACCTCCGTAGCATTACTAAGGTTACTAGGGTTATAGGTCGACAGGCTAGATAGGCCGTCTACCTCGCCGGGTTCGATTTTAATATATTATACCGGCTAGGCGTAAGTAACCCTACCGATAGCCTATCGAGGCGACCTAATTACGATAGCGAGACCTAATATATTAATTTATTGTTTCTAACCCTATAGTATAAAATTGCTATAGCCCGTATTGTTAATAAGTAAACGTAGGATAAGCGGACCTCCGGACCCCGCGGCGGCAATAAATACTATAGCAGAGTTGTCGTTCTTCTAGTATACGTTAAAAAGGACGTAGATCGCTCGAGCTATAACGACTCGATTAAAGATATTGCTATCTATAGCGACAGTACTATAGAAGAGGTTGTAGTTAATCTAGCTACTAGTACTATTAGATATATATAATACGTACCTCGTTCGATAGCGAGGGTGCTATTAAATAACCTTATAAATAGGGATAGTTAATCGTTTATAGATAAGCTATTACGTACTTAGTAGAGGGACGCCTTTGCTATCGAGCGTATTAATAGGCTTATAAGTAGACGGGCGACTCGATCTAGTAAGAGTAATAGTTAGTCGATCGACGACAAAGGTTACTTAAAATTCAAGGGTAGATACTATATCCCCGCTAAGCAATCGATTAGATAAGAGCTTTTAAAGAGGCACTATAATAGTAAGCTCGCTAGTTACTATAGTATAGAGAGGTTGTACGAGTTACTATCGCGTATATACTACTAGCTAAATAGTAAGCGGTATATAAAGGAATATATATAGACCTATATAGTATGCTAGCGAGTTAAGGCACTAAAGTACTTACTATTTAGCGAGTTGTCTTTACTTCCTGTTCCTAGGAAGCTATTTACTAAGCTTATAATAGACTTTATTATAGGCCTTCCTCCTACTAAGCGTAGGGGCAGCAAGGATATATATAATGCTATCCTTATTATAGTAGACCGATTTACTAAGGGCGCTCGATACATCCCGGCGCGGAAAGATTAGACTACTATTAATATAGTAGAGGCGCTATAGAATAATATCTTCTATACCTATTAGGGAACCCCTAAGGGGATAGTATCTAATCGTAGATCGATACTAATATCGCACTATTAGAGCGAAATATGCCTATAGCTAAGACTAAAGTATCGGCTATTAATAGCCTTCTATCTACAGACTAACGGTTAAACAGAGAGACAGAATGCTACCCTATAGCAGTACCTACGCAGTTACATTAACGAGAACCCTAAGGATTGGGTTAATCTCCTATAGCCTACAGAATTCGTATATAACAATAGTATACACTTATTAACTAAGGTTTTACTATATATAGCTATAATAGGCTAAAACGCTGCCCTACTACAAGATCTATTTACCTCGCTCGAGGCCGAGCGTAAGGAAAGGGAAGCGCGTCAAGTACTAGAAACACTAGCGGCAATAGAACGTGTCTAGAAGATGCGAGAAATCTATGCTAAGATAGCTAAGAAGCTAACAAGGGCTTAAGAGTACTAAAAGACCTACTACGATAAGCGCTATATACTAATAACCTTTAAACAAGGCGATATAGTTATACTAAGTACTAAGAACCTCCGTATCCGCAAATACCTATTACCTAATAGCAAAATAAGGCCTAAGCTCGCACTAAGATATATTAGCCTATTTCGCATTCGAGAGGCTAAGGGCATATAGGCCTACTAGTTATAGCTTCTACCCTATTATACTATCTATAATACCTTCTATATATCCCTCCTTAAACTATACTACTAGCGTAAAGGCGATAAAGCGCCTACCGAGTTAGAAGAAGTCTTAGCTAATAGTAAAGAACTATAGTCTATAGAGCGTATACTAAAGCATTAGACTAGGCAAGGTAAGAAGGAGTACCTACTAAGATAGTAAGGCTATCTACCTAAATAGGACTCGTAGGAAGCTAAAGGTTCCTTCGAGGATATAACTAAGTTGTTAGATAAGTATTAGACTAGTATAAAGAACAAGAAGAAGGCTAAGGGCCTATAATGTCGCCTAGGAATAATACTACCCCTAGGGTGCTATTAGCTAACTAATTAGAGGCAAGACAATTGTTAGCAAGGGACAATAAGACTATACTACTATAGTAAATGCGTACTAAGTGTTAACGCTACCTCTTTACTAGCGCCCCTATAAGACCCTTCTTTAACGCCCTCTCTTGTTCCTTTATTCTATTAAGGCCTCGAGGCCTAGGCGATCGGCGAGGACGGCGTCGCGCTTATAATAGCGCGGCCGGCGCGACTATGTTAGTAACGGTATTGCGGAGTGTGTTACTATTTAAGAAAGGAAGGATACGGCGATACTAGTAACGGTGTTGCTAAGTTGTTATTAGTTAAAGAAGGAAATTAGAAGTAAGGTAAAGTTAGCGCTAAGACGACTAGCGCCGCTATTATTAACATTACTTGCTACTATTACTATACCTACGGACACAACCTTACCTACACTACGAGCCTAAGGCACCTTTAATCAAAACTTTAATTAAAACTTTAAGCCGCCTAAAAGATTGAGCGACTAATAGACTAACTAAGGGCAAAACTATAGAGCTAAGCTAGCCGGGGTCGATCTTGCGGACAATAGGTTACTCCTCGATCTTTCCGACCCTTTAAGCGAGGCGAACCTCTACTACTACACTTATAATAGCCTTTATCTATAGAAACTAGACGAGCTGTGTTTTTTTTTAAAAAGATAAGATAAGATTAACACTCGAAGGCTACTAAGCCTAACTAGTTAGGGCTAGTAAAACTACGATAGTAAATAATAGCCCTCGTAATAATAAGAATAACCCTCGGAAGCGGACATTGCTAGGTCTTTTAAGAGTAGACGTAAAGAACTCGGTACGATATTACTTAGAATAGAGGCAGGGCTATAATACCTCGTACGTCTACCTATTATAGTAGGGAAGACGCGCTCGTATTATAATTAGTCGAAGGCCCTTAATTCTTGTAGATATATATTACTTTATAGGTTATTAATAATAGGAATAGCGTAGTTAGAGTTAGACATTGTGTTAGAAGGTAAGGTTTGATATAGTTATATAATTAGGTAGTTAAGTGTTCAATTTAGCGTAGGCTAAGCAGCTTATTAGACTTGCTAAGTTAGTAGCAATAGAGGTCGTAGAACATTAATAGGCTACGAGGGCGCGGCCTTTAGAAGGGAAGCGTATATTAGGGCTAAAGAGGCTATACGTAATTGGTATATAACTAGGCTAAGTGAAGCTAGGGTCTTAGTGCCTTAGGTAGGGCTTAGCGCCTAGCAATAGGCTAACTTGCCTACCTTCCTCCCTCTCCTCCTAGCTCCTTATCGAATACTACTCGTACCTACTACTACCCTATCTACCTGCTAATATAACCCTTCTTACACTTACCCTATACCTATAAGATTATCGAGCCTACGCTTATTTTATACAAATATACTAGCTTCCGCACGCCCCGATTTAGACGCCTACTCGTTAAATATCGCTTTTTATTTTAAGGAATTCTTAGCTAACGCGGGCTACGCTAAATTAGTATACTAGAAGTAGAGAGACTTATTAAAAGCAGTCGTTACGACAATTACTACTTATTATTAGCCCCTAGAGGAGTATATATCCCGAAAGCTCTCGGACTTTAGAGACAGTACCTCGCTAGGTTTCTCTTAGGACTAGGTAGTTAACCGCTCTTTAGTTATAGTAGTAGCGAAGACGCTAATTATACTCTATAACGAACTTATAGTTTTAGATACGATAGAACCTAACGACTTAGCGGCTCCTACTCTAGAACTAGCACTACCCTTACTAGATATAGTAGTGCCTATAGGTCCGGATGCTAGTCTATAGCTACGTCGCCGTCGGACTATTTTAGTAGCTAGTACGCGACGTGTTATATACGTACGTTACAGGTTCTTACCGATTGTTTTCTCCCTAGGTCTGCGAGAACTTAGTGCCTTAGAGCTATTAGTCCCTAGTAGCCCTGCCTTGTTCTTACTAGTTTCTGTCGACCCTAAGTAGCAGGGTCCTAAGTAACAAGGTCCTAAGCCTAAATAGGAGGATACGGAGCAATAGAGCCCTAAGCCCGAATAGTAAGAGCTTCCGGCCCTAAGTAGTCTAGAGTCCTCTTTATTAGGTCCTAAGCCTTACTAATAGGGTACTTATTATTAGGAGCTTTAGTAGCGGAGTCCTAAACCGGAGCATTAACGTCCTAAGATATAGCAGTAAGGGCCCCGATAATAAGAGCCGTTACTTCTACTAGTATCGGCCGAAAATATAGCTAACACATCCTAAGAGATAGACCTAGATTTCTAGCGTATAGACTTAGTATACGTAGAACCTAGCGTCGAGCGTAACCTACCTCCTTAGTAGTAGATATAGCGCCGCCGATCGGTCGACGCTTTCCTAGGTATAGAGGCTAGGCGTCTAGTCGCGGACCGCTAGCGAGTACGTAATACTAGCGCGGGACTATCCTCCTAAAACTAGCGTAATAGTAAGCAGCTAGCTTACGACAACCCGTAGCTCTAACGCCTACGAGAGGGCGCGTAACGCAAAGCCCTAGTATATAAGAACTAGAACGCCGCTAGCGCGGACGCAGCTACCGAAGACGCAGATAGCGAAATCCTAAACGCCGCTAACCTAGCTGTCCTACGTAATAAGATACGCTAGCTATTTAGACAACTATTAAATTAATAAGTTATCTAAACCTAATAACTTAGAGACGAGATCTAGGACGAGATTAACTAGTTACGCTAGAGTATCCCTTCGAGCTTAGTATAGAATAGGCTAGATACTAGAAGAGCTAAACGCCTCGCGCGTATAGGTTTATATAAATAGGCTCCGTATAAACAAGTTCCGTTAGCCCTACTATCTAACCCGGTCGAATCCTAGTCTTATTAGTTATACCGTAATATATAACGTAACGCCGAGGCTAGGCAACGCTACTATAGCTAAGGCGCTACTACTAGTAGAGGGCCTCTAAGCCCGAGCCCCGGCGATTCTAGTACCTAGGGTAGGAACTTTAGCCCTCGCGGTTACCGCTTTAACCCGCACTACGTCGATAACTTCTAGTTTAGCCGCTTACCCTATTATAGCCTATAGCGTTCTTAGCGTTTAGAGAGGTTCGACCCGATAGATATCGGGTACTTCTACTCTAACGCCCTATATATAGACTTAGACGGCTAGGACATCTATATATACGGCAATAAGGTTACCTTTACCTTAGTATACCTATTTTTAGACGCGGCTTACGATTACGCGGTAGTTAATTACGCTCGTATAGTGCGTACCTAGCTTACTAAGTGCCTACGTAGGGCCGTATAGTAATAGTTTATTTACGAGCTTAGGAGCAATAATCGTAATACTATATATAGAGGAGAAGGCATCGAGCGTTAGTATAAGGCACTAAGGGACAAGTTTAGTAGATCTATTATCGAGGCCTAGGATAAGCTATACGCCGAATCCTATACGATATAGGACGTACGCAACCGTAGAGTACCCTAGTAGTTTATTATAAACTATATTCGCTACGTATGCGAGGTAGGTCTTGAGATAGACCCTAATAGACCGTACGCTCTCCTCTACTAGGTATAGTTACGATTCGAACCCCGCCTATAAGACAAGCTCGATAAGCCTTTACTAAGCGATACGATTTACACTTTTACGCGAGCTATAGAAGACAAATACGAAGTATAGTACCGTAGGTACCTATAGTCCGATAGCTACGGCACTACTCGAGGCTGTAATAGGTATAACGGTAAGTTATAATATCGAAACGCTTGTAATAACAACCGATACGCCGATTCCTCGGGCGTATATCGCGATACTTTAGGTCGCAGTTACGCTAGTAGGTTCGATAATCGGTACGCCGTAGCAGTACGCGGATATCGCGACAATTTAGATCGCAGTTACGCTAGCGGCTATAGTAATAAGCGCCCTAGAAATAGTAGCTATACTAATTAAAACTAGTATTAGCGTTAAGATTAAGGAAACGATAGGTAAGCCCTAGCGGGGGAGGGACGCTAAAAAGAGTACGCTTCTAACTATAATAACCGAGTAGAGCTACGTAATAATAATCGAGGCTACGAAGTACGCGGTAGTAATCGAAATACTAATTATAAACGACGATAAGATAGAGATACGCGAAACGACGTACGCGATGCCTAGGGTTAGTAAGAACGCGGCCGTTAAAATAATAATGCCCCGCGTAACTATTACGCTAATAAGTAGGAACCGGAGCCTTAGGTCGAAGATCCTACCTCTATCCTATACCCGAGTTTATACTTACGCCTATAATTAAGCTTACGCTACTCGGCTAGGCTACTAAGCCCGCACTCTATACCGGTATATTTTAACGACTAGGTAGATATCTACTATAGATTAGACGACGTAGATAATAACGCCTCTTCTTAGGACTCTATATTAGTATACTATAGCGAAGTTCTACTACTATCGCCCTTTTCCCTATACGTTAGTAAGTACCTTCCTCCGGCTATAGAACCCTTCGCTATAATATAGCCTTTAAAGTTCTTATACTTAAATTATAGCGCGAAGTTCGATAGTAATAATCTCTTATAGGACTATAGGCGTACTAAGTACGCTACGGAGCTAACGCCTAAGAAAGATAGCGTAGAGGAAGACGCTAGGCTTATTAAGTCCGCTATATTGCTAAAGGTTAAGGGAGGCTACGCGTTCCGAGGCTATTATTATTTACGTACGGTCGTATGCCTATAGAAGGACGGTACCGAATACGCGGTCTACCTAGATATAGGCGCGATAGTATTACTTATCGATAAGGCCTTTCTACGCTAGATACGCCCGGATATCGAGCGTAAGTGCTTAGTAGCTTTACTAAAGGTTAAGGGCGTAGGTTCGACGGATATTAGTAAGTACGTAGATCTCGATTTTTAGGTACTAGGAATCGTTAAGAGTACTAAGGTTATCGCCTATATATATTATAAGGTATACGTCGTTAGAGAGCTAGGTACTAAGTTCCTTATAGCGATAGATATTATCGGCCTAGAAGGTATTAAAATCAACGTACTATACTATATAGTAACGATTAACTCCTACGAGAAGGTAAAGATTCCCCTACTAGTAGGCCGTAAAGATTAGATTAAGTTCCGTACGGTTATATACTCGGGCGATAAGAACGTCGTTCTAGTATCGCAGACTATAACTTTAGTGCCTATCTAGTTTAGAACGTATCTCCCTTCGGACCGAGACGTTGCGTTCTACCTATAGAACTAGGAACTTAAGAATAAGGCCCTAACTATCTACGCCGTAGTAGTAGACGCTACGGTAAATTTCGTATAGGTCCGTAACGATACTAATTAGCTATAGACGCTGCTATAGTATATAAAAATAGGATATATACGCGAGTGCGACTACTATAGCTACTACTATATAGCGCCCGAAGAGTACGCCGTAGCTAGCCTTCCGCTACCGGACCTACCGAACCCCGTAAAGGAGAGGCAGCTTTTTAATAGAGTAATAGCGTATAGTACTAAGAAGCAGGTATAACGTATCGAGGCTATAGTAAAGAAGTACGAAGACCTATAGAGAGATAAGGGCACTACCGTAGACATCCCTAAGTCCGATTTCCTAGAGGTTACGCTAAAGCTAGGCTACGAAAACGATAAAGTCCCTACGGTAGCGTACCTACTCTACGCCCTCGATAAAGAGGTCGTAAATAAGACCTTCGACCCTCTATATACGTAAGGGAAGATGTCCTTTACTACTAAGCCTACTTAGTTCGGGTTCCTAGTCTTTATAGTCTAGAAGACGACTATAGTAGATAGCAAGCTAGTCCGTAAGGGACGTATAGTCGTAGATATTAGAGGCCTAAACAAAATTATAGCTAAGGATTCTTACCCGCTCCCTAGATAAGAGGATATTATTAAGGCGCTACGCGGCTCGACTTATATTATAACGGTAGACGTAGTATTATTTTTCTACTAATAGGCCGTAGCCGAAAAGGACCGTAGCAAGTTCGCTATAAATAGCTACCGCGGCTAGGAACAAATATACGTAGCTATTATAGGTTTCTCTAATAGTATATAATATATCTAGCGCTAGCTTAATAAGATCCTTAAGCGCTATAAGTCCTATTATCGCGCTTATATCGACGATATCGTTATCTATTCCTATATCTTCGAAGAGCACCTATAGTATCTAGACGCTGTTTTTAAGTGCTTAGTAGGCAAGAATATAAGTATCGTACCGTATAAGTTATTCCTCGTATATCTATCTACGAAGCTTTTAGGCTAACGAGTGTTAGGACTAGGATACACTACTTATAAGGAAAAGGTCTAGGCTATCCTAGACTTAAAATTCCCTACTACGCTAAAAGATATTAAATTTTACTTAGGACTTACTAGATAGTAACGCTAGTATATTCTATACTACTCTACGATTACGATACTATTCGAGAACCGTAAGAAAGAGCTCCTACGTTTTAGGCTTTTAGCCTAGCGAATAAAGGCAATAAGCGTAAGCGCTACGCTATAAGGACTCTAGCCTTCGACTTAGATAAATCGCTAGAGACGGAATATAAAGCCTTCGACATCCTAAGACAGATATGCCGCGATATTAAGTTCTCCTATTACGCGGACCCTAATCGCCCTATATATATCAACCTAGATACCTACGTAGGAGAATTCGCGGTAGTAGTATACTACGTTAGGGGAGACCTAGAGCCGACTATCGAGAACGGTAAGGCTATACGCTTCCTAGCGGATTAGGTACAAGTTATTATATACCTTAGTAAAGCACTTACGGACGTAGAAAAGCGGTATCTAGCTACTAAACTCGAGGTTAGAGGACTAGTCTAGACGGTACGTAAGGCACGAATAATCCTATAGGCGGCACGTAAGCTAGTATATATATTTTCTAACTATATAGCGGCCCTAGGAATTACTACGGTAGCGAGCCTAGTAACGACTACGTCTACGGACAAGCTTAACCTCCGTCTAGTATAGGCTAGTTAGTACCTCTCTTAGTACTCTAAGCTTAAGGTATACTACCGCCTAGGATGCCTTTATAGAATACCGGACGCCTTAAGTAGGCTCGTAGCGGATCTTAACCGAGCGGTAGATTAAGTATACGATATGCTAGATTCCCTAGTATACGACGATCCTGCCTCTATAAATAATATAATCGACGCGTACTATATATATCTATACGAAAGCGAGGGTATAATTTGTTTTTACGCTATAATAGTCGACGAGCACTCCGGTAGAACGTATACGTCCGACGAGCCTATAGTTTTCTACTCCGTACTTATAGAACTCGCTATCGAATTTAAGGACGACTTAAAGGCGGGATATACTAAGGACCCCTATTAGTCTGCAATCCTAGCTTAGCTAAACGCTATAAAAGAACGCCGCCTACGAGCCGCCGCTAAGAGGACCCTAGACGCTAATAACAACCCTAATTATAAGGAAGCGGATATTATAAGCGAGGCCGAGTCGAGCCTATTAGGACTTTGTTTTTTCTTACGCGATAACCTTATCTATTTTAAAGACAATACCGACGGTAGAGAGAGGCTATACATTCCCTGCTCCCTATATAAGGAGGTCTTCTAAATAGCCTACGATTATTATTACTACGTAGGTTATTACCGCACTTACGCTCGCCTATACGCTAGCTTCTATATACGCTAGCTCGGGCGCGAGGTCTCTAAGTATATCGCTTATTACTCCGAGTATATCCTAAACTAGACGCTACGCTATCCTCTATATAGTAAATTGTAGCCGATTAAATGCTAGCCTATTCTATAGTACGCTGTTACTACGGACTAGGTCTACGGCCTACTATCTAATAAAGACGGCTACGATAGTTTCCTTATAGAGACGTATAAGTACTCTAAGCGCGTTATACTACGTAAGTGCAAATTAACGTAGATAGCGTAGTAGTATAGTAGCGATTAGATCTAAGGATATATCGAAATAGAACGCAACCTTCTAGCTATTATAATCGGCGACTGTAACCCTATTTAGCTTAGCGAATTTATAAAGGCAGCCTTTAAGAAGTTAGGTACGAGGTTCTTTGCGACTATAGCGTACTATCCCTAGTCCGACGGCTAGTCTAAGCGAACTAATTAGACCGTAGAGATCGCACTCCGATTCTTTACTTTAAATTATTTAGACGCTAATTAGACGGACGTACTTCTATATATCTAGGCCGAGCTTAATAACGCTAGGAATGCTTCTACTAGAGAGGTACCTAATATTCTAATTTAAGGATTTAAGACGAACTTAGACGCGCTAAACCCTCTTACTAAGCTTCGAGTCCCTACGGAGGACTACTTAGTATTACGATAGGAGGTACGCGACTAGGCTACGGACTCTCTCGCGTAGGCGGTAGCGATAATAAAGGACCGATACGACCGTAAGCATCGCCCTATTTCTTTTAAAATAGGCTAAAAGGTACTACTTAAGCTCTATAAGAGATACCGCTTACTAGGGAACTCTAATCGTAAGCTCTCTACGTAACGCACTAGACTATTTAAGGTAGTACGCCTAGTCGGCAACCTCGCGTACGAGCTCGATCTCCCCCTAGTAATACGTATCTACCCTATAATCTTAGTTTTATAGTTAGAACCTTACTCTAAGGGCCGCGACCTATACGACCGAGAGATGCTAGTAACTAGAGCCTAGCCTAGTAGATAAAGCACCTTTCGACGACGACTACTTATATCTAAAGGCGCTCTATTACGAGATCGAGAAGCTCCTCGGACGTAGGGTCTCTAGAGGTAAGACGTAATATCTAGTTAAGTAGCGTAGCTACGGTTACGCGTATAACGTATAGTACGATACAGACGACCTTCGCGACTCGGCGGAACTTGTCTAGGAGTACGACTGCCTCTATCTATACTAAGCGCTACGATAGTAGGCGCTATAATAGTAGGCACTAGTAGCGCCGTCCCTAGGCGCGCTATAGTTAGTAGTAGGAGAACTACAAGCTCGGCCTTCTCGGAGGCCTAGCCTACGTAACTCCTAACGAGCCGCTATATAGAAGGATAACTAAGCAGGATTATACGCAATAATAGGCATCTCTACTGCGGCATATTACGTTATAGTATTATTATCTATAATTAAATCGTACCCTACTTTACTTCGTTTTAAAATACGTAATAGTTTACTTTATTATCCTCCCTCTATTATCGCTCCTTGCTCTAAGGCGCGCGGTAACGCGTCTTATTATTATTATAAACGCGGGACGCGTCCTATTATCGGACAGGCCGTACTATATATATAAACGGCGTAGCGTAAGCGAGGTAAAGTTTGTATTATAATAACGTAGAACGCCCTAGTAACGCCGCAAATTTTCGATACTATATATACGTAGTATATTAAACTCTATATAATATTAACCTCCCTCTATCCTAGCGAACCTACGACTATATACGCTCTCTAGTAATATACCGCTATCCCGTCGGCAACCCTATTATATCGAGCGACGCTAGTACGTCCGCCGACATTACCGCGATAGTGCGCTACTGCCCTTAGAATAACGACTATAGCCCGCCGCCTACCGCCTTATATATATATCGCTAGAACGAGTTGTCCGACCCTAGCTAGACCTAGCTAAAAGAACGCCGCTATAAGTCTCTACTATTCTTTGCCTTCTAAGAGCCTAAATTCGAGCTATACTATAACTACGCTACTACGCCGATAGAAGTAGCGTAGAGACTTAATTATAGTATTCTAGTAGAGCAGGTGCTAGTACTAGTATACCGCGAACTAGACTAGCTACTACGCGACTACGTCGGCGAGTTTATAAGCGCTAAGATCTAAACGCGAATCTATAATACGCCGATTCTACGAGTTCTCCTTTATAGACGCGCTACTAAGATCTACCTAATTATAATCGTAGATTTTTTCCTATATAAGTACGGCTTCTACCGCGCCTTTATTACGCGTATTCGCGCGTAGAACTATATAGAAGCTACGGACTTCGCCTTGCTACTCCTCGACCTAGAGCCTAGCGTAATAGACTATAACTTATTACGACGTATTAAGATTATACTCTAGGAAAATACGAGCCTTTACGAATACGATAAGGACGATCGCTCCGAGTAGGCCCGCTTCTTTAGCGTACTAGAATTCTACTAGTTCCTCGATTAGGCGCTCGACGTATCCGACGCTAGCGATAAAGGCGTAGTTATTACGCTCCCTAATCCCTAGTATACGAAGCTTTTCTATAACCTAGACGATATCCCTATACTCGTACGGAACTACGACATTTACTACGCTATCCGAACGCTATCGCGACTTAATATCGGTATAACTAATTACTAGTAGATAGAAGCGCTATATAACGGAGACTACGTCTAAATAGCGGCGTAGCTATTCTATATACTAGTAAAGTACGGTTTCTATTCTAACGCAATTAGCACTCTATACGAAGTACTTAAAGATATACCTAGATAGGACAATACTAATATCGACCTTGTTATAGTCTACGACTAGATCGCCTAGGTCGTAGGCCGCGACGAGATAGAGTAGCGCCTAAATCGCGACGACCTACTAGGTTAGTACCCTAAGGAGTAGAAACTTACGGCCGAGCAGATACGCGACTAGCAAACGGTAGTAATATACGTTAAGGCGTAAGAAAAGATTCTAGCTATAGAGCTAGTAGACCCTATTACCGGCGAGATAGCTACGCCTTTATAATATCTTACGTAGACCGCGTCGATAGCAGACTTTTAAACTAAATACCGGTACTAGTCCGAGTATATACTTATAGTCGTCTACGACTATAATACTATCGTATAAAAGCGTAAGACAAGTAGAGAGTAGAAGGATTATTATAATACGCTATGCTACTACTAGGGCGACGAGGGCTTAAATCTAAATAAAAAGGCTCTACGAAATAAGTAGAACGCCGAGCCTACTAAGGTAATAGCAAAGAATAAGTAGAACGAGCTAGGCAAGGACGCTACGTAAAATAGGCAAGATACTAAGGAGTTAGAGCCTATAACGTCTAGCGCGACGATCCTAATAGAAGATATAGAGATATAGTACGTTATAGCGAATACTAAAGCTAATCTACCGCTACCTAAGGGCTGTTACCTTAAGAACTCTCTATAGAAGCACTAGCTAACGCTAGTCTAGGCGGTACTCGCGAACGTTTTCCTACGAAAGATAACGCTCGACGCCGTCTATAAGGACGTCTAGATCCTTCTTAGATATACGATAATAGCGCGTTCTATCGATAAGGAGCTCGGTAGGTAGGCAGAAGACAAGGATAGTATAGTAATTATAGTAGACGGCGAGTAGGTGCTTGCCTTATATAGCTAGGTAGTGTGTAAAAAGGCGGTAGGCAAGCTTCCCTAGGCGGACGCTAAGCTGTTACAAAACCGCCTATACTAGCTAAAGACTATTAATAAGCAGCAACTATAAAAAGACGCCGCTACCGAGTAGCTACGACTACTAAAGGACATCGGTAGCATAGAGGACGCCGCTACTAAGCAACTAAACGAGAATATAGAGGAGACGGGTCTAGTCGCTATATTAACGGCTATAGTAGGAAGCAAGGCTCTAGGATAGGACATCGAGATATAGGACCCTATAGAGGTACGAGAACGCAATAGAGAGCTCTAGGAGGTAGTAATAGAGGCAATTTTAGCCTACGTAATAGAGCCTATAATAGTAGTATAGCTAACCGAGGCCGTCCCTATTACGTTCCTAAGTATAAAGACTATATTAGATACTAAGTTCGCGTAGGAGTTATTAGAAGCTAACGTCGGTATAAGCCTTACCGAAGTAGGTAACGCGTTTATCCTAACCTCGAAAGGTAGGTTAGAGGCGAAGCTTCGCGTAATAGAAACTACCTACTTTAATAACGAGTGCAATCTAGGATAGTACGACTACGTCGTAACGAACGACCCTAAGGCTAAAACGCTCGAGTAAGCATACGACGAGGAGACCGAGTATAACGATGCCCTAGTAGCCCCTACCGACTACGACTCCCTAGTATATAAGAACTCTAACGGCGGCGACGACTCTCTAGTACGCGAAAACCCTTACGATAGTAGCGACTCTCTAGTATACTAAAACGCGGACAATAGCGACGACTCTCTAGTACGCTAAAACGTAGACAATAGCGACGACTTATAGTATAGCGATTAGAATAACGGTAAGCGATACCCTATCCTAGATAGCGTCGATATAAATAGAGATATTCGAGATACTATAAAATTATTAGGCGTCCGCTAGCGTACTGCCGCCCTCTTCTATATAATAATAGTAAACGCTATTAAAGCCGCTATAAAGGAGGATAATAACGCTATCGAGCGTTTTATAACGATAGACAAGTTAGCCTATATAGGGCAAATTACGCTCTAAGTAGTATACGAATACTATTTCCTTAGCTAGGCATATAAGACTACTTATATAAACGAGTACTTTAAGGAATTTATTAGCGACTTTTACCCTACTCCGGCACCTAGTATAGACCTATATAGTAGGCTCTAAGCTATATTCGACTATATCTAGGGATACTATAGAGGCCCGCTAGTCTTAGGACTAACCCTATTACTCTATACGCTACTATAGATACGTACAGTAGTAGAGTACGACGCTAACCCCCTAGCTACTAACTATATAAACGAGATATTAGGCGATTCTACTAATAACGCCGATCCTACTATCTACGCTAAGCCTACTAACGATACCGACGCTAAGGACAATTAGAACTCTATATAAGCCGATACTAAGGACGCTAACGTTTAAGACCCTATATAAGCTAAGAACTATATCGATAACGCTAGCGACGTATCTGCTATCGACGACGTAATAAATACGCCTAAAAGATAAGAGGAGGACGATAGTAACGAGGACGCCCTAATCGACGTAGAGGAGAAGAAGTAGCGCTATAGAGCGGCTAGGGCAGCTAAGATAGATAAGAGTAAAACAGACGAGGACGACGATTAGGAAAACGCTCTAGCTATTATAAATAAGAAGAAGGTACGCTATAGAGCGGTTAATATAGATAAGAACAAGAACTTTTAGTACTCGGGTATATAGTATACTAGTATTAAAGATTAGTTAGAGTCGCAGTACTAAGCTAATATAGCGGTACTAATATATAATACGCTAGGGTTTAAGATAATAGACTATATACTACCGATAGGCACCTACTTGTCCGACTTTAAATTAGGAATAATATACCGCAAGGTTAATAATACGGCTATTAGCCTAAAGGATCTTAGAAAGTAGTATATATACTCCGTCGAAGTATAGGGATATCTACGCTCTAAGCGTAAGCTAATCGGTCCGCCGTACCTATACTACGAGCAGTATCCTAACGGTATATACAAGATCGCCGCTATTGCTTGTTATACTATACTTATACTATACTTATAGGCAGCGGCACCTTCTACGATTAGGTTACCTAGACGCATATCGATAACGCGAGCAATTAGGTAACGATTACGACGGCAATATCTCTAGATATCGAAGGCGAGACTAAGCTAATTACCTCTTTACGCTAATAGTAGGCGCGCTAGCGGAAGTACTATAAGGACCTAAACTACGACCTATATAAGAAGTAGCTCTAAATTATTTCCCTATCCTATCTTACTTTTAAGGCCGCTATAGTAGAGTAGCTAATAGAGATCGATGTCGTCGCTATCCTAGACTACGCCCTTAAAAACATATAGGCCTATAATACAACCGACGAGGACGGTACGCTAACGGATATCGCGCTCGACTATTTCCTACGTATAGCGTATCTTTAGCTACAAATAGGCCGTATACTGCGCGTAGACCGCGATTAGGTAGCTACCTATAATAAGAAGGGCCTACTACTAGAAGACATCGAGTATAATTATACTATAGAGGACGCAGATCCGGTAAAACTATACTATAGGCTAGGGCGTATAGGTATTACGGGACGATACTAGTCGCTTACTAACGAGTAACGCGCCGACTTATACCTCTGCCTACCGGACGAGCTCGCTATAGCTATTAAGTCTAAGACTCTTGTTAGCACTATAGCCGCTAACGAAGTAATATAAGTACTAGCTACGCCGCAACTATCGGAGAAGCGTAAGACTAAGTCTCGGTACGGCGCTGCTAGCGCTAGCACCCTCGCCCTAGCCTCTAAAGGCAAAGGTAAGGCCTCCTCCCTACTAAAGGGCAAGGATAAGAAGAAGCTACCGAAACTCTAGACGCGCTAACCCTTCGTACGCGCCTTATCTCTACTAGCCTCGGTACCCGCCTCTATACCTATACCTAAGACGCTAAAGCAAGTATAGTACGTCGGCGTATAGAAGATATAAGACAAAAGCGGCGGAGCGAAGCGTAAGCGGGCTAGTACTAGTACTAGCGAGATATCTAACTAGAAGAGACGACGCTAGTACGCAAACTTCTTAACTAGCTCCGATACTAAGGCTATACTAAAGTCGGCTACTAAGAAGACGCGCGCCGAGCTCGTAGATTTAGACTAAAGAATAGAGGTAGAGATACCCTAATATATATTAGAAGGTATAAGCTATACGATATATATTAAGCGAGGGAAATAGAAGTCGGGAAGAAGTATAGGTACGGCTGTCTTAGTACGCTAGCTTTCGTTCTATTAGACGAGGGTGCTATTATAGCAGGTATAGAACGCCGGGCCTATATATACTCCTACAAAACCGTAGATACCTCTTTAATACTATACTATTACAAACCTACTAATCGTCCCTTATATAATAGAATCGCTAGCCTTTATCTAGTACTTATTACCCTACTAATCGGACTCTAATAACAATAATACTAGTATACCTCTAGTCTTAGCCTACTTCTACGAAATCTAGCCCTATTCTACTATCTCCGCTCTTAGTACGGCCTCGCTATCGTTAGAGTTATAGTCGCTATAGCTATTGTCTTTAATACTTTTATTAACCCTATCGCTTTAGGCGCTATTAGGTAGAAGTACTATATTGTTTATATTGCCCTTATCGTCGCTTATAGTACGACTATATACTTCTATTATCCTAAGATATAAGGATATACTCTCGAGTAGATCGCGACGATCTTTAATAGAGATAAGGCTAGGATTCTAGATTCTAAATAGGTAGCGGAGAGGAGTAAGAGTATTAGGATAGGCTATAGAGGTTACGTATTAGGAAGCTATATATATTATAGGTAAATCTTAGCGTTAGGATAGTTAGCGTTAATATATATTTTATTTCTTAGAGCTTCTTTTAAGCGCTACTAGATTCGTTATATTAATACTAATATTATATCCCTAATCGATTATCTTTACTATAGAAACTTTTTTCCTAATCGCGACAATCCTATCGATAGGATCGCTTAGGATCCTTAGGATTGTACGTTAAAGATCTTATCTAATAGGATCGTCGTAATCTAGAAATTCTAGCAAATCTAATCGTAGTTAGAATTTTATTCTTTGCCGTCTAACTCGTATATCGAGTTAGGCTTAAGTCGTCGTAGATACTAGTACTACTATTTAAATTATATTTTCTATCGGGTCTATATATTATATAGTTATTACTTCTACTAATATCTAACGTTTATACGTATACTCGTATAACTACTAGCATTTGTATACGTCTACTACGTATACTAAGTTAGTACTAACATAGCGACCGACTCGTATAGTATTAATAGATTTCGCTAGATTATATAGTATATCTATTTATTATAGTTAATAAGAATATATTCTATTCGTCCTCTATAGCTATATTAAAGCGATATACCTCTACCTTCTTTTGTTTATTTCCTTTCGACTTCTTCTTTACTTTTATTATATATCTCCTAATTCTTCGATCCTACGTCTCTTTATTAAATACTATCTCCTCGACTTTGCTACCGTCTGCCTCTATATCTACCTACTATATCTACTCTCCCTCTCTTAGCCCTAATATATTATAATATCCCTAACGCGATTACTTACTACTACGAATAAAGTCTTATCTATTACGTAAGACTAGTTAGAATACCTACTATTCGTATAGTAATTAGCGCGTAATCCTTTCCCTATTATTATCGCCGCGGTATATCTATACCTTTTATATTAATTATCTTAGGTTCTATTATATTCTATTGTCTTAATAGCACTTATACCGTTTTCTCCCTATACTAAAGCAAATAGATTAGTAGCCTCCGTCGGCTCCTAATCTATCGCTTAGAAACTGCTCTATAGTATAAGAAGTCTAATATCGTTTTTCTTAGGTAGGGCCTCCGCCTTTACTAACTTATCTATCGGATTGTCGCCGGCTTTAAGTTGTTTACTTAATTGTTGCCTAGTAGACGCTTTAGGACCTATTAATTATATTAGTAGAGTAGAGAAACACGGCGCCCGTAGACTACTCTTACTATAGCGCTCGATTAATCCGCCTTTATTATTAGAATCTAAAATAACGTCGATTGCTATAAGTATATCGATATCGTTACGTACGCTCTCGAAGTTATTTATTAATAATTTAGGGGTATCCTATACTATGCCTATATACTGTACGTATATCTTCTACGCTTTCGATAACCGAAGGTCTCGAGTATCTTAATCTACCGTATTCTACGTAGTTATCCGATCTAGGAACAGCTAGTATATTAAGTTATAATCTAAGGCTAGCTAGATCGCTTTACCTCTAATTTTAGTTAAATACGACTCTATCGACTATCTAGTTAGTATTCTACTAAGTACCGTAGTAGTAGATAATATTATAAAAGGGGTAACTTTATAGTAGTACTATTTAATACATATCTTCTAGCCTCGCCGATCCTACTAGAGTAGTATACCTACTAGATATTTGTATATAAGCTTACTAAGGTAGCGCGTAGTATATATCGACCGTTAGCTATTATCTAGTAACTATACTATTTTAGAGAGAGTCTTACTAGTTTCTCGTCGGTAGCGCGATAGTTCTCGAGAATAGTTCGTATATAAGCGGCGACCTTGTTAGCCGACTCGATGTTCGTAAGCTACTATTTAGTTACCTATAGTCTACTAGGCAGGTCGTTAAAACCTATATTAGGATAGCGACTAGTATTCGTAAAAAAGGGTATTATACCGGTCGCTACGGCGATATAGTTATTAAGTACGAACTCCGCTAGTAGTAGCTAAGAGACCTGGTCGTCTTGCTGTTACGAGTAAAATGCTCGGAGGTACTATTTAAGCGTTTAGTTCGTACGTTCCGATTAACTATTAGTCTTAGGGTAGAAAGCGGAAGAGATATTCTATACGATACTAAAATAGGCGTATAGACGCTTCTAGAAAATGCTAACGAGTTAGCTGCCGCGGTCGCTATAGGTAGTAGAGAGCGCTCCGTATGCTAGGTAGATAAGGTAATAGGCTTACTAAGCCGCGTCTTTAGTATCTATTCGATCCGTCGGTAGGAAACGTACCTACTTAGTTACGTAGTCGGTTACTATTAGGATATTATAGTATACCTTCTTATTGCCTAGGTGCTTATTAGTATAGGGTAGCAGCTCGACGATATAGTCTATAGTAATATATATCTAGGGTTGCGGAGATATTAGTAACGCTAATAAAGTCCCTAGCTTCTATAACTAAGACAGGTTTGCTACTCGGTATACGCGGCAGTTATGTAGATAGCGTACTGTATTAGCCGTTATCTTAGGCTAGTATAGGTTATTACGTATAATTAACTTAAGCGTTCGGTTAATGCCTTAGTAACTAGTTAATAGACTATCGTAGAAACGCTAGATAACTCTTATTCGAAGGTTCTTAAACGCGGATATATAGAAGCGTTTATTAATATAGAGCCGTTCGTCGCGAACCTTATAGTTAGTAGGGGAGACTTTGTTAGTGCGTATCTATAGTAATACAAAGCCTTCTACTAGATGCTTCTTAGTTTCCGCTATAAAGGCCGTTATCGAGTCTTGCTCGTACGCTTATTTATATATATAGTCGATCGTAGACTCTATATCGATCTAGTCCGCCTTAGGTAGTAGTAATTTTAGTAATATACCCCCTCCCTTTTCGCTATTATTGTCCTTAACAACTTTATCGGCTAAGCCTTTAGACTTATATCCGAGTCCGCTATTCTTATATTTTATTATAAAGTTCGTAACGATATCTAAGTTTTCTTTTTTTAAGACTATACGCTCTTAATACTATAGTCTCGGGTTATCGACATTTAAGGGTAGATCTTATATATAGCGTATAAGGCTGTCCGGCTTAGTCCCTTGTCTTCCTAGATAATAGGTAATTTTAAAGTTAAACTACGAGAGGAATTTAGCCTATCGTACTTACCGCCTCTTTAATCGCTTTACAGATATAAAGTATTCTAGGTTCTTATAATCGGACAATACCCGTACTTCTTATATTATTAATTCCGGTTCCTATTCTTCGAAGCATTTAATAATTGCTAGTAACTCCTTATTATAGATATTATAATTAATTTTAGTAGGCAGCATCTTCTTTAAGAAAAACGCTATAGGTATAAGAACGTCTTTTCTTATTTAAGACAGAACGCCGGTAGTAACCTAGTCGGAGGAGTCGGTTTCTACCTAAGTCTCTTCTCCTAGAATAAAGTATATAAGTATAAAGGGCTACGCCCTAGGTAGAAAGCGCTAGCCTTAGGCATTCGGCCTGCGCGATTCTAACCTACTACTTAGCGCTTAGCGTACTGTATAAAACTATTCGGATTTACGTAGATAGACTTAGCTCTTTATCGAACCTATTAAGTCTTATACCTAGCATCTACGTACGCGTTACTTACCCGTAATAATAAGTATAGGAGCTATTATAAATATAGTATTTAGTTCTTCGAAAGATTGTTAGTATTCCTTCGTCTATTTATAAAGGAAGTCTTTCTTCGTTAGTACAGTTAAGGGAGCTACTACCCGCGAGAAGGCGTATATAAAGCGGCGGTAGAACCTAGCGAAACCGAGGAATGCCTATACGTCCTTTATATTGCGAGGGGCTTACTAATACTAAATAGCTTCTACTTTCGAAGGGTCTATTTTAATACCTTTAGTTATTACGTAGAGACCGAGATATTTAACTCTCTTAATATAGAAGTCGCTCTTATTTATATTAATTAGGAGCTTAGCCTCTCCTAGCTTAGTAATAACTTTCTCTATATAGGTTATATATTTATCTTCTATCCCGTCGGTATAGATTAGTATATTATCTAGGTAGACCGTAACGAAGTTATCTAGGAATTCTCTTAGTATCGTATTAATATACCTTTAAAAGGAGCTCGGTCCGTTATATAATCCGAAGGGTAGAACTTTATACTAGTAGAGCCTATAGCGGGTAATAAATATAGTTAGCTATTCGTCGCCTTTGCGAATACGTAAGTTATTAAAGGCTGCGACAACGTCTAGCTTTGTAAACTACTTCGCGTAGTAGAGTCGGTCGAGTATTTCGTATATTAGTAGAATCGGATACCTATCTTTAATCGTTAAGGCATTTAGAGCCCGATAGTCGACGTATACTCGTAGACTACCGCCTAGCTTCCGGACTAGTAGTACGGGCGAGGCGTATAATAAATTCGACGGCTTAATTATACCCTTAGCTAGTTAATCGTCGATATACTTCTTAGTTACCGCTAGTTGCTCCGTATTTATAGGATATCCTTTCTAATAAAGAGGTTAGGCTCCTAGCTTTAGTTTAATTATATAATCGCTACGCGGGTGACGGGTCGTAGTCTAGGAGAACTATATAGTCTTTATCTTTAAAAGCTTCGGCGAGATAGTAATAGCGAGGTAATAGCTTATCTCTCGGATTAACCTCTTTCGATTTTTTTTATAAAGATTTCGTAATCCTTAGGTAATATAGCCGATAGGGCAACCTCTTCGAGTTCGGTTAACTTAGGAGGGTTAGTAAAGTCTTCTAGCTATAGGATAAAGAGTTAGTTATTAGGCCGTTTAGCTATTCGTATAAAGGCATCGGCGCTAATAGTATAGATATCGGCCTCTAGTTTTTAATCTCGAGGAACGATCTTAGTCTTGTAATCTAGGGCAACTATATAGGGTCTACTATTCCGGTTGTAAGATAAGCAGTATTAGGTAGAGTCGAAGTCTAGAGTATAGCACTGCTAGGAAATATAAGGGTTATATTCTTCTAGCTATAATCTACTAAGGACTAAGTCGTATTAGTCGATATTAGTAATATAGTATAAGGATATATCCGTATAATCTCCGATAGTAATAGTAATATATACTACTTTCGTTAGTTAGCTACGTCGCCTATTAGCTAGACGTAATCGCCTTAGAGACGTAAGAGGGAAAGAATTAATATAATACTTACGGATAAAGTTAGGCTAAGCGAATTAAGTAGTAGCTCTATAGTCGATTAAAGAGCGAGCTTTACTAGATAGCGGCTTAAGTAGTATCTTCCGCGGGTTGCGGTTCTTGCTCTTACGCTTCGTAAGGCGTAGAGATACAATACTAGCGGAGCAGACTATATAGCGACTATACTACGGTTATACTAGTACCTATCCTTATTTCGATATACCTACGAATTATAGAGAGGTACTCGTATAGCCTTTATCCTCGTCGGATAATAAACAGAGTTTTTCTTTATACTTGCGCTCTATAATAGCCTTAGGTCCGCGGCTTACTCCTAAGGCTCGTCGTTTTCCGAATATCTACTATCGTTATCTTTCTCGGCTTCTATATTATCCTCCGAGGGCTCTTTAGGCTCTAACTCTTCTCCTATAAGCGCGAGTCGTACGTTACGGTTATACTTATTTATAGAAGTACTCTCGTTTACGTACCCGAATATAAATAGTCCTTTACTAAAGTGTATTATATAAGCTATATCTCGAGACTAGTGACTAACTTCTCGGTAGCGGAAGTAGCGGTTTTTGCGCTTAAACTTCTCATTCTCGGTATCGGTCGTAGGTATAATTTTGCTATACTTTATTAGAATAACGCGTACGGCTTTACGGTTATTAAATCCCGTAGTAGCTCTAACGCCCGCTACTCGTAAGGCTCTAGCGGGTCCGGCGGTTAAACTATTATTATTATTCGTACGCGTACCCTTCTTCTTATCTCTAGCTTTAGCCTAATCTTTAATTATGCCCTATAACTCCTATAACGCTCTTGCCTCCTCGTAGAACTTATTAAAAGGCAAACGCTACTTGTTCTTAAGCTCGTGCTTATAAGTACTATTAAGCTTATTCTAGAGCTTAAATAAGTTAGGAATCTTGCGGGATTAAGAGAGGGTAGTACGGTACTTAATAATCTAATTATTAAACGTGTCCTTGCTATCTAGTTATTATATAGCTACAAGGCGTATCTATACTAAGACTATTCGCTCCTTAGGATTTTATCCCTAGTTAGTATTGAAGGTATTCTATATATCCTTAAGAGATTACTAGACGTCTGCTTCCTAAGTATTATCGATAAGTATTGTCTATAGCTCTTCGGTAGCAAGTATAATAGCGTACTTAAAACAGCTCGCTACTTCGTCGTACTTAAAATTATTTACGAATTTAGCCTTTATCTTAATCTTCTAGGCTTAGTATTTTAATCGATCTTTGCTAAATACTTCTAGGTCTAGCTATCGTACCCGATTCTTTAGAATATAATACTAAGCGGCATTAAATAGTGCTATACTCGCTCCTCGAGGTATACTAGAGGCGAAGGGAGTAGGGAGAGGGGCTATATTACCCGGAGCCTATTAAGGCTAAATAGACTATAGTCGCTAAAAAGCTCGTTAGTAGATCTACTATGACGGATTAGAAGCAGTAGATTGCTAAAGAGGTAGTTAAGGGCGCTAGTCCGATATATCTGCTAGACGTTAGCGAGGCGAAGCGACTATAACGTTAACTAGATCTCGCTTAGCCTAAGTCTAGGGATTAATATACGAATACTCGTTAAGCTATTACCGGATAGTAGCGACTTCGTCGGTATAGTACTATAGCTACTACTCTAGAGCCTTAACTTATTATTCGAAAGCAATCTTCTACTAGTTAGATATCTATAGCCTATAATTCGCTAGGGTCTTTAGCGCCTTATATTCCTTACTAAGCGTAGGATTAAGCGGCTATTTATCTAACTTCTTCGCTTCCTAGAGCTTTTATTCTAGATCGGCGTACCTTATCTTCTATAATACTACTTTACCTATCTATTTCTTATACTCTCGGGTGTTAATAGACTAGTTCTACTTAAGGGACTAGTATTTATAGTAGAGGTATATAGTACCGTAGAACAAGACGCGCGGTCGGATAGCGGTCTTCGTTGCGAAATCTATAGTACTTAAAGTAACGTAGTACTCTAGTCGGAACTTAGAAGTTGTTCTTATCTTAGTTAGCTAGGTCGAAACCGGATAGTTCTACGAAGAAGTCGTTTAGGTCGATTCGGCGAGGAGTACTATCTAAGTCGCCTTTATCGTCGGAGTATTAGTCTAGATCTATTATCTAATCTTACTATTCGATATAAGCGATATTCGGATAGTATTTACTCGTAATACGCTCGTTCTCTAGTAGAATCGCCTTAATTTAGTCGATAAACGCTATATCGATAGGACCTTCGTCCTCTTTATTATTATTAATCTCGTTGTCTGCCTCTAAGATACTAAGGCCTAAAGTATTCGACTTATTAACTTCGGATCGGTCTTCGAGGAAGGTACTAGGTATTTAAGGCATCTTAGGGGACTATAGCGCCTTCGCTCTTCGTAATAGTAGTAATAGAGGTTGTTATTACGAGCGTCCTTAAGTTTGCGATTTATTATTAAAGTTAACCGGTATATAGGCTAGTAATATATACTCGGCGGAGGCCTTGCCTTAATCGACTAGCTTATACTATAAGCGAGCCCGCGTACTATTATTACGTAGGTAACTATTCTCGGCTTCTAGCGCCTAAATATCCGACTTATTATCCTCTTTATTAATCTATAGTTAGTAAATAGGGCTCTTCTTAGACGGGAGATTCCTCCTAGTTACTAAACTTCCGAAGCTCTTTCCCTTATATCCCGAGAATCTAATACCTCTCCTACTACTAAACTTACGTAATTCTTATTAAAGGGGTTAGTTAGTAATAGCTCTAGTTCCCGCCGCGTAGGCAGTTATAGCCTTATATAAGGTTATAGAAAAGCTTTAGGTAGCGCTCTAAAAGCGGCTTTTAATACTAAAGGGGTAGGCTTATCGTCTTTCGGTATCGCGATCTTTAGTATATTAATATTAGTATCGATACCGTTACGAGTAGGAAATGTTCGCTATAATATCGGTAGTAGTAGAGAGGGCGGAGGATTAGTACCTTCTAAGAAAGCTCTAACCTCCGTATTACGGGTAAGTAACGCGTACGTAGATGCTAGATATAAGACTTAATAGGTTTAATAAAGAGCTAAGTCTATCTACGTAAATCCGAATAGTTTTATGCAGTACGCTAAGCGCTAAGCAATAGGTTAGAGTCGCGTAGGCCGAATGCCTAAGGCTAGCGCTTTCTACCTAGGGCGTAGCCCTTTATATTACCCCCGTCCTCCTCCCCTTCCTTAGCGGGGATAGAGAGCCCCTCGTAGTTTCTATCGCTATTACTCTAACCGTTAGATCTATACTTATCTAAGCTTCTCTAAAGTAAAGCGCTCGTAGTTTCCTCCTTTATAATTAGGGTTTCTACTGCTTTCCGGTCGGAGTTACTATATCCTAGGTCTTAATAACTGTAACTTTCTTCGCAATTGCTAAACTGCGCTCTTTTACCTACTTACCGCCTTCTAAAACGCGCTATAACTGCGCTTTTAAACGCTTTACTTATAATCGCGCCTTCCGTTACTTTCGCGACCCTTACTTCTATACCGCTTTCTAGGAGTATTAATATTTCCCTCTTCTTCCTCTTCTTCTTCTTTTCTTTATATATATCCCTACTACTACTACTACTACTACTACTACTACTACTACTACTACTACTACTACTACTATAGCAAGTCCCTCCCCTTCCTCCGCGATTTTCTTCGTAAAATTAACTTATCCTAGATAGCTCGTCGAATCTACTATATTAGTTACTATAACTCCGGCGAGGACTACGCCGATTAATCTATAAGGTTCCCGCCCTATTCGTCGTAGGGTTCGCTAACTTTTCTTAAGCCCGCTAGCTCGAGGGCCTACGCTAATTACGCTTATAAGAGAATCGCTTACGTCCTACTATAAGTTTTTACGATTCCTATACCGAAACTTTCGCTAACCCTTTAGTCCTTAAATAGCTTACGTAGCCTACGCTAGTTATACCCGCGCGACCCGCGCTACCGTCGCCGAGAAGCACTCCGAGCTTCTTAAGGTTCTTAAGGTATAGAAAGCTCTAAAGTCCCTCTAGCCGCTAGGATTATTATCTAGGTAAGATTTCCCGTTTCCCGTAATAAAACCCTCGCTAACTATTTCTTCTAGCGCTATCGCCTCGGAGGTAACAAATACCGTCGTTAATATCGTAGCTTAATAGACTTAGACGTAAGTTCCTCTCTGCCCTTCGATTTTCTCTCGCTAATCTCCTTTTTTAAGAGTATTCCCGCTACCCTCCGTCTCGGTAACAATCGTTAAGGTCCGCCGGATTAGCTAGGTTAATAAGGGTTTCCGTAGGGTTTCTAGTAGGCTCTAGGTAGTTTCGGAGGTGTTATTGTATTTTTTTTCTAGTCCTAAGGGGACCTCCTTATTTCGGACGGAGACCCGATACTTACTTATAAATACCTAAATAAAATTTTTCTCTATCCTAAATTATGTCTCCCTTCTCTAGTCCTTCTAGTAAACCGAAATATTTCGTAAACCAAACTAATAAGCTAGTAAAAAAAACTCCGAAAGTTAGTAAAAATTACTAAAATATATAAATTAATAATCGTTTTCTATAGAAAAACTCTAGGTTACTACGTTATTTCCTTCGCTTTCCTCTCTTCTCCTATTCTTCTAGAGGTCTATCGTTCTCCTCGATTTGTCTATATTTCGCTTCGAAGTCGTCTAGTACTAAGGTATCTGCGATATAGTCTAGGGGTTCCTACGTAGGTTTATAGTATCTGCTCTATTTTACGAGCGCTTCTCGTCCCCTACTCTACTTCCTTTTCTAGGCGTATAGGATTTCTTCGACCTACTATTCTTTATATATCTCGAATAAAATAGGGTCCGGCTATTTATCGTCGATTACCTACCCTAGTAGAGGGTCCCTACTCGTAAGTCTTAGAAGGTCGGTATAGAATACCGGGTAAATATTACTAGGTATCTTAGAGAGTTATACTAAGATAGGCGATAATACCTCTTCGACCGTATACTTAGCGTATCTCGAGTCGAGGCTCTTCTTTAGTCTATTGGTTTAGTAATTCCTTAGGTCGAGCTAGACCTTGTCTTCGATACGATATACCGGCGCTAGTATCCTAGTCTTATTCGCGCTATCCTCTTATTTCTATACTACTTCCGCTATTTATACTTAGTATAGGTCTAAGATCTTTTTAATATTGTCTACGAATTCCTCCGCTCGTTTCGCCGTAGTTAGCCGCCTATCGATAGCTAGGTCCTCCTCTAGCGTAATAGGGGAGGTAGACTCGTAACTGTAAGTCGCGAAGAAAGAGCTTATTCCTAACCCCGCTTAGTGTCTCCTATTAAACGCTAGCTCCGCTATAGGAAGCTATTAGTTCTAGTATAGTCTACAATTAATCTAATTAATCTAGACCCCCCTAAATTGAATTAGATTGCTAGGACCCCTAGATTAGATTAAATTAGATTGCTTTAATAGGGGCTAGATTAGATTAGATTGAATTGCTAAATTAGTAGGACTAGGCGATATTAGATTAGATTAAATTGCTAAGCCTACCTAATTTAGCCCTTCTAGCCCCTTAAGCCCCTAGATTAAATTAGATTGCTTTAAAAAGGGCTAGATTAAATTGAATTGTTTTAGAAAGAGGCTAGATTAAATTAAATTAAATTGCTTAGTTAGTAGGAATAAGCCGGATTAAATTGGATTGAATTGCTAAGCTAATCTAGATTGCAATCCCGGATTGATTATAGACTATACTAATTAGTTCTAGTCGGACTGTATTTAGTTAATATAGTTCCGTAGGTAAGCTTAAATGTCTTAGTTTACGCGCTCCGGACCTCCGTCGGTTTATAGGTAGTAAGCGGAGCTTAACCTCTGCTTTACGCTAAGTAGTCGATATATCTCTCTAGAAAGTACTTATCTAATTCGTACCTCTATCGCTAGTAATAGTACGAGGCAGTCTGTAATACCTAACCTAGTATTTTAGGAATAAAACTACGTATTCCTCCGCTTTTATAGAGGGAGTACTAATAAGGGCAATCTATTTGCTAAGTCGGTCTTTAATTACTTAAAGATATCGGTTCCTATCTAACTCCGGTAGGTTAGTTATAAAGTCTATCGAGATTTCCTAGAAGAAACGGTCGGGCACTAGTAGTAGTTTTAGGAGGCCGTATTTGTATTCTCTCTATGCTTTATTACGTCTATAATAGTTGCAATTCTATAGTGTTGTCGTACCTGCTTCGACTATAGCGGCTAGTAGAAGTCGCGACCTAGTATAGAAGCGGTAGAATCCCGACTAGAATAACTATAAAGCGGGAAGTCGTAGATCGACTAGATAATCTTCGTACGTAGTATATCCTACTATAGTTCTTCGGCCTCTATATCTTTGTATTCGGCTTCCGTCGTAGCTAGGGCTCCTAGAATCTAGAGCTTACCGTAGTAGCGTAGAAGCCCTTTAGGGTCTATCGTATAATCCCCGATCTAAATTTTTGCTTTAATTTCCGGTTATAATGTCCTATATCCCTTACGGACTTTCCGTAATACCGTCTAGTATACCGTATCCTTCTCGATAATACTCTTCTATATCTCGTTTGTTTCTAGGTCCTAGAATAGTTTAGCGCCTTCCGGCGGGGGCTACGCGGGCTCCGTCTTATTTATAAGTAGAGATAACGGGCTCGCCTCGGTTATACGTAAGAAGCTATAGATCGTAGTACTAGAAATTTAAACGTTTTCCGGCTAATTTAGAGAAAGGTCCGGCTTTAGAAATCTCTAGAACCTCGAAAGCTTATCGTCTTAGTCTAACGTATCCTATTCTCTCCTCGATAAGGTATCCGGTAGGATAGCCTCGATTCCCGGCCGGTAGACTAGGGTAAACTAGTACTTAGCTAGTTCTTCCTACTATCGGATCTATCTCTCGGATAGCTAGCGATTTACTATAAAGTATTCTAGGTTCTTATAGTCTGTCTAAATCGTAAAGGGGCTATATAATTTTAGCTTAGAGTCCTAAAACTTAATACTAGATACGACTACGAGTATTTCCTTATCGTAGATATCGTAGTTAATCTCCGCTTTATTTAGTTTCTTCGAGAGGAAGCCTATCGGTCGACGGATCCCTACCTTTTCTTAGATAAGGGCGCCCCTAATCGCGAACCCGCTATAATCTATTTTAAGGAAGGTAGAAAGGGACGGATCCTACTAGGTAAGTACCGGGATACGGTAGAATTTGTCTTTTAGCGTTTCGAACGCTTTGTCCTACTCTTCTTCCTAGGAAAATAGGGTTCTCTTACCGGTAAGCGTAGTTAATAGTGCGGAGATCTTAGAATAGTTCGGTACGAATATACGGTAATAGTTCGTAAATCCTAAGAAACAACAAACTTCCTTTTAGATATTAGATACTACCTATTTCTATACGGCTTCTATCTTTTTAGGATCGGCTAATACTCCTCCTCCGTCGGCGTAGACGATAAATCCTAGGTACTTAATCTTTTTCTAGGCGAATTCGCTCTTTTTTATATTAAGGTAAAGGCCTCCGTTCTAAAGCTTCTTAAGAACGGTCCTTACTTTACGGAAATAGTCTTCCCTCGTCCCGCTCGAGTAGATAACTACGTCGTCTATACATACTAATACGAAATCGTCTAGATACTTCTATAGGAGGGTATTAATATACTATTAAAACGTAGCCGGGGCCCCGGATAAACCGAACGGGTATACTAGCTACTCGAACAAGCCTAGCCTAGTACGGAAGGCCGTTTTATACTCGTATCCTTTTGCTATTCTTATCTTATAAAAGGCCGAGACTACGTTAACCTTAGTTAACTATCGGGACTCCGTTAGGTTCCGTATAGTATCCGGGATTAGTAGTAGGGGATATCTGTCTTACTTCGTAAGAGCGTTAAGCGCCCTATAGTCGTAGTAGAACCGGAGTCTACTACCGGGTTTCTTAACGAATAATACAGGCGCCGCCGCTTCGGAGTTCGTAGGTCTTATAAACCCCTTCTTTAAGAGTTCGTTAAGTAACTTCCGTAAGACTAAGAGCTCCTATTTCGATATACTATAAAGCGGGCCCTAGGGGAGCTATAGCTAGGATCTGTCTAGGTTTTCGCGGAGTTCTATTATATAGTCGATACCGGGACTATAGGGCGCTAACTTATCGGCTTCCCTTTAACAAAATAGCGTAGCTATATCGCGAACCTCTAGAGGTAGTTTCTTTTTAAGCTCCTTAATCGTCGGGTATCCCTTCGTCTTTAGGGCCTTTTTAATATCCTCGACAATTATAGTAGCGAGTAGGCTTCTTACAGCGTCGATCGTAGCGATATTCCTACTTATATCGAATTTACGGTAATAACGCCCTTCTTAAACCTAATACCGAGCCCTTCTATAATAGTACTATCGCTTCTTAGGCGTAGTCCTAACCTTATTATATACCTTCTATAGGTTCCTTAGGATAAAAGGGAAAGCTAATCCTAGTACGACGTAAGCGTATACCGTCTATTAGAACCTATTAATTTCTATCTAGAAGGCGACGACTCTAATAATTTTCGCGTCCTATATCGTAAACGACGCTCCTTTTACTTCTTAGGACTCTCGGCTAATATAGCTAAGCCCGAGGCCTTTAGCTAGGCCCGTATTAATCGTAGTATAGTACTAGTATCCTTCGTCGATAAGAGTAGAAGTTCCGACGTTATTTTCGAGGACTATATCGGTATATATAAGGTTCCTGTTTATATTATTTTTAACTTCTTCCTATTTCTTTACCTATACTTTATCTACTCTCGACTCCTAATTCTAAGTAAAAGTTACTCTTTTCCCGAGTTAGAACTGCTTAAGTCCGACTAATCCTCTACGTTTTCTAAAATAGGTTATATAGAGGTAACGCTAATCTTAGTAGGCTAAACCGGCGGTACGTATAGGTAGTTACGAATATAGTACCTACTCTATAAGAAGGGTTATGTTAGCAGGTAGATAGGGTAGTAGTAGGTATAGGTAGTATTCGATAAGGACCTAGGAGGAGAGGGAGGAAGGTAGGAGAGTTAGCCTATTACTAAGCGCCAAGCCCTGCCTAAGGCATTAAGACCCTAGCTTCACTCAAGCCTAGTTATATACCAATTACGTATAACCTCTTTAGTCCTAATATACGCTTCCCTTCTAAAGGCCGCGCCCTCGTAGCTAGTCTATATTCTAATCTTAATCTCTATTACTACTAACTTAGCAAATCTAATAAGCTGCTTAGCCGCGCTAAATTAAATACTTAACTACCTAATTATGTAACTATATTAAACCTTACCTCTAATATAACACAATGTTTAACTCTAACTACGCTATCCCTATATATAATAAACTATAAAGTAATATATATCTATAAGAATTAAGGACTATCGACTAATTATAATACAAGCGCGTCTTCCCTACTATAATAGGTAGGCGTACGAGGTATTGCAGCACTGCCTCCGTTCTAAGTAATATCGTACCGAGTTCTTTGCGTCTACTCTTAAAAGACCTAGAAATGTCCGCTTCCGAGGGTTGTTCTTATTATTACGAGGGCTATTATTTACTACCGTAGTTTCGCTAGCCCTAATTAGTTAGGTTTAGTAGCCTTTAATTGTTAATCTTATCTTATCTTTTTAAAAAACACAGTTCGTCTAGTTTCTATAGATAAAGGCTATTATAAGTATAATAGTTAAGGTTCGCCTTACTTAAAGGGTCGGAAAGATCGAGGAGTAACCTATTATCCGCAAGATCGACCCCGGCTAGCTTAGCTCTATAGTTTTTGCCCTTAGTTAGTCCGTTAGTCGCTTAATCTTTTAAGCGGCTCTTAGTGTTTTAACTTAGCCTTAAAGTTTTGATTAAACCTTTAATATAGCTATTCTTTTAACTTAACCGGTATAGTACGCTCCGGCTCGTAGTATAAGTAAGGTTGTGTCTATAGGCGTAGCGACAATAGTAAGTAATATTAATAATAGCGGCGCTAGTCGTCTTAGCACTAACTTTACCTTATCCTTTATTTCCTTCTCTAACTAGCAATGCTTCGACTAGTAATATACTCTATAATACCGTTACTAATATAGCTATATCGGCTGCTAGTATTATGCTATGCAATAAGTCGCGCTATACTATCGGAGGGATAGAAATTAGCGCGTATTAGTGTCTTTGCCGAGTATCTACCGCACTATACAAATTAGGTATAGAATGCGATCCGGTACGAAAGCCTTTCTTACTTCCATCTATTTACGACCTCTTAGTAAGCCTTAAGGTTAAGAGCTAGGCATTTTAGCACTCTCTCGTCTATTCTATTGCTACGCTAGTATACTAAGAGCCTCGAAGCGACTATATAAGCTTACTACGAAGAAGAAGGAAGCCCTCGAAGCCGCCGCTACTAAGAAACAACGACGTAAAGAGCTACTACTATTAAGTAATAGTCCGGAAGAGCCAAATACTAACGACGAGTTGCTAGATTTAACGACTTCTTAGCGCTAAGACTCTATAGAAGTAGATATCGATAAAGACTACGGCTTAGAAGAAGATAAAGACGACGAGAACGAGCGAGAGGTATTCGAATATACTATATAGTAGAACCTGTATACGGACAAGCAGAAGGAAGCCTTGCTAAGTAAGTGCTATCCGAGTAAGCTAAGCTACGAGTCGCCTTATAAGGCCGTAGACCACTAGTTTAACGACTAGCGCAACAAGGCTAATAACCGACTTATGTTTAGTCTTAAGAGCGCTACTATTATAGCCTCTACGGACAAGGTAAAGGCTGAACACTTCTACCGTAGCTCTAGTATAACAGACCTCAATTTTGAGCGCGCATATACTATACTAGCTGTCTAGAATAGTTAAGGCAAGAAGGGCCTACGACTTGAGTTTAAACTCGCTATTATAGCTAAGCTAACCGCTATTACTAAAGAGCCTACAACTTAACAACTACGGCGGACTCAATAGGCTTCTTAGAGGCTACGGAATATAGCGACTTAGTAACAGTTAGCTGCCCTACTAGCTAAAGGGCGCTCGGAAGATAATAAAGCGACTCCTAACGATAACAATAGCGACCTAACTAGCTCTCTAACGGACCTACGATACGCCCTTACTTAGCGCTAGCCCTATAAGAATAGATACTGTCCAAACAAGGGTAGATTGTGCTAGTTTAGTAGTCCGGACAGGGTAGAAGACCACTATAAGATCTATCCGGAAATAGCCGCTAGATAGGTTAAGGGGACTTAAGAGGCTAATCCGGCTAGAAGGCTAACAATCGACGACCCTAGAGCGGCACTAGCATTAAAGATATAGAAGCAACGAGACAAGCAGTTGTCTAATCTATTTAGACAGCAAGGCAGTAGTAGTAGTAGTAGACGTACTATCGCACTAATAACGCTAACTCTAGTAGTAATCTATAACTATTATAGCTAGTCTAATAGCAGGGGTCGTAGAGGCGCTATTTCTAGTCTACCGGCTTCTAGTCTACTAGTTAGACTGCAATCAAGTCTAGTTAGCGGCTTAATCGCTTCCTATCAATCTTATACCGCCGATATAGAATTAATAGGCTTCTTTAGCTAGTTGCGTAAAGAGTTAACTAGCAGCTAAAGTAAGCGATACGCCGATATAGCTAATATTAAGCGTGTCTACGAGGAAGGCGACTTCTTACTTAAACAGCTTAGAAGGGTCAAATTGAGCGATTAGGTCCGCTATAGACTTAAGGAAGGCTAATACGCTCGATTTATCGCCGTAGTAGGGCGATATATTAATAAGGAAGTCCGTAAGCAGCGACTTAGTCGTATTAATAAGTTAGACGATAGCCTATTCGTTAGTTAGCTATAGAAGCGCTGTTTTAGTGTAGAAGCGAGCTAGAAGCGAGGATTTCCGGGTATAGGTCGGCGGCTTAATAGCTAATATTCAGTTTGACTAATATCGCTTCTTATTCTACTAATACTACGTATTTCTGTATAGTATAAATTAGAGGAGTATTAGATAGATATAGTCTCGGCTCTCTATACTTATAGTAATAAAAAACAATGCGTTGTAGTATTGCGCTAGTACCTAGTTAGAGTGGTTAAAATTAGCTTCTTAAGCGTAGACCCGCTAAGCTTAACCGCCGAGCAAAGCCGAGTAGAAGCCGAAATTTCGGTAGTCTCGGCGCAGAGAAAGCGGTAGAAGGTCGCAAATTCCCTAATATATTGCTAATACTATATCTTTACTATACCTATATATTTTTTGAAACGGACAACGGGAGGTTATTTAGCATAGCTAATAGTGTTATTTCCTACCGAGGAGGGCATATAGACGTGTTATTATAGTAGTATAGTAATGCCCTATCAGTCGTTATAGATTCCGGCTTTCTAAGCGGGTTCTCTCCGGACCGCTACTCGATTGCGATACGAATAGCGACCTACTAGCGGCACTAGTTTAAATAATCTCGAGGTAATACTAGCGATAGAAACGGCTTAGAATCTACTGGATTCTAGGCTCTTTAATCGCAATAGCTATCGGTAGCGTATTAGAAGTATATCGATTGGGTATCGCTATAGGTTTAACTAATTCTTTGTAGGTTGCCGATAGTTAAGAAGAAGAGGACCTTATACGAGACGCTACTACTATATTACCGACTACTATATTACCGTTAGCTGTTAATTCAAGAGGCTCGTTACTATAGCTAACATTGCTAGATCTATAGTATATAGAAGTAATAATAAAAGAGCAAGCTACTAATACTACGCGTACTATTATAGATAAAATAAGGAAGGAGATAGACGAGTTAAGAAGCCGTATTACTAAGCTAGAGATAATAGTTAGTATAAGTGAGACTATAAGGGAGTGACTACAAGGTCGATATTAGCGATAACCTACTCGCTAGAACTACGATCTTGCTATTGTTTGAGTATCCAGTTAGTTAATAGTATACCGTATAAATTTGCCGAAGTCTACGAAGCAATTAGCCTCGTTGATATACTTCTTAACCTATGCCTTAAGTACGTTAAATAACAACTTAATAGGGTTGAAGTCTAGCGAATACGGAGGCAGGTATCGAAGGTAGACACCTACCGCCGCTACGATATCCTTTATACGCTAAGTGCGGTAGATTAACGCGTTATCTATAATAATAAATATACTAGGCTCCATTTGAGGCAGTACTATATACTATAACTATGCCTCGAAGATCTCCGCAATAATAGAACCTTAGTAGATAATAGTACCATTAAGATAACTATTAACTAATATAGCCGGTAGGACACTCTATCGCTTTAACCTTACCGCCGACCCTTCTTTAAAGACAGGGCGGTTAACTAGACCGTATCTATATTTCCGCTATCTAGTACGCTCGTTAGAGGCGCTCTTATCGACACATACTACCTTATACGCCGGCATAGCTATTTGCCTTATCTTAAAGTCGTCTCGAAGGTCCTAGTTCTATTCCGTCGCAAACCGTATCGCTTTCTTCCTCGTCTAGCTACGTCTCTTTAGTACTCGCGATACCGTCGACTAGCTAATAACAACGTCGTATTCGTCGTATAGATACTATACTACCTCGTCTTAGTAGGTATATAGTCGGTCGTTAAGGAATTCGAAGATACGCTATAGAAACAGGTAGATTAGTCAAACTGCGACCGTACGCGCTAGGCGACACGACACTACCTACATCCTTAAAGATTAGCAATAGCGACCGTAGACGACCTAACCTTGCAAGGTCTTTAATATAGAATATACTAAATAGGCGATAATTGTTATAGATCTTGTCGATACTGCGCCTAGCGACATTTAGCAGGTTAGAGATAGCGATATTAGACAACTCGCCCTCGTCGAATAGGCGTTTAATCTTATTAAGCTAATAGTCTAGTAACCGCGCTATTAACAACACCTTCGAGGGGTATATACTATAGAAATAGCGACGACGAGATATAGTATCATTTTAGAAGAGAAGTAGGAAACCGCTAAGAAGCTAATTCTATACTAATTATAGTGCAGCTACACTATAGTAAATTCTATAGTCCTCCGAGCGCATAGCGCGACATATTGCATAGCGTAATATACTGCTAGCTCGTAGCGCGACGTCGTTATTATTACTATTATTATTCGCGTACGCGCGTACCTCGCCGATTGCCTAGGCCTCGATAGAACGAGGGAATAAGAGGGGGACCTAAATACTAGGAGAAGGGCCTTAGAGGGCGCGTTAGTAAAGAGGTAGAATCCTTAAAAGAGTAGTAACTAATTAACGCGTCGTAGCGCGCTAGTATAGTCTTATTGTCCTTTGCTAACAATTGCTTGTAGCTAATTAGTTAGCTAATAGCACCCCGGGGGTAGTATTAATCCTAGGCCTTAATAGTAACATTATAAGCTTTTAGCCTTCTTCTTGTTCTTTACGCTAGTCTAATACTTATCTAATAACTCGGCTATATCCTCGAAGGAGTCTTTAGCCTCCTACGAGTCCTATTTAAGTAAATAGCCTTGCTATCTTAGGAGGTACTCCTTCTTACCTTGCCTAGTCTAGTGCTTTAGGATACGTTCTATAGACTACAGCTCTTTACTATTAGCTAGGATATCCTCGGACTCGGTAGGTGCTTCGTCCCCTTCGCGGTAGTAATATAGTTTAAGGAGGGAGATATAGAAGGTGTTATAGATGGTATAATAAGGTAGAAGCTACAACTAATAGGCCTGTATGCCCTTAGCCTCTCGAATGCGGAATAGGCTAATGTATATTAGTGCGAGCTTAGGCCTTGTTTTGCTATTAGGTAATAGGTGTTTGCAGATACGGAGGTTCTTAGTACTTAATATAACTATATCGCCTTGTTTGAAGGTTATTAGCGTATAGTGTTTGTTATAGTAGGCCTTCTAATAGGCCTAGGCCTTTGCTAGTTTGTTAGCTATCTTAGCGTAAATTTCTCGCATCTTTTAAATACGTTCTATTGCCGCTAGTATCTCTAGTACTTAACGCGCTTCCCTTTCCTTACGCTCGGCCTCGAGCGAGGTAAATAGATCTTTCAGTAAAGCGGCGTTTTGGCCTATTATAGCTATATATAGTAAAACCTTAGTTAATAAGTACACGCTATTGTTATATACGAATTCTGTAGGTTGTAGGAGGTTAACCTAATCGTTAGGGTTCTTATTAATGTAGCTGCGTAGGTACTGCTATAGCGTAGTATTCTACCTCTCTATTTAACTATTAGTCTGTAAATAGAAGGCTGTTAATAGCCGATGCTTTAGTCTTAGCTAAAGGCATAATTCGCTCTAATAGTACGATATAAATGTCGAGCCCCTATCGGAGACTATCCCCTTAGGGCCTTAGGGGTCCCCTAATAGCTATAGAAGATGTTGTTCTATAGTGCTTTAGCTATATTAATAGTCGTCTAATCCTTCCGAGTAGGAATATAACGAGCGCTCTTAGTAAACCGGTCTACGATAACTAGGATAGTATTATATATATCCTTACTGCCCCTACGCTTAGTAGGCGGAAGGCCTATAATAAAGTCTATTATAAGCTTAGCAAATAGCTTCTTTAGAATAGGAAGCGAAGACAGCTCGCCGAATAGCAAGTGCTTCGGTACTTTAACTCGTTAATATACGGCATACGTGTTTACGTAGTCCTTTATATCCCGCTTACTATTTAGCTAGTAGTATATACGCGATAGTAGCTCGTGCGACCTCTCTATACTATAGTAACTAGCAAGCTTACTATTATAGTATCGCTTAAGAAGCTCTTATCGGATCGAATGCTCGGCAGGGACATAGAGCCTACCCTTATAGCGCAAATAGCTATTAGCATCAATCGACTAATTCTTGCTAGATCTAGTCTTGCGGCTACTTCTAAGCTAATCTATACGAGCCGTAGCAAAGGCGTCCCTTTACTAAGCACGTAACAGCTTATCCACAAATGCTCGGCTATCCCTATCTACAAGTTCGCTTAATAGCACCCTCGCTGTCTTGCGTAGTACGTACTATATATATCTAGTAGCACTAGCAGCCGGATTAACTATACTAGTACTTTAATCGCTATTACTATATATAGCGATATCGACTAGGGAGTTATTACAACTTCTTCTATCTATGTCCTTAGCCCTTGCCTTAACACGTACTATTAATATAGCAAGAGCATTAATATGCTTCAAGCCGTCGCGGAGTCCGGTAAGCCGCTTATCCTACGCGTACTTATTAATAATATAGGCTATAGCAATCTTATACTATAGGGTTAGAAACAATGAATTAATAGATTAGTAAGTCTCGCTGTCGTAATTAGGTCGCCTCGATAGGCTATTAGCAGGGTTGCTTACGCCTAGCCGATATAATATATTAAAATTAAACCTAGCGAGGTAGACGGCCTATCTAGCCTATCGACCTATAACCCTAGTAACCTTCGTAATTCTACGGAGGTTGTTATAGTCCGTATAGACCTAAATAGTATGCTATATACTATCGAGATAGTAGCGCTAGTGCTTAAAGGCCTCTATAATAGCTAAGAGCTCTTGCTCGTAGGTCTCGTAGCGACGCTTAGTATTAATTATCTTCCGTAAGAAGAAGGCAATCGGGTGCTAGTAATAGTTATTATCTAATTGCTATAATATAATAGCCGATATAGCGAACTGTAAAGCGTTAGTCTCAATACGGATCTGTTTACTTAGTACGAAATAGTATAGTAAGGGGACTTTAGTAAAGCGCTTCTTTAAACCGTTAAAAGCGGCTTATACTCTATTAGTCTATTTAAACTCTCTAGATAGATTGGCCTTGGTTTTAGTAAGCTTAGTTAATAGTATTATATGCCTCGAATAGCCCTTAATAAAGCGGCGGTAGAAGTTAGTAAAACCGAGGAATAATTAAAGCTCTTTAATAGACGTAGGAATAGGCTATTCGGTAATTGTTTTAATCCGATTAGGATTAGCCTTAATACTATTAGTTAATACGATAAAGCTAAGGAAGGCTACCTCCTTAGTAGTAAAGGTGCATTTAGAAGGCTTGCAATATAGGCTATAGGCCCGTAGGCGGTCGAGTACCTTACGGACTATAGCCTAGTACTCCGTAATATTAGGCGAATAGGTATAAACTAGGATGTTATCTAGGTAAACTATATAGAGGTAGTCTAATAGGCCCGAAAGGGCCCGATTAATATAGGACTAGAATATTGCAGGGGCGTTTGCTAGCCTAAATAGCATAACTAGGTACTTAAAATAGCTATAGCGAGTACGGAAGGCTGTTTTCTATTCGTCGCCCTTACGAATGCAGATACGATAGTACGCATCCTTAATGTCTAGTATAGTATAGTAGTAAGTACTAGAAAGGCGATCGAGGGTCTTATTAATAAGCGGAAGTAGATAGCGGTCTTTAATAGTAACAGTATTAAGTCTACGGTAATTAACATATAGGCGTAGGCTACTATCCTTCTTAGGGACAAAGAGGATTAGTGTACTAGCAGGGCTATTGCTATACTGAATTCGACTATTAGCTAGGTTCTTATCTAGGTACTTATATAATATAGTAAGCTCTCGTTTACTAAGGTTATAGAGGGGACTAAAGGGGACCTCTTTACCCTCTATAATATTAATCTTATAATCCGTCCCTTTAAATATAGGCAATATCGATGCTAGATAGTGTTTAAACACATTAATATAGGTCTCTCGAATAGGCTATAGTATACGAGCAAGCTATTTAGGGTCTATGCTATTAGGGGGCACTAGTTTATCGTCCTTACTACTAAGTAGGTCGGTAGTCGGGTTAGCTAAGGCGGAGGCTAGTATTAGGTTGCTAATAAACAGGACCCTAATATCGTTAGGGCACTCGCTAACATTAATATATTTAATGTCCTCCTTCCTAGCGATTCTAAATCGCTACTATTAAAGGCCTAAGTCTATAGTTATAGCGTAGTGTTTAAGGATAGGGTTGCTAGAAATAATATCGGATAGAAGGCTATCTATATCTACTGTATAGGTAGTAAAGTCTAGTAGGCGCTTATTTCCGAGGTCGTCCTTTAGAACTATAGGAATATAGTAGGCTCTATAGGTTAAGTGCCGAGCGTTATTAAACTAAGCAAGGGTTAGTAGGTTAGCTCTATTTAATTATCGAAGGTCTAGTTACTTAGCTAGGCGATAGCTAATAAGGGCACTAACTGAATTTCCTAGGTCTAGCATAACCTTAGTCTTATAGTTAGTTCTATACGTATCCTATATAAGGCAGGTACGTATAATAGCTAGTATAATGTCGATAGTTTTACGCCGTATAAGGCTAATAGTTAGTGCAGCGCCTATTCTTTTTTCGACTAATAGGAAGGACCGATAGGGGTAGCGTTAGCGGCTAAAAGGTGCTTTCGGTGCTTAGCGGTAGTATAGTCGATTCGGGCCTAATCCTTAGGTTTGTCGCATTAGCCTAGTAGATAGCTAGTACTATCGCAATTAAAGCACTTTAATCTAGTTAGGGGGTTGCTATAGCCGCTATTGCTACTATTGTTAGTTAAGCGATTAGTACTATAGGGATACGAGCCCCTTCTACGGCCCCTATCGCGGCCTCCTCTATATAGCCGTCGGCTACGGCCTCTTCTACGGTTATTGTTACTATTCCTATTATTGTTAGCATTGTTATTTTAGTAGGAACCCTAGTTTCCTCCGCGGGCACTACGGTTGTTAGATAGTGGTATCTTAGATTCTAACCGTTGCTATAGCTATACTACACGCTCTGTAGTTTCTACTTTAATTATAAATTAAATTCGTATAAGATTAGCCAATTCGAATATACGGCGGCGGTCTAATTTAAGGATAAGCTCCTACCTTAATTTAGGGCGTATTTCGGAGATCTATATAGAGTCGGTCTTAGCCGGAAGGTTATCTTCGAGGGTCTTTAAATAGGCTTTAAATAAGCGAGCTAATTAATTAGTCTTTTGTTTAGCTCGAAGGTACTAGTCCTAAGCGTATTGTTGCCTTAGTATAGGGTTTCTAAGGGTGTCTAGTATAATAGTCTTATAGGTTTTCTACTAAATAGTAGCCTAGTTATTAAGGGAGTTAAAATAGTTATCCTATATACGCTTTAGGTCGCTATTAATGTACTATATAGCGTATACGACTAATAAGTAGTCGTTTAGAAGAGCCCTTAGTGTATTGCGCTAGTTAAGCTTACAGTTACGAATGTAATCGTTATACTACTTCCGACTAGAGCTATTAAACACGGTATAGTCCTTAAGCTTAGTATCCTTCTTTTAAACGGGTAGTAAGGAAGGCCCTACTATCGGCTTAGTATTAGTTGTTAGGGCTTCCTATAGGCGGCGAATCTCGAGGAGATTATCCTTTAGCTACTGTTCTTAACGTAAGGTAGTAAGCCTGTTCTAAGTAGCTTCTTAAAGTCTCGCTACTAGCTAGGGCCTAAAGGCTAGTTAGCTATATCGACGGTTAACAATATTGCTAAGAATGTCGTTAATAGGCAACGATAGGTTATCCCCTTCGATTATAGGTTCTTTAGTAGGCCCTCTAGTAGGCTCTTTAGTAGGCACTTTAGCAGGCACTTTAGTAGGCACTTTAGCAGACACTATACTACTAGCGTTGTCGTTGCTAGCGCTACTAGTAGCGCCGCGGTTGTTGTTGCTTCGTAATAAGCCGGCTATTATAATAAGGGGTAATACTAATAATATATTATAGCCCCTTATAGTGCGGATATAGCGGAATTAGTAGGTATCGGCCTAGTATACTTTACTTAGTATAATAGGCCGTATAGAAGGCCCTGCTTAATAATTAGTACGGTTGTTCTAATAGAATAGTACGTATAGGTCCCGTTCTTCGGGTATAATATAGTTAAATCGATAGTTTTCGTAGCTATACCGCTAAAAGCTTAAAATAAAGACTATCTAGCTACTGCCCTTAAAGGGTAGATCGAATACTATATAAGAAGGGTTATATTAGCAGGTAGATAGGGTAGTAGTAGGTATAGGTAGTATTCGATAAGGACCTAGGAGGAGAGGGAGGAAGGTAGGAGAGTTAGCCTATTACTAAGCGCTAAGCCCTACCTAAGGCATTAAGACCCTAGCTTCACTCGAGCCTAGTTATATACTAATTACGTATAACCTCTTTAGTCCTAATATACTCGCTCTATAGCGGAAGTAGAGCCTTTTCTTCTTACGTTTCTCTCTCTTTATAGAGTCGACCTATTTAGCTCTAGGCTTCTCTACTATTCCTTATTAACCTCCGCGATTCTTTCTATGAAAAGCGTTCGTTTAAGCGGGGTTTATAACTATATCTCCGTCGGAGTCGACCTTCGGATTCGCCGTAAGAGCCGTATAGAATAGGATAACTACTATAGGGCTCGCGGCCTCCTTCTTCCTTTCTTACTAGCGTTTTATAGCCTATTTAAACTAGTCTATTGTCTCGAGGTTCGTTATAATTCGCTCGACTTCCTCTATATAGAGGTAGTAATCCTTAATCTTTAGTATAGCGGCGGTATAGGTCTTAGCCGCGTTCGAGAAGGTATTCTTTAAGTATCTAATTTTCGTATCGTCGGTCTAACGGTCTCTACCTACGCTTAGTAGGAGGCTATCGAATTCTAGCTAGTAGTCGTACTAAAGTTATCCCTAAGTATATCTTAGGGCTTAGAGTTGCTCTAGCGCCTTAGTAGCTTCGTTGCTATCCGCGAAGACGTCCTCGAGTTACTAGAAGAAAGCTTCGGGGTCCTTTCCTTTCGTAAGGCTTCCTCTTTCCTAGAAGTAGCGTATCCTAGCGCGTTCCTTCGCTAGTAGGGTATCGTAAATAGTATCCTAGTAGTAATCTTCGGAGAGCCTCGGTTTTAACCTAGAACGAACTCGATATAAACTTCTTAGTCGTAGTAAGTAGTCCTAGAACGTCTTAGCTTTTCCGTCCTACGATAGTAGCTTCTATTCGCGTAACGCTATTACGTTTTAGCCGGTAGCCGAGAGGGTTTCTAGGAGTCCTTTTAGGATCTCGTTCGTAGACTAGTCTCGTATCGTATTAGCCTCGGTAGGCCCGGCCTAGCGAGATACTTCCGCGTATTAGAGCGCGGAGCGCGTAGCTTATAGCTAGGCTTCTATTATCTATTACCTAGTATAGAGACTCTCGAAGGCGCGATAAATCTTATCCCTAGTTATCTCTAGCGTAGTAGAGGCAGCGTTCCCCTAGCTATCTTACTCGGGTTCCTAATAAACCTTAGCGTTTCCTATAATAAAGATCGAACCTAATATTATAGTTAAGTAACGCGTACGTAGATACTAGATATAAGACTTAATAGGTTCGATAAAGAGCTAAGTCTATCTATATAAATCCGAATAGTTTTATATAGTACGCTAAGCGCTAAGCAGTAGGTTAGAGTTGCGTAGGCTAAATGCCTAAGGCTAGCGCTTTCTATCTAGGGCGTAGCCCTTTATACTCCGCGTCTTCCTCTTAGGTTTGTTTTTATACGGACTAAGCTACTTAGTATTCTTTTAGTACTTAGGTACCTTTAGCTTTAATCTTAGCGAGATCCTAAAGTAACTTCCGCTACTTATTAGGATTAGTAGGAGGGGCCGAGTACTACGTCGGCTACTACGACTCGAAGAGACTAGATATAGAATAATAAAATAATAGTAAGTAGTATATAGAAACTAAACTATAAGACCTAAAATAAAACTAAAACTATAGTATATAGAAACTAAGTATAGAGTATAAAGACTAACTGTTTAGTTAGTACCTAACCTAATTAAGAACTTCTAGGGTTCCTCTACGCTCCTACTCGAGCGGTATATACTATTAAATAACACTATAGCTATCGTATTACTATCGCTACGGTATAACTCTCTTTTTCTTAACGTATTTTAGGTTAATTTCGATTCCTAACTAGATAGTATCCTAGTAACAGATCTGCCGATAATTCCTAACTATAATATAGCTATCCTAGCGATACCGTCTATTTATAACTATATACGTAACTATACTACTAATAGTTCGCTCTAACTAGATATATACGCGCGCTTCTCGCGATACTCGAAGAAATTCTTCCTAACTATAGTATACTATACTAGCGCTTCTCCGGTAGCTCTAAAACCTTCTATAATAGACTTAATACTAGATAGTACGATAAAATATTATAAGACGGTATAGATTAGATAGAAGACGAGTTATCGTACGGTTCTATCTAGAGGTAGAAAGAAGCGTACGAGGAAGTATCGTAGCGCTAAGAGTTAATACCTAAGGTATTAACCTCTAATCTAGAGTTACTCTATAATAGGCGATTAAGTAAGATAGCGGATAGGGATAATCTCTATAAATAGTAGCTAGCTTAAAAACGTTAGACGTAAACTTTTTAAAAGGTACGGATAATTCCTTTAGGTAGTACGCTAGCTTTTGCCTATTAGATCCCGTTTTTTAGGGATTACCCCCTTCTAAACCAAAAAACCAAATCCCCTCCTCCTTAGATAATAGGGTAGACTATACTCCAACAACTTCAAACAGCACAGTAGCCATTTCCCAATTGCGACACCAACGAGTCCAAGTCACAATCTACAGAAACAAAAAGAGCGAGCAGAAAATTTTTGCCAAGACTTTGTGCTGATCCTGACAGTCGCCTACATGCCCATGCGCGCGGATAAACGGCACAACGAAAGATGTATAGAGAGAGAGAGAGAGAAGACGCAAGACAGCAAGGCCTGTATATATATACTTGTAACAGCATCTCACGCTGACTTGTTCTTCTTCTTCTTCTTCTTCATGAACTCATCCTGGGTATTTCGCATTATTGACTATGACAACAGTGTCTGTCGCAGTACGTACTGGCGTGCTTCTGCGCTCACCACGACTCCAGACTGTATCTTGGATGATCTGAGTACAACGCTTTATTAGAATTCTCATTTGCGCCCCGCGCCCGTAATGCATGCATGCATGAATCAACACGCTGGTATCATGATCGCCCTGTGCTCCTCTTAACCGGTCCACGAACCCTTGCGCTCGACCTCGTGCACCTTCTCTGCTGAGATACCCTGGTCGAGACCCATTTCGTGGGCGAAGGTGGTGGTTGGCTTCCACTTGGCGGAAGTACGTGGAGTGGTCTCCTCCATCATCTTGTCGACCTGCTCGAGGGAGAGACCCTTGGTTTCTGGGACGAGGAAGTAGGAGTAGACGAAAGCGCAGGTGCAGAGACCACCCCAGATGAAGAAGACGCTGGACTTCAGGTTGCCCTCATCCTCGTTGACCATGTATCTGGTGGTGACCTGTTAGCGAGGTATTGACTGAGAGTAGAAGTGGGTTGAACTTACGGAGTGATGACAGCGATGATCGTGTTCCAGAGCCAGTTGGAGGCAGTGGAGAGACCGACACCACGGGAACGGATTGGCAGAGGGAAGATCTCGCCAATGACGATCCATGCACCTGGTCCCCAGGTGGAGGCGAAGAAGAAGATGAAGATGGCGATGAAGGCGATCTGGGCGTTGACGGCGGAGATGTTGTTGGCGACGGTGGTTGGGTCGCCGCCATCGACGCCTGGAACGGTGTGGGACTTGTTGAAACCGACGGTAACACCAACGATGGCGACGATGAACTGGCAGATCAACATGCCGAGAGCACCCCAGACGAGGAGTGGACGGCGACCAAGCTTCTCAACGGTGTAGAAAGAGATTGGAGTCGAGCACACGTTGACGAGGGTGAAGATCAGCGAGATCAGGAAGACATTGTCGATGGCACCGGTGGATTGCAGGAATGGAGTGGAGTAGTAGAAGATGAAGTTGACACCAGTCCACTGCTGCATCATCTGAAGAGAGGTACCGAGGATGGTCTTGCGCAAGTTGGAGTTGGACTTCCAGAGCGAACCGCTGAAGCAGTTGGCCCAGCCGGTGAGATAGCCACCTGATGGGATGACAGAGCGCTCGTACTCTTCGTTGGCGACAATCTCAGCCAGCTCGGCCTCGATGTACTCGGACATCTTGTCCTGTCCACGCAGGCGACCAAGGGAGCTGCGAGCATCCTCCACACGACCGCGCTTGACGTAGTAACGAGGGGAATCTGGGAGGAAGAAGAGACCACCACCGAGGACCAGACCCCAGGCGAACTGGATGGCGATGGGAATGCGGTAGGAGCCAGTGTCGGAGCGATCCTGGACTGCGTAGTTCACACAGGCCGCGATCAAGAGACCGATGGTGATGCAGAATTGGTATCCAGCAACGAGAGCACCACGGACCTTCTTCGGGCAGATCTCGGACATGTACAGGATGACGATAGCGGACTCGAAACCGACACCGATACCCGCAATGAGACGACCAGCAACGATCAGGCCAAGACCGTGAGCAGCGACCTGGAGAATGACACCTGCGAATCGCGTGAGCGGCACATTGCTTGCACGCGTGAAACGCGACTCGATTGCAACTTACCGACGGTGTAGATGGCACAACCCAGGATGACAGTCCATTTGCGTCCGATGAAATCGGCGACATCACCGGCGATGATAGCGCCAAAGAAGGTGCCGGCGGAGAGGATAGAGACAATGAGCGATTGGTAGGAGCCGCGGAGTTTCTCCGCGCCTGGACCCTCGATGATTTCAATGAAGACCTTGGAACCAGTGACACCGTTGATGTAGCCCGAGTCGTAACCGAAGAAGATACCACCGAACGAGGCGAAGGCGCAGATCAGGTAGGCCTTCCAAGTGACAGGCGCTTCAATGCGAGTGACATCGCTGGTCGTAGCGAGGCCTCCCGCCATGGCTGTGTCGGCGCGAGGTGCTTGCCTGCTTGCTTGCTTGCTTGCTTGCTATAGGTGTTGTTGTTGTAGGTATGCAGCGGAGCGAAGGGTGGAAGTCGCTTCCAAGCAAGGTGAGTGAGCTCGAGGGCCGACGTCGGTTATCGAGGGCAGGGCGAGAGGAGGAAGGAGTGGAGCGAATGCACGTTGTGTCGGAAACAATGGCGAAGAGGAAACACGCGAGTCTAATATAAAAGAAGCCGCAGCACATGCTCCAGCTTTGGCGGGGAGCGGGCGAGCGCACGGACGACACATTAGAATACAGGAAGCGCGAAATTGCATATGCGCTCTCACGTGGATGCCTCCAGATTCAGTCGGGGCGCTCCACGGGGTTGCGCGCGGCCAATCACGCGTGCCAGATGCTGGTCTCGTGCATCAATAGCGCCCAGCGCAAACTGTGGCGTTCTTTGCCCTTGGATGCGCCTTTCAGCAGCTGCTCTGTGCCGGCATCAGACCATGTCGTGCTGTTCGTGCTGTTCGCGACTCCATCGCATTATTGTACAAGTTGTCGGGGAAGCTGCCCGGAATGCAACTCCCCTTCCGCAGCCAGCGCTGAGCAAATTCCAGAGGTCCCCCGAGCAGCCATCCATCCTGATTCCTCCTCCGTTCGCCTGCAAGCACTACTCCGCTTGGCCAACTGACTAGTGCTCGACGGACAAGACGGCCTCGTTGTCGGCGCCCGCCTTGCATCGCTTTGTTCTGGCCTCACAATGAAAATGTGGTCGGCGTGCGCCCAATCGCCGAGCACATGACCATCGTCACACCTCTCGTGGCCGACAAATTCGGTGTCGTCGTCCGACTCCATCGTCGTCGCCGTCGCCGTCGCCACCACCGCGCTGTGCAATCACGAAGGCCGAAGCTCGCCTCTGCCGCCGCCCAGACCTGGACCACCAGCTGAGCCAAGCTGCATCGCTCCACTCCCATCGCGAACGCTCAAAAGGTAAACTGATAATATGCGTAGCGTTTCGTCCTGACCAATGCCTTGGTACCCTCCACCTCATACACAACCATCGTGATCGCTGTTTCACTCTCCCTCCCACCTCCAACAATCCTACTGTAACTGTATGTTTCTGTGTCCTCTGCAACACCCTGCACTCACCCACCCCGATACGAGACGAGCCATGCCATAGTGTCTTCATGCCTGCTCGCCTCGCTTCCACCACTCGGCCCTCGCAACATTATTTTCGCCGGCAACTCATCCGAAAAAACCCTTCCTGCACTCCACTTCACCAAAGGATTTTCGAACTACAACGGTACCATCGGGAGGCGTGCTGCCAAGACGTGGCTTTGATCCTTTCCTTTCCCTTTCGAGCCTCTGCGCCGTGCGACAACGTTCCACCAAAATCCTCGCGAACTGCGGTCTGGAGCACAAGTAGCCTGACACGAGATTTCTCCTTCTGCTGGGCTCGATGCGCGGCGCGTAAAAGTGCTAGCTTCGTACTAAGTACACTACCACTTCGTGTGTTTTTTTTCTTCTGGCGCGAATCGAACCGAATCCTTCCAGAACGCTTCCATGACACATGGCGCGGAAGCCGTTAGCCACCGCGCTTGGTACGAACTTTCGCGAAAAGAGTCGAGAATAATAATCTCTGAAGGTTTTACGATCGTGTCATGATTCATTATTGGTGGCAACATCTGTCTTCTCATCATGAACCTGTTCATCCACAGTTCTGGAATCCGCTCCATGCGGCCCCGTGGAGTGTTCATGGAGAATCGGCCCGTTTAACTATTCAGCCTCGGCCAAAGCATGTGAAGCCAAGTGCTGCGCGCCCTGTCAGATGGCAAAGCACTCGTGCATATACAGATACGGCATGCATGCATCGGTATTGAGCATCGGTATGTAGTAGCTGCACAGAGCTCTCCTCTCCTCTGGCGCACTCAGCCGACGTACTCCCACGTAGATTTTGCTGAGACCTACTGTCTGGCATGCCAAAACGAAGCTCGAGTCAATTTCAGATTTTATTGCGCTACGTGATCATCATCAAAGTATGAATGATAGCGCTGCAGATGTGGCTTGCCCAGTCATACCTACATGTACCAAGATCTGTCATCTTTAGTGACCGCCGGAGAACTATGCTAAGCATTTGATTGTTCTCGGCCACGTGCTCCCCATACAGAGCACAGAAGTGGCTTTCAAGCTAACAAAGAAGGCCGATGTAGTACGTAGTTACGGCAGTCTCAAAGTCTTTCGGAGGCGTGCCGAAAGCAGAAGAGACCTAGCGAGCTACGACGATCTCCGGGACTGATTCCACTGACAGCACTCCTCGAAAGTGACGCCTTTGCCCCCAAATATGTCCAGAGCACTCCCGATCGTGAGGTCGACTTTGCCACCGCTGAGACGTTCGACCAGCTCCAGGTCTGAAAGGTTCCGGCCTCCGCCTGCATAGGTCACAGGAATCGTACAAATCTCCGCCAGGTAGCCGACCAGTTTCTCATCAATGCCCGCCTGCAGACCTTCGGCATCGGCAGCGTGGATCAGGAACTCACTACAGTACGGTTCCAGCATGGAGATGTTCTCTGTCCCACGTGTCAGCCCTGCTTAGTTCGAGACCTAGCGTGATGGATGTATGTACGATACTACCCACCCTTGTTGATCTCGAATTCCGTGATGGTCTGCCACTTGTCCATGGCTACTCTCCAGCCTTCGCCCACACGTCGGCAGCTGAGATCGATCACGAGTTTCTCCTTATCGCCTCCCAGCGCATCGAGGACGGATTGCAGTCTTGCAAGAGAAAAGGTTCCAGAGGGAAATAAGAAAGATGTAATGATGACCTACTGCGTTTGGTGAGCACAGGATTACGCGGAAAGACTGTCTCATGCCTCCTACCCTTTCGGCACCCGCTTCTATCCACTGTTTGGCATTGGTATCGTTGATGCCGCCGCCAACTTGGAGACCTTTTGGCCAGGCTGCTAAAGCTGACCGAGCTGCCTCATCATTTCCTGGACCAAGCATGATGATATGGCCTCCTCGTAGATCATTCTTCTTATAAAGCTCTGCAAAAAATGCGGATGGATGCTCTGATGTGAAGTTCGTTTTGAGTCCTGCGTTGTCCGTCGACAACGTGCCGCCGACGATCTGCTTGACTGAGCCTGCGTGCAGATCTATGCAAGGTCTGAACTGCGTCATCTTGCTAGAAATTTGTTCGTGATGAGACAAGACGTCCGCGTGTCTTGTGAGAGGACTCGAGGAGAGGAGAGGCTGGGGCAAAAGCTTGGCATCAGGGTTGTCACTTTTGATCCTTGTCTCCCGCCCGAGCGCAATTCCGAGAACGACCAGTTGTTCGACGTTTTCAACACCACGCGCAACCGCTCGATCAGATTGAGGAGATCGTAATCTCGTTTGGAGATGTCAGCGACTTTGGGGAAACGCAAGCGACGAGCGGAGCCTGCGAAGAAAGCGGCTGCGACTGTCGACAGCGACTCGGAAGGCGACAATGAGGCAAGAGCACTTTTCCAGAAGGCTTTCGAGGCGAAATTCAAGCCGCTCGAGGTGCAGCCAGTGAGAGACGAAAATTCTGATGGAGAGGACTCAGACGATCACGATAATGAGAATGTCGACGAGTCTGACTGGGGTGGGATTTCTGAGGATGAGGATGCTGTAGAGATTGTGGAACATGCCCAACCCGATATGGATGCGATATTTGGCGGGCTCAAAAATGGCAAGAAATCGTACATGGCAAGTTGGAAAAAAAGGCTACGAGACTGCGAATTCGCTAATGCGACTACAGTCTTCGAAACCACCGACAGAAGAACGGCCAGTGAAGTCGACGACCAAGGCTGCAAAACCTGGCACCGAGGACGACGGCAGCGAAGTCGCGAACCTCAAGAAGGACGTCGCTTTGCAGCGACTTCTGAAAGAATCACATCTCCTCGATCCATCATCATTTCGTAGCTCTACCGGCCCAGAGGGCAAAGACCGTATCAAAGCTCTTGACATGCGATTGCAAGATCTCGGTGCCAAGACTTCGGCAATTCAGCAGGAAAAGATGCCCATGTCGATGCGCAAAGGCATTTCTGGAAAGGCTGCCAGTCGCGAGGCAAGTCGAAGGAAGGAAGCTGCGGAGAACGGCATAATTCTGGAGAAGTTCAAACAACGGTCGAAGGCATCGGAGAAAGCTCGAGTACGTGGCGTAACGGGACCTGGGATTGGGAAGATGCAAGGCAGCACGTTGAAGCTCAGCGCTCGAGATGTTCGCAGTATCCAAGGCCCGCCTGGCCGCAAAGGACGAAGATGATGAATTCGCTTGCTTCGTCACTGCTTCCACCCACTCGTAGGTACAATTTGCCGGAATGATCCGTCCTTATTTCCCTTATACGCCGCCAGTACGGGCGAAACCTCAGCCACAAGTGCCTGTCGAAGTTGCATCCTGCGCGGTGCAAATACATTCTGAGTCGGTTGAGCTAGGTATGACAACTCTAATTAATAAAACCTCATCTCCAAAAAGCAAATTTGAAAAAAGAAAAAAAGAAACAAAAATTTCCGAAGATATATGATGCGAACACTTACACATATTTTCTGTAGCTAAACCCATGGCCTCCGCACGGCGCATTGCAGTCCGTAGCCCCAGTGACACAGGTGACCGTGCCTGAAATGGTTACACATCCCAAAGCTCCTATCTTTCGGCACCCCTGGACTCCCGAGCAAGCACATTGGTCTCCCTGATACACAGCCGCAACGGTCGAGACGAGAGCGAGAATCGTAGTAGCGAGGGTAAATATGGACCGCATGGTGTTCGGTGTTCGGTGTTGTTTCGTGATAGGGTAGGATAGGATCGGTAAAGATTTTGAAAGCGAGCGAAGCAAGGCCACGGCGATTGCACGCCAGTATTTGTAGTACTCGACACTTTTTTTCTTTTTAGCCTTTCACCCTCGATGTAACGGAGTTGGTTGTTCAGACTAGGATTGCACCTCCTTTCCTGTAATAACGTTACAAGGGAAGCATTACCGGGGAGCGTATGTATAATGAGTAGGTATGAATAGCAGGATTCTGATTAGCCTATATTTAATGACTATCCGCGTAGCCCAGTCCTACGGTAAGTGCTGCGGAGTCCACAGTGACAGGGTTTATTAGTCCCGGAAGTTATTCTAGGTATTATGTAGTACAAGTTGTGAGAGATTCGATACTTTTTGAAATCTGGATCCGTGGCTACGAGTGTGAGAGAGACTGCGAGTCGACCTCCTTCCATTCCCGAGGAAGAATGGAAACGAAAGCCAAGCCCGTAATCAATCCCCGTAGGTTTTGAAATACGGAGCCGGGTTGGAATTTTCTGGATCGCAGCGTCTAGTCGTTGTGCTCGAAGTAGCAACAACAACGCCCCAAGCAGGGATCAGACCTAGCCATAATCCCAGAGCCCTCCACGTTCTAGCTAATAAGCAACAGATCTGGGGCAAAGTCTTACTGTGTGTGCCCTTTTTCAGGACACGGGTAATAACTTAGCGTCCGCCGCCCGAGTGGTAGTCTTTGCTCCTACGTAGATGTTAACTTAATACAGGCATAATCTGCACTGCAGTCGCAGGGGCTCGGAGGCTCTTCTACTATTCTATAGGGTGTAGATAATATGTAGTAGTACCGAAACTTTTTTGAAAGAAGGGTGTACACATCGGCTTCGTTGGTATTCTTTCTTTCTTTCTTTCTTTCTTTCACTAGCATGTGCGAAAGTCACGTACTGTAGACGAGGGGCGCTTTGCTCCTGTAGTTCTATGTTCCCGTCAAGTAGCCGACCTGCCACCAGATACCGCCTGAATCTTCGGCACAACGATAGTCTAGCAAGGTAGCGGTTCGACAAGGAAGTTAGAGTTCGGATACTTCGTATATCAGGGAAGGCTACGCGCATCCCGATAACCCCTTGATAGGAATCCGGTTCCGGAGCTTGGAAAGGCAAAGTGATCTGAGATAGGAATAGGATGCTCACGAATCGGGCTTCTATCCTGGATGCACCTGGACTTCGAATTCAGTGGCGATGAAGATTGTCTTTTTCTAAACAGATCGTGTTTGCATCATCGGTTACCTTATCCTGTCCTGTTTTGTACTTACGGACGAGTATAAGGTATGGAGCTGGCAGGGTAGGATATGAGCCTAGGATAGATATTTGAGAAAGTACGCCGGGATTCGAACAAATAATTGGCCGTGTCAATAAAAATACAGTATCGGCTGAGTGCATTTGGATTTCCAGCAAAAGCAGGATTGCAAGATCAGCATCTTGCGGTGCAGGAGCACATCTCAAAGTTTGGAGTTCGGTCGTTTTCTGATCGCCGTTTGACTCAATCTAGGCGATCCTCGTAAAGTCACGGTTGTAGGTCAGAGTGCTGGTGCAGACTCTATTGGCATAGACTATGGAGGATCGAATGCCACGAAGTACTTCTCCATACACCCATGCGTACAATGACCAGGTCCTTGAGAAGCAAGCGTAGGTACCTTCGATGATGTGCGAATGCCTCAATGGCGACCCTTCCAAGCCTGACATGGATGAGAACATCCCGGCGTGCTTGCGCAACACGACTGCGAGCACTGATTCCTTGCAACGAGCCCATGATTCCTCCTCGACACTCCAGCCTGTAATTGCAACAGCAAGCAGGTGGAACGTGTAGTGAGCCGAGCCTACCCATGTACTATTATTCCTACGCCTACTAGCTCAGCTGAGTCTTTGACGTTTAGTTTGGGCCTCATCATAGTCCTGCCTCAGATCTTCGATGTGTTTACGTCGACCAAATTTTTTGATCTGCCAAGCTCGATACCTCTCCGTCATGGACAAGGCCGAAACATCGCCTAAGTCGACACTTTCATCTGATGAGGTTCCTATGCTGCCATATCCTGTACTGTCGTCACTGCTCTCCAGCTCAGAAACATCATTCATATTCGAATCCCGAATCACAGTCTGCGGTCCGCAGTTGCTCACATCGGCATTCTCTGAAGCGCCATTGGCGTAACATCTTAGTACCCGCGTGTCCAGTACGCGCGAAGTTGAAAGTGTAGGAATCGGACAAATCGCAAGTCTCTCCAAGCGTTTGTCGATATCGAAGGCTGTATGATAATAGTCAGGACCAATGAAATCTTGTCCGATGTACGCCAGAAGTTCGCGTGTGCTTAAGGCGAGGCTGAAATGCATTTCGAATCTGGGATGCTGACTTCGATGCGTGGCTTCGCATTGGCATCGCTGTGCGCCCATACTGTTCATGCCGAACTTGTAGAAAGCGATGCCTTGTCCGGCGATCATATAGCCATTTGTGTTTCCAGAAACAGGTCTCAGCACCAATAGGTTGTTCATTTCACTAGCAGGTGTCGCGATCAGAGATATGAGCAGATCTCCAGCCTCTGCGACGGCATCGACAAGAGCGACGATTCGGCCTCTTGAGAACACCTTTTTCGGGAGACGATGGGGCTTCATGGAGGAGAAGTACACCTCGGGCGAATTGACAGCGACTCAAGCTCTTCCAGCCTTGCCGAATCGACGGTACCACGGGGCAACCAAAAGGTGTCAAAGTCGGCTTCAAGCTCTTTATTTGGCCCTAACCGTAAGCGCAATGCTTCGACTTGGTTGTCAATTGTTAAAAACTTGCTGTCAGGAGTCTTTCCGTCAGTCGCGAACTCTCCTGACATTCCTTGCACGAGGTGCTGCATTTTATCGCTTCGGGCGGTCAGCTCGAATGCAGCGAGCATTGCCCTGACCTGGTCGCTATCGTAGAATGGCGCTAAGTCGAGAGCTAGATCGAGCGTAGATTTGCTGTAGTCGACTGGAGGCACGGGCATAACGCTGGATTTTGTGTTCAGAAAGGATATCATACCGAAGAGTCTGTCGCGCGGATCGAAGCATAGGTGCTGTACTCCGAATCGTAGGAAGATTGACTCCATGTTAGGCCTCACCGCTAAATCGAAGCATGTTGTGGACAAGTAGGGAAACTTGTGACTATCATCAAGCCGAAGCTCCCGATTCCCTTCAATGAACGCAGCGAGAAAGGCGCGAAGAAGCTGATAAGGTAGCACGTGAGGACCGCACACGAGTTGTTTGTTCTTGCCAGCGGCGAAAAGCTCCTGTACGATCCAAAGTCGTTTGAAATACGGACGACTCTCGAAGTTTTCTAGCAACACAAGGATGTCCTCGATCTCGGAAGTACCCAGCGTGGCGAAAAACGTCCTCCAGAAGAATCTGGTCCTCCAAGGCGTACCTTCCTGAGATATGACCTGCAGTGGGTAGCTGAGAGCTCCGATGACAGCCATCAGCCGTTCACTGCCGCCTTCATGCTCTCCGACGCAGACAAGCACTTCTGTGGCCTTCCGATAGATTTTGTACATCATACTGACCTGAGCATTCTTCTCTTCACGATTGCCTTCCTGGTCGATGCAGATTGAGTCAATCCAGAGATATGCAGTCCTAGCCAGCTTCTGGGCCTGTTTCAAAACCGTATAGCAATTGGTGCGAATCTTGAGTATCTGTCCATCGACCTGAACTGGAACAATCTCTAAAGGGCCCCATGTATAAGAGATTGCAGTGTACTTGGGAAGCTCTTTGAGATGCCATGTTGACAAGGACAAGATTTCGAACCCCTTTGATCCGCTTCCAAGAGCGATAAGACGAATGTGATTAGAAGGATCTGGCAATGGAGTGTGTATGAAACTTTCGCAGATGTTGGCATCAAGCATTGTTTTTGATTTGGGTGGCATTTGAATTGTCGATGGTCGTTGGCATGGAAGGAGTGGAGCTGAAGCGAAGTGCAGTCGTGCAGCTCGCTACGATCTTGAGAAGGCGGCTTGGCAAAAGTCACATGCCTGGTGTGCTGCTCACAACGTAGGATCGGAAGCGTTCAAAAGAAGGACGATTTTCCAGATGGAGTGCAGCGGCAGTGCCGACAGCTTTTCGTCTTTGCGTCAATCATCTACCTGTACCTAAGTCGTAACGCTTTCCTCGATTGCCTTGAATTCGAAATTGGATCACATCTTCTTTCCAGTTGGGATCTGGAAGGCCACAACGCTCTCGCCATGCTTGAAGGCCTTGTCGATGCGGAAGTAACCCTTGCGGTCAAACTGCACGATGTCATCCTCCTTCAGGTTGGCGATGTTGCAGTCAGCCAGCGCCTCAGTCTTGAACTCAGTCACCTCGGTCAGCGCATCCTCCAGTCTATCGTCCTCCTCGAGCTTGTCCTTCTTGATCAAGTAGTCAAAGTCATACATGACGAGTGGGACAAGTTCCTGATCCGTGGAGAGCCAAGTGACCTTCTTGCTAGTCTTCTTGACATCACCTTGGAGGTGCAGCTCAAGCTCAAGCTCCGTTACTGGCTTGTTCTCCTCGGACTTGACCAGGTTGAGTGGATTGAGGCTATGCTTCTTGGACTTGACGATGGCATTGCCCCAGTTCATCAAGGTGATCTCCTCGCCTTCAGCGAAAGAGCGGGCATCGGCTTGATCGAGGATGATGTTCTTGCTGAAAACCACCTTCTTCTTGCCAAGCTCAGCATTCTTGAGGTGGACATCCTTCTCCTCAGTGCGGGCGGCCTCCGGAGCTCCGGCAACGGTACATATAACCTTGTCCTTGGCTTCGACAGCAGTGTATCGAGCAGCGATAGGGTCGATGTACTTCTTGTTCGTGGCCCAGATTGTGGTCCAGTCCATGGTGATGATGTTCTTGGATGGGCCTTGCTTGACGATGAATTCCTGCAGTGCGGGAATGGTCATACCACGACGACGAATACCACGTACAGTCGGCATACGTGGATCATCCCAGCCCCACACCTTGCCTTCCTCAACGACCTTTGTGAGCTTCCGCTTCGACAGGAAAGTCTTGATGAAGTTCATGCGCGCAAAGTTCCAGTTGTGTACAGGTCGAAGGTTAAGAGTCTTGATGAACCATTGGTACTGGGCGTCACGATCATTATACTCGGTGGTTCTCAGTGCGTGGGTAATACCCTCGACTGAGTCCACGACCGGGCATGCGAAGTCGTACGTCGGATAGATCTTCCAGGTGCTGCCAGTTCGGTGGTGTGGATCTGGGTTGCAGCGGTAGATGACTGGATCCCGCATAGCGCCGTTGTTTGAGCTCATGTCGAGCTTGGCACGAATGAACCACTTCTTGCCTTCCTCACTGCCCGTCTTCATCTCCTCGAAGTGCTTGAGGTTGTCCTCAATGGAGTCATTGCGGTGTTGTGACTCAATCTTCTCCATGCGCTCCTTCTGCAACTGCTCTTGCGGGGTGTTGTCTGCGTATGCGTGGCCATCCTTGATCATCTGCACACAGCGCTCATACAGGTCCTGAAAGTAATCGCTGGTGTATGTCACTTGATCAGGCTTGATGCCAAGCAGCTCGCAGTCCTTCAGAATGCTGTCCTGGAACTCCTCCTTCTCCTTCGACGGGTTGGTGTCGTCGAAACGGACGATCAACTTGCCCTTGTACTTCTTGTGCGCAAAGTAGTCATTGAGCAGTGCGGCCTTGGCGTGGCCGATGTGGAGGTATCCAGACGGCTCTGGAGGGAAACGAGTGACGACACCTTTCTCGGTGTCTGGCAGGCCGATTTCGTAGTTGGCGCCATCGTCTGCCGGCTCTTTGACTCTTGCTGGGAGGTCGATGGTGGGCTTGGCGGTGTCTTCAATGAAGCTGAACCAGCGCGACAGATTGACCATGAGGTTCTGCTTGATGTAGGCGTGGGCCACTCGGTTCGATCGCAGCGTCTTCCATACCGTCAAGTCGGCGTCGGTGAGTCTGTAGGCAACAATGTAGCTTCGCAGGGTGAGGTGTGCGTCGAGTTCGCCGAGAGGGCCTTCGATCTGCTTGAGATTGAGAAGCTTGAGGGCGTCCGCGCGGTGCTGCCACTCCTTGACGTGTGCGTCGATGGCCATGTTTGGCAGGAGTGTCTGTAATGTCAATTGTTTGGATACAACTTCTTTTCGAGAAGCCGACATGAGTCTTGACTTGACCAGCCCCTCGATTCAGGCATGAAAAGTGATGCCTGACCAGGAACCGTGGAATAGTTCTACCAAGACAGGGCTCTCTCTTGACTACTGCTTCACGCGTTCCATGAAATACCCCCGTCCCCCTCCTCCCTCCTGACCTGGGCCAGCCTTCATCGCGCCACTCTTCTCACAATGCCGGACATGGACGACGACGACGATGTATGCGTGCGCCGCATCGCGCAGGCCGCAAGACAGCGGGCGCTTCGCAACCGGCTTTACGGCATCGCTGATGCGGTGGAAAAACTTTACAGGCGAAGTCAGTCCAACCCGCGAGTGAGACATCTCATGCTCAAAAACATCCGCCAAGGCCATACGGCAGGAGAAGGCATTGAGTTCCTCGCCTACGTTTACATGTCGAGCAAAGATGAAAACATTCGCGGCAAGTCGACCTCAGCACGCATGACTCGCAATTCTCAAGGCCTCAGGCTTCCTTATGTGCGGAAGAAGAAAGCTCATACACATCCCTCCACCCGCCAGGCCTCTCGACTTCTGGCTCTACCAGCTGAGCTTCGCGAAATCATCTATGGCTATGTCGTCGGACCGAATCGAGACGATGGCACTCTGACCATTTCCCGAGGTAAGCAGACCTGCGTCTGGGAGCTCAGAGGCCACGTCTAACTCCTTGTCCAGACACCATCGTCGAGCGCGTGGGACTCCTTGGAACCTGCCGACAGATCAGATTCGAGGCTTCTCCAATCTTCTACCACGAATCGACGCGCTTCGAGGCAGTCGTCAACCACGATACGCTTGAGCCCATTATGGATTGGTTCAAAAGCATCGGCGTCCAGAACTGTCAACGACTACGCAGTGTTAGCTTCCGGTGGGGATTGCGAGAGAAAGACAAGTCCGAATGCAAGAAGGTTCGAGATGGCCACAAGACCCAACTAATTCGCGATGATCAACATGCTGACTGAATCTCAGACCGGCAGCGTCCCCTTGTGCGGAGGACGCGTCGGTTCCATCTACCTAAATCAAGAGAGTTTAGCGCCACCTTTGGTCAAATGCCTGCTCGTCTGCGGCGTCCTACCTGCCTCCATCTCAACTCACCAGAGCCAGCCGGCCAACTACACGAAACATCAAAAGCTGGAATTTCTAATGTCTTTGACCGATGCTAACTGGAGCGGAGAGGTGTCGAGAGCAATCGCTTCCGAATCCAAATCCAAGCCTCAGAGCACAGGAAGGAATGGGTCGACTCACTTGCATGCGTGAGAGGGAGCTATAGCTGAGCAGTCAACTTTTTGCCTCATCACCATGCACTCTACTGATCACGATGAAGATGGGTGCGACATCTAAACCAAGACGGTCTCAACATGGAAATGAATGTGCATCGAGACACTGATGTCTGCATGCATCAAAGTCAGAATACGAAATGGCACAGGTTGATTTCAAGTCATACACAGCTATCATTTACCTTTCACCATGAACAGCATCGAGATACCACCGAGCCTTGAACCACTCCGCCGGAGGGACCCGGGAAAACGCCATGCTAGATTAACGAAGAATCAAATACAGGGCATTCCTAAAACCGCCGGCCGTGTCTGATTTCACTGTTTCCCTCAAGCTCAGCTGGCAGAGGAGTCGCGTCTAGCTCACCCATGTGCTGTCCAGACGATAGCTCGCTCCACGTGTTGTCGCTTGGATACTGCGGACCCTTCTTTGGCTCTTGACCGATTTGGTCCTCACAGTCCCCTTCACCATGCCGATCGATGAACGCGCCTTGTCCTGAAGCTTGCGGTCTCGATTGCTTTTGGTGACGGCGCCGGATGACAACAAGAGCTACTATGAGCGCGACAATGCCAATGAAACCAAGAGCAGCGCCAATACCAATGCCAGCTTTCACGCCAGTCGAAAGATCATCGTCGTTGTTCGAGGAAGTCGGCAAAGGAACTGCGCTGGTCGGTGACGCACTGCTGGTCGGTGACTCACTGCTGGGTGATGATGCACTGTCGGTCGGGGATGCATTACTGCCTAAGGTCCTGACCGTGTATTTCGAAGAGCTACTGCTAGTCGATGTCCTAGTCGCGGTCGTGGGAATTGCGTAGCCTTGCACAGCAATGGCGCCCACGTCAATCGCCGAGGCGACCGTCGAGACGCTGGTCGTATAGCCACTCCCGCGTGACAAGCCCAGAGTTATCACTTGCCCAGCAGTTACCTCAGACTGGCAGTTGCCAAAGTTCGTGCCGGTTCCTGGGTTTGCGACGGAATATCCACTGAATCGGTCGGTCAGTTACACGCTCTTCTGCTCATGCTGAGTGTATGTCTCTGGCGTTGTTTACCTTGGACAACAGAATGCCAACGTCGTCGAGCTGGCTCCATTGACGATGATTGATGAGGCGCCGGTTTGAAATCCTCCTGGGCAACTGAACGGTAGCAGGCTCCAAGCTGTATGCACATTTTGCAAGCCTCCTTGTTCGAAGATTGATGCTTGTAACCACCATGTCGTAACAGCAGGCGGCTGGCAGATGTCTTTTGTATCAATTGATACACCCCAGACCGGATCGAATGCGGCGAGATCGCCAGCCGCGTAGACGTTGAAGAGTGATGAGCAGGACTGTGGGGCGGTGAAAGGCGTAGTGAATGGTATCCACGAGGTCACCTCTGTACCATGTGTGAGTGCTGGATATGACATGCTGCCAATATGCGTCGACAATATGCGACTGTTTTGGGCCAACGATCATTTTATGAAGACATGACAAGGCGAGTTCGCAGAGCAAGGCTCTCGAGGGGCGTCCTGGATGCTATGGTGGAAGACGCTATCATAGAGATACGTCCTGCGGCTTCGAGCACGCGCGCATGGTTGGCGCCAAACAACCAGCGCAGAGCGCAGATTATACATCCTGCACCTCCCAGGTAGGCTGGCACATCTCGTGCGAGTTGTCCCTTAACGAAGTCCGTGGTTAAGTCCGTCGAACACCCACCCTAGCAGTCCCCTTGTTAGGTTCCACTTTCTATGCTAAATCTGGGGTGGCTCTATACAAACCTGCATCACTACTCGAACAGCGATACTGTCCGAGTGGGTCTCGGATTCAGCCATGCTGGAGCGGTAGGGGTTGTTCTCTGTTTTGTCGATGAACGCCGACAGCCAACTAACGAAGTGAGTGAGAGCCGCTTAACAAAGTCCTGGGGTCAACTCCGGCGAACTGCTGATCATTTCTTGCACTCAGATTGGCTCACTCTAGCCGACATCCTAGGTTTGTCGACGAACGCCGCTCACTCGCAGCGGATGTCACAATTGGGCCCTTTGGGTCCATCCATCCTCTCCTCGTGAGGCCGCCCGATATGCACATGGACACGTCCTCCACTCCCACGCTATCACATCAAAGGTAATGACCCTCAGCCGCTGCAACGACGGAACGACTCGAGCCTTCAAACGGGGACAAAAATCTTGTGGTCCACTCTGCTCCAATGTTGGACCCAGCCGATATAACTTCTGCATCATGAATTGATTTTTGGAGCCTCGCACCTGTTCTCAGCCCTAGGGAGCACAGAAAAGAGCGAAAATGACAACTAAGGTCAATCGTGTGTTGGCGCTTCCCGGTATTGAATACTGTATCAATAATGTATGCGCGAACGAGCTCGAGATTTTGAAACCACGACAACGATGCAGGTCAGAGGCGACGTGTGGTCAAAGCTTGGCTCTGCGGCACAGTTGAATCTGGCCAAGCAAATGGGCCAGGCGATAATTGGCCAGTTCCCCTGTACGTTTGCTCTGTCACAGGTGATGGCGCCGTGACAATGCTCGAGCTACAGGCATCTCGTCGATGATGCTTATCTCGCGACTAGACGAGAAAATAGCGATTCCTATAGTTTAGTACTAAGGGATAAGTCCTATAACTAAGCTTTTATAGAGAATGTTAGTCTACTTTATATACTAGGATAGGGCTGTAGCTGATATAGAATTAAAATAGGGTAAATGTCTCTATTAACTAAAATATAATATATATAACTAGTTTATAACTAAACCATTTATATTAAATATATTAGAGTTTATATAAAAGAATCTTATATTTCTACTTCTACTATCTAGATAATAATACTATTTCTACTAGGCTATTGTACTACTATACTAGTATTTATTTAGTAGATAATAGATTTTAGAAAACTAGTTATAGAAATAGTAAAGTCTATTATAGATTAAGTAAGCCGTACCTATATATAGTGCAAAAAGCTCTTATTACTAGTATAAATAAAAAATTAGTATTACTTTACTCTAATTTCTCTCTTATATCCTAGTTAGAAGAATAGGCTACTATATTGTCTCTTTATAAGTAAGAAAGGAGTACTTATTAGCTATTATAGACCTACTATAGATTTAAGAGATTACTAGGATACGACAAGGCTTTAAGCTTCTACGAAGTGCGATATTATAGAGTCGGGCGTCGCATAGACGGTAGACCGATCTATCCCCTAGATAGCCTTAATTGTAGTAGACTTTTAGCGTCCTATTCTTTTAGGTTCCTACGGGACTGTATCTACTATTCCCGCTAGGAAATAGCCCGATTATTAGGCGTATAATAGGACCTACTAAACTTACGGAAATACTCGGTTTTAGTATATTAGCTCGGTTTGCCTATTAGGGCTAAAGAGGCTATACGTAATTGGCATGTAATTAGGCCGAGTGAAGCTAGGGTCTTAGTGCCTTAGGCAGGGCTTAGCGCTTAGCGTTAGGCTAACTAGCCTACCTTCCTCCCTCTCCTTTTAGATCTCTATCGAATACTATACTAATTTACTACTACCCTATCTACCTACTAATATAACCCTTCTTATATAGTATTCGATCTACCCTTTAAGGGCAGTAGCTAGATAGTCCTTATTTCAAGCTTTTAGCGGTATAGCTACGAAAACTATCGATTTAACTATATTGCGCCCGAAGAACGGGACCTATACGTACTATTCTATCGAAACAACTATACTAATTATCAAGTAAGGCCTTCTTTACGGCCTATTATACTAAGTTAAGTATACTAAGCCGAATCTACTAATTCCGCTATATCCGTATCTTAGGGGCTAATAATACATTATTAGTGTCGCCCCTTATAATAGCCGGTTTATTACGAAACAATAACCGTGCTGCCGCTAGTAGCGCTAGCAACGACAACGCTAGTAGTACAGTGCCTACCGAAGTGCCTACTAAGGCTCCTACTAGAGTGCCTCCTACTAAAGTACCTCCTACTAAAGGGCCTGCTACTAAGCCTGCTAAAGAAGAACCTATAATTCTAGGTAACGATCTAGAATTGCCTGTTAACGACATTCTTAATAACATTGTTAATCGACGATATAGCTAGCTAGCCTTTAGGCCCTAGCTAGTAGCGAGACTTTAAGAAGCTACCTAAAACAGGCTTACTACCCTACGTTAAGAACAATAGCTAAAGGATAATCTCCTCGAGATTCGCCGCCTTTAGGAGGCCCTAACAACTAACACTAAGCCGATAGCAGGGCCTTCCTCGCTATTAGTTCTAGTCTAGAAGAAGGATGCTAAACTCAAGGACTATACTGTGTTTAATAGCTCTAGCCGAAAGCAGTATAACGACTACATTCGTAACTGTAAGCTTAACTAGCGCAACGCACTAAGAGCGCTACTAGACGACTATTCCTTAGTCGTATACGCTATGTAGTACATCAATAGCGACCTAAAGCGTATATAGGATAACTATTTTAATTCCCTTTACGACTAGACCGCTATTTAGTAGTAAGACTATAAGACTATTATACTAGACACCCTTAGAAACCCTATACTAAGGCAACAATACGCTTAGGACTAATACCTTCGAGCTAAACAAAAGACTAATCAATCGGCTCGCTTATTTGAGGCCTATTTAAAGACCCTCGAGGACGATTTGCTAGCTAAGACCGACTCTATCTAGATTTCCGAAATACGCCCTAAATTGCGATAGGAATTAGTCCTTGAATTGGACCGCCGCCGTGTGTTTAAACAGACTAATCTTATACGCATTTAATTTATAGTTAAAGTCGAGACTATAGAGCGTATAGTATAGCTCTAATAACGGTTAGAATCTAAGATACGCCTAGCTACCTATCGTAGCTGCGGAGGAAACTAAGGTTCCTACTAGAACAATAGTACTAACAATAGGAATAGTAATAACGACCGTAGAAGAAGCCGTAGCCGGCGGCTATATAGAGGAGGCCGTAATAGGGGCCGTAGAAGGGGCTCGTATCCCTATAGTACTAATCGCTCGGCTAATAATAGCGGTAATAGCTATAGCAATCCCCTAACCGGACTGAAGTGCTTTAATTGTAATAGCACTAGCTACCTACTAGGCTAATGCGACAAACCTAAGGACTAGGCCCGAATCGACCGTACTACCGCCGAATACCGAAAGCACCTTTTAGCAGCTAACGCTACCCCTATAGGCCAACCTTCTTATTAGTCGAAAAAAGAGTAAGCGCCGTACTAACTATTAGCCTTATACGGCGTAAGACTATCGACATTGTACTAGCTATTATACGTACCTATCTCGTATCGGATACGTATAGGACTAACTATAAGACTAAGGTTATACTAGATCTAGGAAATTCAGTTAGTGCCCTTATTAGCTATCGCCTAGCTAAGCAATTAGACCTTCGATAACTGCCTAGGACTAACCTGCTAACCCTTGCTTAGTTTAATAACGCTCGGCACTTAACCTATAGGGCCTACTATATCTATATAGCCCTAAAGGACGACCTCGGCAATAAGCGCCTACTAAACTTTACTACCTACGCGGTAGACATAGACAGCCTCCTATCTAACATTGTTATTAGCAACCCTATTCTTAATTACTATACTATAGTTATAGACTTAGGCAGTTAATAATAGCGATTTAGAATCGCTAGGAAAGAGGACATTAAACACATTAATATTAGCGAGTGCCCTAATGATATTAGGGTCCTATTTATTAGCAACCTAACCCTAGCTAATCCGACGGTCGACCTACTTAGTAATAATAATAAGCCTATGCCCCCTAATAGCATAGATCCTAATTAGCTTACTCGCATACTAGAGCCTATCCGAGAGACCTATATTAATATGTTTGAATACTACCTAGCATCGATATTGCCTATATTTAAAGAGACGGATTATAAGATTAACATTATAGAGGGCAAAGAGGTTCCTTTTAGCCTCCTCTACAACCTTAGTAAACGAGAGCTTGCTATACTACGTAAGTACCTAGAGGAAAACCTAGCTAATAGCCGCATTCGGTATAGTAATAGCCCTACTAGTACACCTATCCTGTTTGTTCTAAAGAAGGATAGTAGCCTGCGTTTATGCGTCGATTACCGTAGACTTAATGCTATTACTATTAAAGACCGCTATCCACTTCCGCTTATTAATAAGACCCTCGATCGCCTTTCTAGGGCTTACTTCTATACTATACTAGATATTAAGGATGCGTACTATCGTATCTGTATTCGCAAGGGCGATAAATAGAAGACGGCCTTTCGTACTCGCTATAGCTATTTTAAGTACTTGGTTATGCTATTTAGGCTAGCTAATGCCCCTACTATATTCTAGTCCTATATCAATCGGGCCCTATTAGGCCTATTAGATTACCTCTATATAGTTTACCTAGATAACATCCTAGTTTATATATACTCTCCTAATATTGCGGAACACTAGGCTATAGTCCGCAAGGTACTCGATCGCCTAAGGGCCTATAGCTTGTATTATAAGCCTTCTAAATATACCTTTGCTGCTAAAGAGGTGTTATTCCTCGGCTTCCTCGTATTAACTAAGGGTGTTAAGGCTAATCCTAATCGGATTAAAACTATTACTAAATAGCCTGTTCCTACGTTAATTAAGGAGCTATAGTCGTTCCTCGGTTTTGCTAACTTCTATCGCCGATTTATTAAAGGCTATTCGAGGCATGTAATGCTACTAACTAAGCTTACTAAAACTAAGGCTAACCTAACTAGAGAGTTTAAATAGACTAACAGAGTATAAGCCGCTTTTGACGGTTTAAAGAAGCGCTTTACTAAAGTCCCCTTATTGCACTATTTTGTACTAAGCAAGTAGATCCGCATTAAGACTAACGCTTTATAGTTTGCTGTATTAGCTATTATGTTATAACAGGCTAATAACAATTACTAGCACCTAATTGCCTTCTTCTCGAGAAAGATAATTAATGCTAAGCGTCGCTACGAGACCTACGAGCAAGAGCTCTTAGCTATTGTCGAGGCCTTTAAGCATTAGAGGCACTACCTCGATAGGGCTTAATATACAATACAGGTCTATATAGACTATAACAACCTCCGTAGAATTACGAAGGTTACTAGGGTTATAGGTCGATAGGCTAGATAGGCCGTCTACCTCGCTAGGTTTGATTTTAATATATTACATCGGCTAGGCGTAAGCAACCCTACTAATAGCCTATCGAGGCGACCTAATTACGATAGCGGGACTTAGCAATCCATTAATTCATTGTTTCTAACCCTGTAGCATAAGATTGCTATAGCCCGTATTGTTAATAAGTACGCGTAGGATAAGCGGCTTACCGGACTCCGCGACGGCTTAAAGTATATTAATACTCTTGCTATATTAATAGTGCGTATTAAGGCAAGAGCTAAGGATATAGACAGGAGAAGTTATAATAACTCCCTAGTCGATATCGCTATATATAGTAATAGCGATTAAAGTACTAATACAGTTAATCCGGCTGCTAGTGCTATTAGATGTATATAATGCGTACCTCGTTTAACAGCGAGGGTGCTATTAAATAACCTTGCAAATAGGGATAGTCAATCGTTTATAGATAAGCTATTACGGGCTTAGCAGAGGGACGCCTTTGCTACTAAACGTATAGACAAGCTTGTAAGTAGGCGAAAGACTCGATCTAGTAAGAGTAACAACTAGTCGATCGATAATAAAGGTCATTTGAAGTTTAAGGGCAGATACTATATCCCCGCTAAATATTCGATCCGATAAGAGCTTCTTAAGCGACACTATAATAGTAAGCTTGCTAGTTACTATAGTATAGAGAGGTCGTACGAGCTACTATCGCGTATATACTACTAGCTAAATAGTAAGCGGGATATAAAGGACTACGTAAATACGTGCGCCGTATATTAACGTATTAAGGTACTAAAGCATTAGCCTTTTAGCGAGTTGTCCTTATTGCTAATCCTTTATAAGCCATTTGCAGAGCTTACAATAGATTTTATTATAGGTCTTCCCCCTACTAAGCGAAGAGGAAGCAAAGACATCTTTGACGCTATCCTAGTCGTTATAGACCGATTTACTAAGGGCGCTCGATATATCCCGGCGCGGAAAGATTAGACTACTATTAATATAGCAGAAGCGCTATAGAACAATATCTTCTGTACCTATTAGGGGACCCCTAAAGGGATAGTCTCTAACCGAGGCTCGACATTTATATCTTATTATTAGAGTGAGATTTGCCTATAGCTAAGACTTAAGCATCGCCTGTCTATAGCATTCTATCTATAAATAGATAGTCAAACCGAAAGGTAGAATACTACGCTATAGCAGTACCTGCGTAGCTACATTAATAAGAACCCTAATAACTAGGTCAATCTCCTATAGCCTACAGAATTCGTGTATAACAATAGTGTATACTCATCTACTAAGGTTTCACTATATATAGCTATAATAGGCTAGAACGCCGCCTTACTACAAGACCTATTTACCTCGCTCGAGGCCGAGCGCAAGGAAAGGGAAGCGCGTTAAGTACCAATACCTAAGACGCTAGCGGCTATTAAGAGGGTTTAAAAGATGCGGGAAATTCACGCTATAATAGCTAACAAACTAGCAAAGGCCTAGGCCTATTAGAAGGCCTACTATAACAAACACTATACGCTAATAACCTTCAAACAAGGCGATATAGTTATGCTTAGTACGAAGAACCTCCGCATCCGCAAATACCTATTACCTAATAGCAAAACACGCCCTAAACTAGTACTAAGGTATATTAGTCTATTCCGTATTCGAGAAGTTAAGGGCTCCTCCGCATAGGCCTATTAGTTGTAGCTTCCTCCTTATTATACTATCTATAACACCTTCTATATATCCCTCCTTAAGCTATATTACCTACGCGAGGGGGATAAAGCCCCTACTAAACACGAAGATATACTAGCGGATAGTAAAGAGCTGTAGTCTATAGAACGTATCCTATAGCACCGGACTAGGAAAGGTAAGAAGGAGTACCTATTAAGATAGCAAGGCTATTTACCTAAATAGGACTCGTAGGAGGCTAAAGACTCGTTTAAGGATATAACTAAGTTGTTAGATGAGTATTGGACTAGCGTAAAGAACACGAAGAAGGCTAAGAGCTTATAATGCCTATAATGTTACTACTAAGCCTAGGAACAATACTACCCCCGGGGTGCTATTAAGCTAACTAATTAGAGGCCGGCAAACTAGGACAATAAGACTATACTACTATAATAAACGCGCACCGAGTGTTAACAAGCGCGCTATAACGCGCTAACTATTCGCTGCTCTTTTAGGAAACTACCTCTCTACTAACGCGCCTTATAAGGCCCTTCTCCTAGTATTTAGGTCCCCCTCTTATTCCTTCCTTCTATCGAGGCCTCGAGGCCTAGGCGATCGGCGAGGGCGGCGCGTAGGCGCGTAGAAGGGTAATAATAATAATAACGACGGCGTCTCGCTTGTACTAAAGAGCGGCACGGCCGGCGCGGCTATGTTAGTAACGGTATTGCGGAGTGTATTATTAGTTAAAGAAGGAAATTGAAACAAGGTAAAGTTAGCGCTAAGACGACTAGCGCCGCTATTGTTAACATTACTTGCTATTGTCGCTACGCCTACAGATACAACCTTACCTATACTACGAGCCTAAGGCACCTTTAATCAAAACTTTAACTAAAACTTTGAGCCGCTTAAAAGATTAAGCGACTAATGGACTAACTAACTAAGGGCAAAACTATAGAGCTAAGCTAGCCGGGGTCGATCTTGCGGACAATAGGTTACTCCTCGATCTATCTAACCCTTTAAGCGAGGCGAACCTCTACTACTGCACTTATAATAGCCTTTACCTATAGAAACTAGACGAGCTGTGTTTTTTAAAAAGATATAATTAGTTAACACTTAAAGGCTGCTAAACCTAACTAATTAGGGCTAGCGAAACTACGAACAATAATAGTCCTCGTAATAATAAGAACAATCCCTCGGAAACGGACAAACCCTCGGAAGCGGACATTTCTAGGTCTTTTAAGAGTAGACGCAAAGAACTTAGTACGACATTACTTAGAGCGGAGGCAGGGCTACAATACCTCGTACGTCTACCTATTATAGTAGGGAAGACGCGCTCGTATTATAATTAGTCGAAGGCCCTTAATTCTCGTAGATATATATTACTTTATTATATATAAGAATAGCGTAGTTAGAGTTGCATATTGTATTATATTAGAAGTGAGGTTTGACATAGTTATATAATTAGGTAGTTAAGTGTTCAATTTAGCGCGGACTAAGCAGCTTATTAGACCTGCTAAGTTAGCGGCAATAGAGGTCGAGATTGGAATATAGGTAGGCTACAAGGGCGCGGCCTTTAGAAGGGAAGCGTATGTTAGGGCTAAAGAGGCTATACGTGATTAGCATGTAATTAGGCCGAGTGAAGCTAGGGTCTTAGTGCCTTAGGCAGGGCTTGGCGCTTGGCGTTAGGCTAACTAGCCTGCCTTCCTCCCTCTCCTTTTAGATCTCTATCGAATACTATACTAATTCACTACTACCCTATCTACCTACTAATATAACCCTTCTTACATTGCCTAATTAGGCTATATTGTTATCGCAATTAGACTAGTATAGCGACTTCTAAGGTATTGTTAGTTGCTATCTACGGCTTCTTCTTCTTCGGCCTCTTAATAGCTCGTAGTATTGTCGCTCTCGGTCTCTTACGCTTACTATTGCTACTATATTTATTAGAAGTCTGCCTCTTGCCTACTACCTCTCGTAGAGCGTTATTATTATCTAACTAAGGGAAGTCTTCTACTACTTCTAGGTCTTCTTTTAATAGTAAAGCCGACCTTAATAGTAAAGCCGCTCTTACTAGCGAAGTAAGGTCTATAACCTCGGCTATCTCTTTAATAGTATCTAAGTTAAATAGCTAAGCTAACTACGCCTATAATAGCGACTCGCGGAGCGGCGCCTTCTTACGAAGTAAGGGCCTAAAGGGTAGCGGACTTAGCGTAAGAAGGTCGATAACTTATAACGGTCGACGTATTAGGGATAAAAGGGTCTTATTAAGCGGCGGAAGATTAAACGCTCGAGGTCTATATTTAGTCGCTAGCGGCGGTAGTAGTAGTAGTAGCGGAAGTATCGGATACCGAGGCAGTTATTATTATTAGCGAGTTAGAGTAATAGGTTTAGGTAGAAGGTCCGTCTACTATTACTATCGCTATCGCTAGTTACTAGTTAATTAGACCTTAGGCGCGCCTTCTTAAAAGAAGTCGTCTAGCGAGAAGTTAGCTAACTAAGTAAGCGTATCCTTTACCTTACGTAAGAAGCCTCTTATAAACCTATTCTTTAGCGTACTATCGTAGATTGTCTTATCGTTACGAACTGTATAGAAGTGCTATAAGAGGCCTTCTATACCTTCGTTAAAGTAAGCGCGAAGGTCTCGAAGATAGGGGTCGCTAGTAGTATAGTTTTAAGTATCTTCGAAGCCCTCGAGAAATAAGGTAGCACTATCTCGTTGCCGCTAGTATTAACTAATTTCTATACTATTAAAGCCGTAGTAGAAACTAATATAGATCTATTATTATTATAGAGTAAGCGGTATTATAAATAGGTAGTGTCTTAGAATATAGTAGTAAGGCAGGTACTACTAAAACTATAGTAGGCAATTATAGTAAGGAGGTTATTATCTGTCGCGATATAATATAAGGCCTTCGTATAGCGGCAATGCCTTAGCCTTATATTCTTCCGTAATAGCGAGTTGTTCCCTAACGAAGTCCTACGCCGCTAGAGGGCTTAATTACTTAAAATACGGTATCTCTTTAACCTTCTAGTATTGCGTACGTTTGCTAATTCTATAGCTTTATAGGTCCGCCTTATATAGTTATCGAGCGTCGATTGTTAGCAACTTAGTTATAGTACTATATATCGTTAACTAAGGAAGGTCCTTCTTCCGGTCGTATTTAATAGTATTATAGTATCCTTCTAGTAGCGATGTAGTACGTATTTGTATAAGGACTAGATTGTTTAAACGAGCCTATATAGCCTACTTCTATAACTTGTCCGACGACTAATTCTTTAGTAAATACTAAGTCTCTTCTTGCTTATTAAGGAGCCGTAATTCGGCTTCTATCGTAGTAATAACCTCTTTAACCTCTGCCTTACTCCGAGCCTAATAAATAGCCCTCTTAAACAGTCTCTAGACTATAGGGTACTTAAATTTAGGAAAGTATCGAAGGAAGGTCTCTTTAGCGTACCGCTAGTAGAGATATAGTCGTATTTCCTCGTCCTCGTCGAAGGATAGTCGAATAGCCGCTTGTTCTTATACCGAGTCGTTAGTTATAGCTAACTTCGGCTTCTAGCGAGGGCACTACCGCTTTAGGACTCGGAAAGCAGCTTGCTAAAGCCTCGTACGCTATATTTGTAGCAATGTGTATATACTGCTAGCATCTAACTTTCGAATCTATTATAGATATATACTATAAAGAGATGCTAGCCTATATTAGTAGTCTTATACGTTGCGTTATAGAGAAATAACTACTTAAAGTGTGTAGTGTGTGTAGTATCACGTATATAATGCCTAAGGCTGAAACTACGCACTTTATCTTTAGGCTTCCTATAGATTAGCCCTCTTCTAAATACATTACAGTTTATATTAAGTGGTTATAAGCCCCCTGCGTTTCTAACGCACACAACACGTTCACTACGTATTCTAATAGTCACTCCGATAGCTGCGTAGCTAGCGCTCGTTACCAAAAATTACGCCGATACTATTATCGTCGCCGCTACCCTCGCCGCCCTTCGAGTGTTCTAGTAGGTGCTAGTCCGACTCGAGTCGGTTATATAATAACAGTGTTAGCTGTCCGCTATACTAGAACACAGGCGCGCCTATCGGCCGCCCCTTAAGACAAGTCTAAAGTCTCTTTCTATATTATCGCCGTCGCTGTCTGCAATAGCTCCCCCTACAACTCCTACTAGCGCTTACATAAGCAACATCCCTAAGCTAAAGAATAAGGAGAATTATCCATTATAGTCTTATGCCGCTAAGGGTGCCCTCAAAGGCATACAGGTATAGCGCTATGTCTAGGGGACCCGCCTAAAGCCTAATGTTAAGTTGTCTTTTAAAACTTAGTTAGAGTTTAAAGACCGACAAGATAAATAGGAAGTAAAAGATCAATTAGCGCGTACGTAGATCTTTACTAACTATGTCGCCGAGGTTTAGTAGTCGTTGCTTAGTCTCGCTATATCGCAGGAAGTATAGACTTACCTATATAAGAAATACACTAGTAAAGGTAGGTCTACTAAATTCATGCTCTACTAGGAATATATTACCCTTCGGTATAATAGTAAGGACATTGAGAAGTTCTACAATAAGTATAAGAAGAAGCTTAGTGCCTTAAAGGATACTAAATTAGCTATTAGCCAATACTAGGCTGTCTATATGTTTATTATATAGATCTCTCTATTCTACGAGGCTTTCGTATAGATGCGCCGAGAGTAGATACGCGCCTCCGAATACACCATTAACGATAACACACTTGATAATATTATTAGCGCGTTACTTAATAAGAATGTAGCTTAACTGAACTAGGCCTAATACAATATTTTCTTCGGTCTCTAGCGCTAACAACAGCAAGGTAGCAATAGCAATAGCAATAGTCGAGGTAACTCGAACCGTAGCGGTCGTAGTAGCCGCGGAAACAACAACAATGGTCGAGGCCGCGGTAGAAGCAACTAGAACTAGAATGGTTATCAGTCTAACCGTAAGAAGTGCGCCTATTGTTAGAGGTCACACCCTTCTAACCGCTGCTATACTAAGTACCCTTATCTAAAGGAAGAAGACCGACTACGTCGTAAACAGCAGAAGGCTAAGAAGAAGGGGGTGTAGCAACAGCAGCAGCGTGGACTAACTGCTTAGCAGCAGCCGCTATCTAGTTAGAATGGTGCTTAGGGGCTGTATGCGGCTAATGCTACCCCGGGGGTGTTATTAGACCTAAGTAGCAACTACGCCTTTAATGCGATCACTGTCAGTGACGCAGCTTCTACAGCACTTACTGTAGCGACTCGTACTACTAATTGGGTTGTCGACTTAGGTACTAGTATACATATAGTTAACGACCCTTTATTGCTTATTGAATATAAAGGCTGTTACATTCCTATTCGGTTTAGTAGCAACACGAAGCACGCTACGATGGTTGGTATAGCTTAGACTAAGGTTGTCAATAAGCGTAGTATAAGCAGCATAAAGCTATCTAATACACTATATGTTCTAGGTCTAGCAGCTAACCTTCTGTCTACTAAGAAGCTTGCCGATAAGGGCTGTTTCTATCGGAATAATAAGCGAGTACTATTCACTGTTGTTAACGGCTCTAAGGTCACTATTGCTTAGATATACCGCAAGAATGGTCTCCCCTATCTATATATACCAACCTCTAGTCCGGATAGCTAGGTTGTTGCGCTTCTATCGAAGAAGGGGGTGCTAATAGGTACGATAGAAGAGTAGCATCTACGATATAGCTATATCTATCACCGCAAGCTGTTACGAATAGAAGCTAAGGGTTAAATTGTTATTACTAGAAGCAAGACCGACTTCCGCAACTACATTGCCTATCGAATAGCTATGTTATATAAGGAATACAATCGACTACTACGCGTACGACTATCTACTATCTATTACATTGTCTATATAGATATAGTTACTATTACTAACCCTAGTCTGTTATAGGAGCGCTATTTTACACTATTCACATGCGCTAAGTTAGGCTATCGACACGAATATGCTAGCTTACTGAAGTTAGGGGCTATAGTAGCTATTAAGGATCATCGTATATACGTCCGTACACAAACTAGCTATTCGATCCTAATCTACCGCCTCGATAGAGGGGGTAAATACGGCGGAAATTAGCTATTAAGCTAGGCTCGTAATTAGGGCATTGTACTGCAGGTTATAGTACCTTATTCTTCTACTTAGAATAGCCTAGCTAAGGTTAGTAACTATATCGTATATACGACCGCTCGGAAGATAATGTTCTATACGAATTTGCCAAAGGCCCTATAGCTGTATGCGGTTACTACTGCTATATAGGTCCTTAATATCACTCCTAGAACCTTAGAAGGTCTTAGCCCCTATACTATTGTAGCTAGGGAGCTTAATTGGTCTCGAAAGCAGCTACGCCTTCAATATCTTCGTACCTATAGCTATACTACTGTTGCATATAATTACGGAGTTGCTCGAGGAAAGAAGATAGATAGTAGAGGCCTTATTAGCAAGCTAGTCGGCTATACTAAGGACTTAGTAGACTTAGGAAAATACATAATTTACCTCCCTAACTAGCACAAGGTTATTCTATTAAAGGATGTCTAATTTATTGAGACGGCTAGTAAGCTATTGCTTCTAGAGGGCATAAATCTATACGCCAATCCTAACGACCTAGCTAAGAACGAGTTTGTTACACTCGAGTCTATTATACCGGCTCTATTCAATTCTATAAGCAACGAGGCTCCGTTACTAACCGACGCCGCTAGTGTAGTCTAGCAGCTTCTAGCCTAGCAAGAAGAGCCTCCGGACGAACCTGCTTAGCAAATGCCTAATAAGGTCGCTAGTCCGCTACCGCTCGACGATAACCTGCTAGCTGTTCAACCGCCTTTAAGTAATGAAGATAGCTTTCAGTTAGCCGAGGAAGAACTAGCGTACGATCCTTACGCTAAGAAGGGCGAGCCTAGCTAGTTGCCGGAGTTTAAGCGGCCAACCGAGACTAGTAGTCGTTCTATACGCAAGATACGAAGCAACAAGAGCGCTCGTAAACTGTTGCGTAGCTATCTAGCTAATGCTAGTGTCTAGCGCTCTACGCGCCGCAATATAGCTAACATGCCTATAGCCTATATAAAGGGCTTTATAGCTGCCTACTACGTTGCTAAGTAGAACCCGAATAAGGAGGCTATTCCAATTCTAAAGAGCTTTAAGGCTATAAAAGAGTCACTATACTAGCTATAATAGAAGGAGGCCTATAAAGCTGAATACAAGTCATTAATAGACAACTATATATAGGTATACGTTTCTCGGCTAGAAGTACCTAGAGGTCGCAAGGTTGTCCGTAGCCGATAGGTATTCACTATCAAGCGTGACGCTAATAGTAAGGTAAGCCGGTTTAAGGCTCGATAGGTTGTCCGTAGCTTTATACAGGTTGAAGGACAGGACTATAATGAAACCTATGCGGCTGTCGCTAAGCTATCTACGTTGCGAGTACTGTTTGGCCTAATTGCTTATTACGACCTAGAGGCTAAGCAATACGATATTCTAACGGCCTTCCTTAATGCGCTTATCGGAGATAAGTATAAGATCTACGTCGAGCAGCTACATAGCTTTAAAGACCGTAGTAGCAAGAATATAGTCTGTCTGTTGCTAAAGGCACTATATAGTCTAAAGCAGTTACTAATGCTGTAGTACGAAGAGCTTCGAAAGTACCTAAAGAGCCTAGACTTCGTGCCGATAGTAGCTAATGTGTGTATATTCAAACACACTGTTAGCGGCTCTATTATTGTTATCTACGTAGATGATATAATTATCATCGCCTATACTCTATTAGCACTAGAAGCTATTGCTTAGTTGCTAAAGGACCGCTTTAATATACGAGAACTAGGCGACCTTTACTACTATCTTAGTATGCGGATTATTCGCGACCGTAACTAGCGCACTATTTACGTCGTTTAAGATGCCTATTTGAATAGGCTTAGTAAGAAGTATAGTATATAGGGCCGTATAGTACCGGCTACGCTAATAGTACCTCGATACGTTAAGACATCGATTTAGCGTGCACCTAAGGGCTATACTGCTAGCGCTGCCTTTAAGACTTAGTATTAGGAAGGTGTTAGTAAAGCACTATAGCTAGCAATAATCACTCGACCTAATGCTTGCTATACTGTAGGCCTGTTATTACGATACATTTCTAACCCAACTAAGGAACACTATGCCGCACTTCTCTAGCTTATTGAGTACCTAGTTAGCACTCTAAGCCGTAGTCTGTGTTTCCGAGGCACACAGAGCGATAAGCTCAACTTTGCTAGATATTATAACGCTTCCTAGGCAGATAATCCGGTTACTCGTCGCTCTATAGGAGGTTTCTACTTTACGCTCGCTAGTGGACCGCTACTATACAAGTCAGGCCGCTAGACCTTAGTTACTCTATCGTCTACAGAAGCTAAGTATATTTAGTTAACAACTAGCGCTAAGGAAGCCGTTGCTTTAGCTCGGTTGCTATAAGAGATTGGTTACAAGGGCACTATTAAGCCTGTTACGCTATACGAGGACAATTAGTCCGCTATTGCTATTACTTAGTCGACGAGTGTTAATAGCCGTACTAAACACATAGATGCTCGAGTGCACTACATCCGTAAGAAGATCGCAGACGGTACTATAAACGTCACCTAGATTAGCACTTACGATTAGATTGCTAATAGCTTTACTAAGCCGCTTAATAAGCTCAAGTACGCTCGCTTCGTTAAACAGTTGAACTTGGTAGATTATAAGGCTGCTATTAAGAGCGCCGCTTAGCCTACTGCTAAGTACTAAATAGATTGCTTGTATTTATTTGATTGCTCTGTTACAATAGCCTGAAAGTAGTCTAGTTGTTTCTACACCTAATACCCCTTTGTTTGCTTTGCTTATTTGGCTGTATGTACGCGATAAGGGGGTAACTTGAAGTATGTAGTGTGTGTGGTATTACGTGCATAATGCCTAAGGCTGAAACTACGCACTTCATCTTTAGGCTTCCTATAGATTAGCCCTCTTCTAAATACATTACAGTTTATATCAAGTTAACTAATCCTAGATTAGTCGCTGCTTTGCGGTTCCTATAGCCTAATTATATAAGCGGGGTAGTAGTAGTAGTATGCTTATATCTCCTACTAATCTATTATCTAATAACTGCCTCTACTAATCCGCCTGCTATATAATACCCTTATAAAGGCGCCCTTCTATAGTTGCTAATATAGCTTTATACTATAACTAAGCGCCGTTTACTAGATTAGTTAATAGCGACAGCTCGTTATATAGGTTCTCGAGTTAGAGGGAGATATTGCCCTTCTTAGTAAAGGTTACCTTCTTCTTATCCTTCTTCTTAGACTATTTTATTATACCTTCCTTTATACGATAGCCTCTAATAACGGCAAAGCGGTTAGCGTTACGACCTTCCTTTATTAGATAGAATATACGAGCTATATTATAGTTATATTAGTCTATTAAGCGCTCGAGAACGACCTTTAAGCCGTTACTAGTACCTCGTACGTCCTACTTACTATTAGCTTCTAACTCGACTTAAATAGGCCTCCGCTATCGACTCGAGAGGCAACCCTACTAAACTTACTATATAATCTATCGAATAGTAATATAGCGAGCCTGCCTCGGTAGAAGGGTCGGGCGACGACGAAGCGACCTTATATATATATAGCTCTCTATAGTTCTTCGAGCGATATATAGCAATTACTATATACGTCGTATTATATCCTTCCTTATAATACTCTACCTTCCGAATACTATCTAGTACCTCGCGTAGCCGATTAGTATCCTACCGATAACGATAATAGTATATTGTCCGCTATATTAAGCTATCCTTATGCCTCTCCTATAGCTTCTAGTACTAGAAGTTACTAGCAAATAGCTATACCTTATTATATTTGTCGGCGTCTAAGAATAGGCTATTTAAGGGTAGATTAAAGAGCTAAGAACGTAGTAATATATCGAGATAAGAGGGGATTAGATAGGCTATTATAATAGTTAGAAAGAGCGTAGAAATTAGCCTACCTATATACCTATAATAATACCTTATATATAGCTATATAGCTAATTTTTCGTCGATATAACGACTTCCTACTACGATATAAAGTCGGCGACTAATAGATCCTCGGTATGCCTAATTTGGCTAGCAAAAATAGCTATATCTCGATTCATTAATCGACTCTACTACTACCGAGTATATCCGTAAATGTAAGCAATCCACTATAACCCTTGCACGCTAAAAGTCTGCTGCATCCAACACCATCTCCACCCCCCGGCATTCTGATAGCGAATGGGATAACTGCCGCCCTCGTGCCGGGCGGCAAGATGGCGCCAAAATCGGCAGAGGTTAATCATTAGGTATCAAATGGATAACAGCCATGTAACGGATCCAGGTCCCACAGGCAGAACATGTCGCTGCTTACAGCATTGGTCCGAATTGAGAAGAAGGGGTCCGACGGCGAAGAATGTTTACAGCAAGGCTTCAAACTCGCGTCCAGACTGGGGGCTTAAGTCTCGAAAAGTGAGGCATGGACTGCTTCACTGATCTGAGTCGATTCATCAGGTTCATCCTGCGAGTGAAGGGATGCTGCCTTCTGGCCAAGATCATAAAGATGGTCACTTTTGCTCAGAACATGGTATCTGGTTATCACAATTCTATACCTGGTCACTTGCATCCGCCCCCAAACCCGTTCCGGCGCGCCACGCTGTTCAGCTCTTGCTCGCGCCCTGTGCCATATGAGCCGCCTAAAGCAACGGGTCCATCAACGAGGCTGTGGCGTGTTCATCCCGGTGAGGCCTGGTCAACAAGAAATGAATCTTAAAGCCCGCTTCCGCCAGTCTGTTTCTGCACTCAGAGCTTTCTGCGCGGCCACGAGCAATCCTGATGAAGTCGAGACAGTCTCCGAAGCGATCGCCTCCGCGGTCTCAGGCCCGGCACAGTCCGGACGAGCATCCAAGACCAAAGCAGATGCCAAGATCGATGGCGCGCTGGTCTGGACTCGGACGGATCAGCACAACACTTCTGGCAGCAACATTGCTCCTACTCTGGTGGATAGTTCTCACTGATAGAGGATCCGAGGCACTGGAAAGAACCCGGGCGCAGTTCTCCAGAGAAGACTGGGACAGGCATCGGGAAGAAGTGAAAGAGGTATTCATTGACAGCTGGGATGCATACGCCGAGCATGCGTGGGGTATGAGATTGAGGAAAAAAATTCTTCGGATAGAATTACTGATGTCAAGCAGGTCACGATAGATTCCATCCTCTATCGAAGAAAGGCTCGCAGATGAGTCCGAAAGGCTTGGGCTGGATTATTGTGGACAGCCTGGATACGCTTATGCTAATGAATCTGACCTCACGTCTCGCTGATGCGCGTCGATGGGTGTCTCGTAGTCTGGATTACGAGCAAGACCAGGATGTCAACACTTTCGAGACGACGATTAGAATGCTTGGGGGCCTTCTTTCCGCACACTATTTGTCGAAAGAACTGCCTGGCATGTCTTCCGCTAGGGACTATGTGTATCTCTCCAAGGCCAGAGACCTGGCCGATAGGCTACTCGGTGCCTATGACAGTCCATCGGGCATCCCATTTGCCAGTATTGATCTCAGGTCAGGGAAAGGCATTCGGTCGCATTCCGATGGCGGATCTTCTTCGACGGCTGAAGCCACTACGTTGCAAATGGAGATGAAATACCTTGCCAATTTGACCGGAGTGGAGGCATATTGGCGCAGAGCAGAGAATGTGATGAAAGTGGTTGACGAGCAACGAGCGGCTGCTGGTTTAGTGCCCATTTTCATAAATGCAGATAGCGGAAGATTCACGACAGGTGAAGTACGCCTTGGAAGCCGAGGTGATTCTTACTACGGTCTGTATGAGCTCTGCTTGTCCTTGGGCGAATCCTCGCTGATGCTATCCAGAGTACCTCATCAAACAATATCTTCACACTTCCGAGCAGGAGCCGGTCTATCTCGACATGTGGCAGGAATCCTTACATGGCATTGAACAACACCTCCTCGTGCCGACGAAAAATTCAAAGCTACTCATGGTCGCTGAACTTCCGCAAGGCGTCGGCGGCCCATTATCTCCCAAAATGGACCATCTCGTCTGCTTTCTGCCCGGAGCAATCGCTCTCGGCGCTACAAATGGCCTTACAGAGCAAGCAGCCAGAAAACTACCCACCTGGACCGCACAGAAAAGCAAAGAAATGCATCTGGCGCGAGAGCTGATGAAGTCCTGTCATGCGATGTACAAGGTCACAAAGACCGGCCTCGCGCCGGAGATTGTATGGTTCAATATGGACGAACAGCGCACATCTAGTGCCCGCATACGAAAAAGTCGAAACTCTCCGGACGAGTGGAGAGACGACTTTATCATTAAGCCCTTGGATGCCCACAATCTCCAGAGACCGGAGAGCGTCGAGAGCCTTTTTGTGATGTGGCGTATCACGGGAGATTCGAAATATCGACAATGGGGACTCGAGATTTTCAATGCTTTCCGGAAACACACAGCCGTCGAACTCGCCGGAGGCTACACGTCGTTAGAGAACGTCAACGAAATCCCTCCCCCGCGTCGCGACAATATGGAAAGCTTTTGGCTGGTATGTGTTCTTTCGAAGTGTCCGAGCTCGAGACGTGATTTTTTTCTTTGCTGACTTGTTCCCTTCCGTGTTCAGGCCGAGACGCTGAAGTATTTGTATCTTCTGTTTTCGCCTGTCGATTTTCTACCGCTTGATAGGGTCGTTTTCAATACAGAAGCTCATGTGCTACCTAGGATTGAGCTAGGGAAGTTCAGTACAGGTTGGACGCGGACGCGGACTTGACGAGGAGGCTACAAAGGCAGACAGACCTCAGTCATGTATTTCTTATTCCTAGCCGAAAAGTGAGCATACTGAGCATTTCTCTTTCGTGCTTTTCGATGTCTTGAGTTGGAAGCCATTGAGTCTACACCCTGCAACATGGATCCTCCTACCAATGATGCGTTCATCACTATGCTGATTCTCAACATTGTAGCTGCCGCATCAAGCTGTGCAGGTCCATATAAATATATATATATATATATATATATCGTGAGTACTAGGAAGTGTTGTGGAACACTATCGCGTTCCAAGACTGGCAGCTTGCAATGTATTTGTTTTGATTACTAATCGTATATATATCTCAATTACCGAGGCTAGTAAAATTGGATAGCTAAAGGCTCTTAGACTCTACAACTATAGGCCTAGGTATCTTTATATTATATATAATGTAGCTATTTATAAGGTTCTAGGAATACGATACTAGTTTTAGAGAATATTATTATTTTAGTTTCTATATATATATGCCCTAGTTTATTAAGGAAACCTTACTAGTCTTACAATTCTTAATTGTAGTTTATTAGGGCTAAAGAGGCTATACGTAATTAGTATATAATTAGGCCGAGTAAAGCTAGGGTCTTAGTGCCTTAGGTAGGGCTTGGCGCTTAGCGTTAGGCTAACTAGCCTGCCTTCCTCCTTCTCCTCCTAGTTCTCTATCGAATACTACCTATACCTACTACTACCCTATCTACCTACTAATATAACCCCTATTATATAGTTATACTTTTTTAAGTTATATAGTAGTTTGTTCTAGCTATAGTATATAGTTTCGTAGAGCTTAGTATAAGTACTAGTATCTAAGTAGTAGTTTGCTACCGTAACTAGTCTAGATACGCGCTATTAATTCCTTTAGACTCTTAGTTAGTAGGTATTAGGATACGCTTTATAGAGCGGAGACGGACACGATTCTAGTATACAAAGATGATTGATTGTTAGTTAGTTACTAGCCTAGGAAACTATATATATCAATCGTCCTAATCTGCGGTAGGATCGATAGTATCCGGAGTAGGATCGGCCGCACTACTATCTAAACCGTAACAACCTCCCCCCTAAAAGGAAAGACTTATACGCCCTCGTATATAATACGCCGCCTAATGCTTCTTAGTACTGTATCTACTAATGCTAATGCTTATACTATTTGCACTATATCCTGTTAATCGTATACTAATACTTATACTAATAGGTAACTTCTGCACTATATCCTATTAGTCGTGTACTAATACTTATACTAATAGATGCTTTCTACTACGCTTAGGGATAGATAGCGACCCGTCGTCGGCCTAGGCGTTAAGGGCATCGCGCTTACGCTTGCGCTTCGACTCTAGGGTCTCCGTAGAGGGCTCTAGCCGAGTAACGGTCGGTATAATAGTAGCCTTCTTACGGAGGACGTATAGATCTATCTCCTTAGCGATACTGTTATATAGGCTTATAACCTTAGCTATATGCGCCGCCGTCTCGTAGGTAGTGTCTAGCGCCGCGTTAGGCATTATCTTCTCCGTAAGCTTACTAAAATCGATTAAGCCGTCGCTATAGCGGGCGTCTAGGTCTAAAGTGTATTTGCCTAGGTATCGATCGGTTACCTCCTATAGGCCGTTAATCTCCTCTTTAGTAGTATTACTAATACTACCGCCGAGAATTGCTAGCGAATCGGCCGGAACTAAGGCGACGGTAGGTAGGTTGCTAGTAGCATCGCGGAGAAAATCGTCCGCGAGGAGCGCTATGTTTTGCTTGCCGGTCTAAAGCGCGACCTATACTACTACGCGGTTCTAAGCGGCCGTTACTAGCATTGCATCTCTACTATCCTTTATCTGCGCTATAAGGTAGTCGTAATACTTAGCCTATCGATATACGAGAAGTGCGTTCTAGTTAAGGGAGCGGTTAGTAAGTATCGTCTAATTAACTACTAGTTATAGGCGGCCTCTAGCGCCGCTTAGAGCGTAGAGGGGCAGGGTCGGAAGTAGTAGCAATTTAAGGTCTACCTACTCGATCGCGCTAGCAAATATAGCGGTATTTTCGGTATTATTGCTCTCCTTGCGCGACGGCGGCGGTAGTGGCGGTATGCTATAGTTGCTGTCTACGCGTAGTCGTATGCGACTTAGCTTGTTAGCCTCTAGCTGTTTATTAACGCGGCTACCTCGCGACCCGTTGTTTTAGCTCCGCGACGGAGGTAGGGCGGCCTAAGGCAGAATCTTACCGAAAGTAACGGCGTTCGTAGTATCACCCTTATCTAGCTTATAGTTATCGTTAGGAATAAGGTAGGAAGATACCGGGTCCTACGTCTCGTCGACGTTATACTAACGAGCGCTCTCGTTACGATCCGCGAGCGAATTAACTACATTATCTCTCGTAGCTGCCGGTACGAAGGCGTTAGGCACTAGTTGCTTGTTTATCTTCTTCTTAGGCTAGTTCTTTAAGATTCCTAAGGGCACTCTAAAGCTAGCGGGTAGGTTCGCTATAATCTTGTCTATATAGGCCTTAAATAGGTTACTTATATAGTCCTTATCTCTAAAGGATAGCTATACGATCGCGTCCTAATCGAGGGCGATCTTCTTATCGAGAGTAAGTATAGGGATCTTCTTAAGTTTAGCCTCGGCGTAGCTTATATACTCGCGATATCCTACTAGAACCTAAGGATATCCGTACGATTTGTGTGTTACTATATCGTCGTATATCTTATTAGGGTCGACTAGGTCGGCGGTATAGCCCTCTCCCCGTAGGGAATAGACGCCGTATACGTAGACATAGCGCTAATAGTAATCCTTAACGTCCTAAGTAACCGCCGGTTCGCCTAACTAGCGACGCTACGGCAATAGGAGACCTTAAGCGTTAAACGTCGTTAACTAGTATCGCTATAGCTATTCGGCGCTAATAAGGCTAGCGACCTTTATACGCATTAGTATATAGACGCATTAGTCGCTAATTTGCGCGTTTTCTAGAGGGAAGCGAAGCGTAGAGAGTCGACCTATAATAGGGTCGAATAGGAATTAGTAGACTAGAGCGTTAGTAAGATCGGCCTTACTACCCTTTTCCTAGGCAATTCTTATACTAACCTCGCGGTCGACGCCTTAGGTACAATAGGTAATATCCGAACCGTCGACGGCGCGGGTATATAGGGCAGGGCGTCCGTTGCCTATAATAGCGACGATATAGTCGAACGGAAGTGTCTCTTCGACCTAGTTATAGGCTGCAATAAGCGGGAGCGCTAGCAGATGCTATACGTTTCGTATAAATTAGCGGACGGTAAGACCGATTACGCGATATCGTAGAGGCGGTAGTTGCGTAAAGAAGCGGTAGTCGGTTAGAGGCTAATCGTCGACGGCGTCCGGTCCGTAGCGTAAGTACGCGGACTAAAACGTTACTAATCGCGGGAAAATTCCTCTAAATTTCGTATCTAACGTTAGAAAATCGAGTAGACGGCCGTCGGTATCGAGGGCTCTACGCGTATACAACCGAATAAGGGTGCGTTCCGCTATAGGATCGGTATAATTAGGAAGATCGTACTCGTTATCCGGATAGTTACACTTCTCGATTAACTCTAGTATACGGAAAATAGAGTAGTCGAGTTCTAGGCCGCCGTCTAGGATATAGAAGGTCGTAACTAGCTTGTCGTATTCGCGTTCCTAAAGGGTAGCGTCTACGTCGTATACCGGTTACGCAGTATAGTAATACAGTTCGGTAGGGATCTATATCGGGTTGTCGTAATATAACAACTTTAGATAGAGCGGGTAGAGCTTTAAGCGTGTCTAAATATGTTCTACCTGCTAATCGTAAGGCTTGTTTAGGCGAAACAGCTCTAGTAAGGCACTGTTTACGTCCTATTTAAATAAAGCTTAGAAGATGTGTTACGCTCTATCGTAGTAACGGTTACTGTAAAACTCCTTATCGCCCTTAATGCCTATAAACCGGATTCTAGCTACTAAGAAGTCGCACTCCTCCGCTTCTTTTAGCTAGCGGATACAAGCGGCCTCTAGCGTTTCCGACTGTCCGACGAAGCCGCGCGTTCTTAACTCGTCGATAGTGCGCTAGTACTAAGTAAATTCGGCGTCGCGCTAGAATTAGTATAATTAGGGCCGACGACCGGGCGAAGGTAGGGCGAAATAAATAATTCGCTTAGCAATTATATCGTTAGTTAGTAGTCTCAATCGTAATAGTTAGAGCACTAGCGGTAGCGCCTCTAGGGACGCAGGTCGTAGGCGAGAACGCGTAGACGCCGGCTAAGCGCGTAATCGAGATGTCGGTAGGGCCTATAAGTACGAGAATAGCGCTTAAGATCGTAGCTACGGTATAGGTAATAATAATTTCGGTAGTGCGGCTAGGAACTACGGAGATAGCGGCGGTAAAGTCGATTGTTATTACGCTAAAGTCGATTGTCCTAGTAACTTCGGCGGCAGCTACGGAGACCGCGGAGGTAAAGTTAATTGTCCTAACGACAATAAGATCGCCGGTGCTGCTTATAACGTCGACGTACGCTCTACCTACAGTCCGTTGTCTATCGAATGTTCTAGGCCTATTAACCGAGCGCGTACTTCCTTAAGAGCCTCGTTAAGCGTCTTACGTACGCTTTCGTATCTATCCCTTAGAGCTTCTAGTACGTCTAGCCCTATATCGGCGGTAGGGTTATACTAATCGCAATGCAAATAATAGGTATCGCCCTCGGTATAGTCCCGTAGGTGCGCGTAGTTAGGTCGATAGCGCTAAACGTACTCTCCCTCGATCGTATCTATAGTATTAGCGCTCTTAGGTACGAAGTCCTACGTATCGAGGTATAGGTTCTACGACTAAGCCGGATTATCGCGCTAGATAGCGTCGATCTTTTAGAAGATCTAATAGCCGCAAAGTAGCGGAGTGTCCTACTAAGCGCCGTCGAACAGATAGGCCGCTAACGTCGCGCTCTAATTACGCCTAGTCGTAAGCGATTCGACAGCGCTTCTCTAACTCGCTTTCGTAAAGGAGTAAGTCGGGTTCGCTACTACGATAACCGCTAGCGCGTAGGCGCGTAAGTAGGCAAAACTCGTATCGCGTAGCAGCTTAAGGGCTAAATTAGGGAGGATTAGTCTCGCGTTAGCGAACTAGCGACGCTAGGCTATATTAAATTGTCTAATCGTTAGGCTAGTATTGTTTAATCCGAGCTCGTTAGAATAGGCCGCGAAGTAGTCCTCTATTTCTATCCGGTCCGCCTTATTCTTACCTTAATCGTCCTCTAAGTTAGTACTGTTCCGCTACGCTTTATTCTCCTTCTAATTACTACCCGGCTCGCCCTTATCGGCGTCGTTTCCGCTACCCTTTTCTCTAGCATTTTCCTAATCGCCGCTCCGCTCGTTACTATCGGCCCTATTCTCCCTAGTATCCTAACTAATATCTTCCTAACCGGCGTCGAGTTCGCTATCCTCGGGGTCTTTAGCAACCTCTAGGGTATAGCCGGTAATAAATAGGCTATTGCTAGGGGCGACGCGGCGCTTAGCCTCGCGGTCGGCGAGTATCTAGCCGTAGTATTCTACGCCTCTATTAGTAATATAATAGTGTGCGCTATTACGGAGAAAGACGTAGCCGTCTATAACGAGTGCCTCGGTAGCTAGGAAAACAGAGTAGGTCGGCTAAGCAAAGGCCTTAGCTACCGCCGAGTAGAGAGTAACGAGCTATAGGTCGCCTAATAAAAGACAGGCTAAGATCTGCCTACGGGCTTCGGCGGTTTCCTAAGGCATTTCCTTCTTCTAGCGCAAGTAATAGGGGGAATCTCGGCCTCCTTCGTAGTAACGATAGCCTTCCTTTCCGGTCTCGGTAATTGCAAACAATCTGTTTCCTATATCCTCTAAAAGGCCGTCGGTATATATTAGGCTTATTCTAACGCTAACCGTCTAAGTCGGTAGGCCGGCAATTTTCGTAATATATGCTTTAATATCGTCTACCGTAAACTATACGTCTTCCCTAAAGGAAACGCCTACTACGAGAACTTGCTTTTCTTATACTTGCTATAATAGTTCTCCTAGAACCGGCTCTATCGTAGGCGCCTCTAATGTCGCGCTCGCCGAGCGAAACTAAATATCGACGTTCTACTATAAAAAGGCAAGGAATATATTCTAATCGAGAATCCGGATTAGGATATTAAAATTAATGCTAATAGTACGGATAGGATAGCGACTATCGGCAACTCGGGCCGGTTACTGTCTGCGATAACGGTTAGGGTCTAAGATAGCGCGGTAGGAATAGGTTAGCTACCGGTATAAGCGCGTTACGACTCCGTAGGAGCCGCGTTACCGCGCTAGCGCTCGGACCGACGCGGCTACGTTTCGTCTAAAAAAGGCTAACGATAGCGCGTTTTCTAGACTACTCTTCTAATACTCTTCTAAGGCGGTTGCTCGTCTTCGGGATACGCTTACTCGAACGCCTCGACTAATTCTCGCGCGGCTTCTAGATTATCGATATCGTACTAAACGTTATAGGCGTCGCTATAGCCGAGCTACTTAACTAGAAACTAGCGGATCGGCTTACTATAGCGAACGATTATACGTCTATCGAGTACCCTCTCTATCTCGTAAGAATCTCCTTCGTTATAATCGCTAAGTGCTTCTTCTATAGCTACTAGCGGTAGTTCGTAATTAGCCTTTCGTCCGAAGGGATCTAGCTCCGACGAGGCCTTCTTAAGATACGCGATAGAGATTACTAGATAGATTTTCATAATCGGCGGTAGGTCGAGACGGTATACGAGCCGACCGACACGCTCGAGTACCTTAAATAGACCTTCGCGACGATAGCCGAACTTCCGTAATTGCCCTAGAACCTTGTAGCCCGAATAACCGAGCCTAACGGAGAGCTTAAGTATAACTTTGTCGCCCGGACGTAGTATTAGTAGCTTATGCTTAGCGTTATATCGTTCTTTTATCTTTATCGCTCCCTACGCTATCGTATCCTAGGCTTCCTTCTAGATCCTGCCTCGGGCTACCGCTAATTCGTTAGGGTAATCGTCTAAGTACGTAATCGAGTCTAGGTTCGTACGCTTCCCTATTACGATTTCGTTAGACGACTATCCGGTTATAGCGCTATAGGAATTGTTTAACGTAGCCTAGAGAGAAGCGATATACTGCGTCTAATCTTCGCCTAGGTATTCGGAGAGCTAGTATCGAAGTGCGGTTTTAACCGTTTAATTTGTTCTTTCCGATTGCCTATCGGTTTAGGGGTAGTATACTATAGAAGTTAGCAGCTTAGAACGCAATCGGTCGAAGACATCCTTTATAAAGCCTAAGAGCTAACGCGGATCTCGATCGGCAATTATTACTATAGGGAAGCTTATATCTATAAGGTAGAGGTAGTCGATATACGCTACGCCCTACCGTACTGCCTCCTAATCTTTACGACCTACGACTATCGCTACCTTTTTAGAGAATTTGTACGTAGATATAAGGATAGCCTCTATACTACTAGGACTAACTAGTAGCGCCGTTACTAGATCTACTATAGCGGTATAGAAAACGCCTCTAGTCGGCGGGATAGGTTACAATTCGCTATATAGCGCATAACGCTGCGTTTAGATTAAGAGGCACTACTAGTAATAGTCGATGTATTTGCGGAGTTTCCTACTTATACCCTAGATATAAAAAGACGCTTAAAGCCGGTCGTAGTAGCGATAGAACCCTTAATAGTGCCTATCGTCGTACGCTTACGCAAACACGTCTTTAACTATAGACTAAGGGATATATAAACGCTCGCGACCTGCCGTAGATTCGCGGCAGTAGAGCAGGTCGTCTCGCTTAAAGAACTTAATCCCTAAGGGGTTGCTAAACTCGTCCCCGGCGAACAGGTCCTTACCTTTGTCGTACGGAACTAGGTCTTTCGTAACGGTAGGGATATCTACTCTATCGAGATACAAGCGCTCGAGCGCGTTACGCGCTCGCGTACGGCGCACTAGTCGCTATACTATCGACTAGTAGTCGTCGTGCTCGTATGCTAGCGAAAGCTTACGCTTAAATGCTAGATCTATCTCTACTAGGATTATATAGAACGCCCCTAGACTAGATAAACCGCCGTACCTATAGTACGTAAAGGGATCTAGATTTTCCGCCTCCGGATCTTTCTTAGGGGATTCGAGGTCGCCGAGAAGGCGACTAAGAGCGTCTAGAACTAGGTAGATACGGCCTAGGCGATATACTATGCTAATACGAAACTAGGATAGGTATAGGGATACCCGCACTAGCTTGAGGTTCTGTTTGCCCGTATCGGTCGTCGTAGTTAGCGAGACCGAGTTAGTAAGGCCTACTACGGCGTAGTAATCCGTAAAGATCGTAGTAGGGTACGCTAAAGCGTGCATTAAATAGCCGATTTTTCTTACTATCTAGACAATCCCGGAGTATTCTAGCTCGGTTAGCTAGTACCTTTTCTCTACGTTACTCAATCTACGGCTAAGAAACAGAATTAGCTAGATACGGTAGCGAGGGAACAGTTACGCCTTACCGTATTCGTCGAAGAGTAGCTCCGGATCGCCTTTAACGTAGTAGACTACTACGCTATGCCCGAACTCCCTCGAGGAGTCTATATTAGCGTAAAGTCGTCTCGAGTAGTCGAAGTAATAGAGGAATTCGGGCGATCTAAACATAGACTAGAGGTAATTAAATGCCTTAACTAATTCTAGGCGATACTCTAGATTTTCCCCTAATAGAGTTATCGCGATATACCGTCGTCTCCTATTGCCTATTAGTAGCGCTCCCTTAAGCAATCTAGTCTTCTCGGCCTATAAAGGCGCGGCTATCTACGCGTAATAGGGTATATACTAACGGAGCTAGTTAGTTAAGCTAAGGTAGTGCTCTAACTTTTAGACGGACTCTAGGAACTAGAGCGAGGTAATCGCGGCGATTTTCTTATCGCTCGTCGCGAGACCTAGCCTACTAATATATTAGCCTAGTAATATCGCCGACGGGAAACTAAGAAACGTCTTCTTCGGACTAATACTAATAGAGATAGCGTCTAGGAGGCGAAAAACCTCCTTTAAATAGCGTAGGTGCTCCTCTAGCGTCCGCGAGAATACTACGATATTATCGATATATACTCGAGTAAAGCCCCGATAGTCGCGTAGGATGCGATCTAGCTTCCGCTAAACAAATTGCACGCTATTCGAGTAGCCTATAATAGCTACGTTAAACTGCTCCTATCTACGGTAGGTATTAATCGCTAGTTTGTAGCGATCCTCCTTACGTACTCCCTATTAGTAGAAGAATGTTAGGCAGTCTATAGTACTAATATAGTTGCATCCTACTAGGAGGCTAAATAGGTCGGACTAGAGCGGAATCTAGTAACTGTCCGGTATCGACATACGGTTTAGAGCGTAAATGTCTACTACCGCCCTAGGCTTATTAACGTTGCTGCCCTTCCTATCGGGCACGCGCTTCTAAACTATAAAGACGGGGAACCCGAAGGGTGTTAGTTCGGTAGTAAACTCTATTTTGCCCTAGTTATAGAGATCTTCGTATATCTTATCGACTACTTCCCGATCTCGCTTTCCTAAATTAATTACCTTAGGCGGAGGGAGTTTGTTAAGGTAGTCTAGGGTTGTAAGGATCGGTATATATTTAGACTCGGGGATATTAATAATCGTACGCCGATCCGTAAAGAGCTTAGGATATTTTTCTACTACTACGGCGATTGCGTTAGCCCGATCGGGCGCGCCGTAGATAGTTATACCTAAGTTGTACTTCTGCTCGAGCTTAGCTATTATTATTAGCGCGTTTAGATTTAGCGCGGCTAGCCTATAATCCTCGGCGTCTACGTAAAAAGCGCCTTCGAAGGTAGAATCTAGTAGCGTACTAATTCGCTAGCCGGCCTTTAGAAGTACTTCGGAGGTAGAATTATTGCGGACTTGCGCGTACGAGAAGGACGAGTCTACTAACTAGTTGTATACCGACACTAACGGCGGCGATCCGGCAGACAATCCCTAGGCAGATCCGTACGGTTATAGTACTAATCCTACTTCTAGTAAGAAGTCGCGTTATTATAGTAGTTCGCCGGCAAAATTAATTAGGACTATAGTTACCGAACGAGGTAGAAGCTAGATATCGCTTGCTACGCGGATAGGGCGATTAAGGACCGGTTTACCCTTCTTTCGCTTTACGCTAACCTTAAAGGTAGCGTTGCCCTAATTAGCAACCGTAACCTTCCTTACTAGCACGTTAATCTTTATACCTTTAATAGCGACCGCGTCTATTCCCTATAGAATCTTAGCCTTCAAACTCGGAATAAGGTAAACCTCGCGGACCGTATAGGCTAGCGCTACCGTGCCGTCCGCACGCTGCGATAGTATATAAAAATCTAACTAAATATACTCGGATGTAGCCTAAGCCCCTATAATACCCCTAATTTTAAGCGGCTCGCGAAGATAGAGAATCTAGATATCGGGCCGCTATTAAAGCACGAATGCTTTATCGGCGAGAGTTATAGTATAGCCGGTGTCTAAATAAATCTACTCCGTAGCGCCCTAGGGCGAAAATCGGTAAGGAAACGTTATATACTAAAAGTTGCGAAAGGCGTAGCTGCGCTATACTAACGGTACCGCTACAGATCGGTAGACTATAGGGTTATCTAGCAATCTTTACTATATAGGCGGCGGCGGCGCTAATTTCTTCGCGTAGCCGGTACGAACGTAATAGTATAAGAGATTTCTCGACGCGAATTTATAACCGTATATCTTATAGGCGTAGGCGGACGAAAGATATAGACGAATACTAGAGGGGACTTTAATTTCTTAAGGGGCTTTAGCCGCAAGCGAAAGAGGAGTGCCGATACCGCTAAAGTAGGTACTATACTCGGACTAATACGGGTCCGAATAATATATATCTTCGCCTAGGTCGCCGAAGTAACTTTACTTAATAGGCTAGGAGTCGTCCGCGTCCTACGACTAATCCTATAACTATTCTAGGTTAGTATCCTCGGTACTATAATAGGCCCGTTTAGAAGGAATTTGCTCCGGGGCTTCCTCGCTACCGAAGTACGCTTATTAACGATTATTCTAGCGCGGCTTCGCGTCGGCGGCCCTATCGAGGCGCTTTAGATCCTTCTAAGGGAAGAACTTCTTCTATAGCTCGCTTCCGCTTACGTTAGGTTGCTAATTGTTCTAATAGTAGTTATTAGGACGATTCTGCTATTTGTTAGTATTAAAACGGGCGCGATACTCGCCTAACGATCTAGTCTAGCTAGGATTATCCTTCTAATTCCGAGCACCGTCGGCTCTTCTTAGTAGATTATCGCGACCGCTTCCCTAATAGTTAGGCTAGCGACGATTCTTACCTCCGGTAGCTATCTACTCCTATATATAGAACTTCTTCTCGTAGGCTATAACGAATTCGTCCGTCGTCGTACCCTCGTCTAGTTCGAATAGAGCCTCCTAGAAACGCGGCTCTAAACGGCGATAGGCCTATAGGATTTGCAGTTCTTTACCGAAGCTAGCGTCGCCCGCTAACTTTATCGTTATAACGATATAGTCTGTAATCGACTTCCCTACTCTAACGTCCTTCTACCTATACGACTACTAGTTAAGTAGCTTTATCGCCTTTACTACCGAAATCTTCTAGCGCTTGCTAAGCTTCTCTTATTAACGCTTAATGCCGTGCCCCTTACGAAGATAGCGGCGATTTTAACTAGAAATCTGCGCCTAGTACTAGGTCTATACAATTCCGCGGAAACAAAGGGAAATATTAAGGCGAACCTCCTCTAATCCTACGATATATATATAGTCCTTAGCCGCCGAGATAAAGGCATATACCGATCGGTAGGTTATTTTATTGCCTACTAAGGCGTAATCGCCGTCGCTATATTCCGTTATACTTAGCGTCGGGTCGAAGAATCCTAGACGAGCTAGATCGAACCTAGGACGGTACCGATAGTCGGCTAGTTCTTCGGAGTCTAATTTAGACGAGGAACGATCTCTATAATAGCGATAACGGCGAGCCCGGCGATACGCGCTATGTTTTCCGCTATAGTAGCTATTATCGTCGCTCGACGAGCTATTAGATAGCGAAGGGGAACCGCGAGCGCGATACTTTCCCTTCCGGTTCTTACGCTAATAACCGGGATTTAGCTCGCTATACTCCGTATAGCTATCGTATCGGTTAGTGTCGTACGAGCTACTGTTTTGCGTATAAGGGCCTAGGGTATAAGCTTGCTAGTAAGCTTATTAGTAATAGCGAGGATTATCTAGACGAAATTAGCGCGACTAGCCTATATTCCCTCTAGTATAGGTAGCGTAGCCCCGGGGCGGCGCTTATTAATAGCAGCGAGGGTTATCGGGAGCGAATTGTCGTATCTAGCTAGGAGTAGCCTAGCCCTAGGCGTACGTTTGCTAGTAATATAGCAGATCGGGAGCGAATTAGCCCGTCTAGGCAGCGTTTCTATTGCGTTTAGGCTCCCGAGCAGCCTAGCCCTAGGTATACGGTTGCTAGTAACTACGTAGATCGGGAATAAATTAGCCCGCCTAGCTAGCATTTCCGTTGCGTTTAGGCTTACGAGCGGCCTAGCCCTAGGCGTACGTTTGCTAGTAATTATATAGATTATTAGGAGCAAATTTGCCTATCTAGCTAGTATTCCTATCGCGTCCCGGTTGCTAGTAGTAGCGAGGATCTCCGCTAGTATTCCCTCCGCTATATATAGCGTAATTATAGCCTTAATTACCGTCTAGACCTAACCGCGGGCTGTAGCTAGCTAGTTAGCCGTCGGGCGAGTCGTTTAGATCCTATAGCGAGTCGCGGCGGCTATTCTTAGAAACTAAACCGGCTCTCTTAAGTCGCGACCTCTAACGCCGGCTAAGATAGTCCTCGACTTGCTCTCGGAACTCGTAGCTATAGTAGCCGTCGCGGTCCTCCTACCCTAGATCGCCCTAGCCGGCGTAGGAACGATTGCTACCTACGATACGCGAACGATCGTCGCGACTATTATCGTAGTCTTCGGGGCCCGCCTAGGAACCGGTCTAATCCGGTTAAGAAGAAAGGCATTATTCTATAAGAAATTAGGCGAGGCGGTTATCTAAGATAATACCTCGACGTAGTACCGACTCCTATAAGGCATATAGGCGCTACTAGTCTAGTTATTTACGAATCTCGCTACGATCTAGCTCTATCGTAGACCCTATAGATAGCGGACGCTAGTGCCGGCTACGAGGCTCGCTATTGCCTAGATTTCCCTTCGTTAGCCCGCGGCCTCGCGGCGCGTCCTTATAATTACAGTCTATTAGGCCTCGTCCGTTATCTAGTAGAGGGTACGGCGAGGATTCCTATAGCAAGGATTTATCGCTAGAGATCCTTATTAGTAACAGTCTACGTAGAAACATAGAGGGCAATATACTATCTATATAATTATTAGGACGTCGCGCGCGTAGCTATTCTAAATAGGTAGTAGCTCTAGGCGGTCGATACCTACTCGGAGAGGATAGTAGCAACGACGCCGCCTACTAAGTAATCGGCGAAAACTCCGGTGCCTACGAAGAAGGCGAGCGATAAGTAGCCGGATCGGGCTACGGGCGTTGCTCTCTTACTCGTGCTTGTTTAATGTCCGCGGGCGAGTATATCTTAGGGAAAAACTGCTTATAATAGTACAAATCGCGAGTATTCGGAAAAGCTGCTTTTAGTTCCTTAACTGATCGTATTAAGGTGCCTTTATCGACTACCTACTAGCTAGGGAAGTCGATCCCGTCGAGGGTATATAGGTATAGCTCGTCGATCTTAGCCTAAGACGGTAGTAGATTTCCTAGTCGCGGGTAGTATTATAGGACGTAGGAGGCAAGCAGGTCTATACGGCCGTACTTTGCTCTAAGTTAGACTGCAAAATTCTCGCTATGCCGGACGTAGTAGCCGATAAAGGTACAAATACGTAGGATATAAGACTTAGTATCTAGTAATCTAAGATTACGGTACTAGGGTAGCGGTCGGACCGCTAGTTTAACAGATTTGTACTTCTATCCGGGTTAGAAGCGAAACGAAGCGTAGGATTAACGTAAAGCGTTATATAGTAGAGTATCGTTACGGAGGCTGTCTAGATTAGTAGCAAAAGGTAGTTTATTAACTAGTTAGGGCTAATCCTTCCGTTGTTCCTTAAAAGGTGCCTTCCTAGGGATGCGGGGAAATAGCTGCTAGCCGCTAAAGCGCGGCTACCTACCGAATCCGCGGTTAGGCGATTCGGGTATATAGTATATTAGTGTCGGCGAGGCACTATAGTAGGTAGCCGCCGACTAGTGCGGAATAGTATAAATCGAGTGAATATCGGTCGTAACGTAGCGAGTCGAATCGTCGCGGTCGGCGCTAGATCGGGGGAATCCTTAGCTAATCGTCTCGGTTCTCGTCGCAATTAGGACTAATAGCTCGGTTCTAGTAGAGGAGTTGATTAGTATAGAAGCCAATTAGGTCGTAATCTTAGCGAAGCTACTAAGTTGTTAGAATACGCTCTATAGAGCGGAGACGGACACGATTCTAGTATATAAAGATAATTAATTGTTAGTTAGTTACTAGCCTAGGAAACTATATATATTAATCGTCCTAATCTGCGGCAGGATCGATAGTATCCGGAGTAGGATCGGCCGCACTACTGTCTAAACCGTAACAGTAGGCTTTAAATATTTAGTTAAAAATTAAAAATATCTATAGCAAATACTAAGTACTACTTAGCTAATTGCTATAGTAAGAGAGAATAGGACTTTAGCTATATACTAAAATAGCGATTTAGACTTTAGTAGTAAATTTGCTAGTAGTAAAAGTTATTAACCTTAGCTTAAGATATATAAATAAATCTTAATTATTTAGGCTATAAATAGACATATACTAAAAGAATAGATATACTACCTTAGTAGAGGCTAAGATATATTATATATAACCCCCTAATTACTAGTAGTTATCCTCTAGCTAGTAAGTCTAGTAGTATAATTCTTAGAGATTAATAGCTTTAAGCTATACTATCTAGGTATTATAGATTTAGCTATTATACTAGTCATTTCTACTACTAGTCCTCCGAGAAATTATATAGTTTAAAGTATAGAATACTAAATTACTAACTTGTAAATAGAGATAGGTCGATTAGTAGAGGTCGATTAACGGTTCGACTAATAGTTCAATTAATAGTTTAATTAATAGTTTAATTAATAGTTTGATTAATAGTTTGATTAATAGTTTGATTAATAGTTTGATTAATAGTTTAATTAGTAGTTTAAGAAGAAGTTCGATTACTAGTAATAGTTTAATTCAAAACGTAATTAGTAGTTTAATTAGTAGTTTAATTAGTAGTTTAATTAGTAGTTTAACTAATTAAACCGTTTAATTAGTAGTTTAATTAGTAGTTTGATTAATAGTTTAATTAGTAGTTCGATTAGTAGTTTTAGTCTAACGGAAATTTTGATTAGTACTTTAGCAGTAGCTAGTCCCCTAATAAATTATAAAGTTTAAAGTATATAATACTAAACTGCTAGCTTTTAAATAGAGATAGGTCAACTAGTAAGTTTATTAGTAGATTGATTAATAGTTCGATTAATAGTTCGATTAATAGTTCGATTAATAGTTCGATTAATAGTTCGATTAATAGTTCGATTAATAGTTCGATTAATAGTTCGATTAATAGTTCGATTAATAGTTCGATTAATAGTTCGATTAATAGTTCGATTAATAGTTTAATTAATAGTTCGATTAATAGTTCGATTAGTAGTTCGATTAGTAGTTCGATTAATAGTTTGATTAATAGTTTGATTACTAGTTTAATTAGCAGTTGGATTAGTAGTTCTATTAGTAGTTCGATTAGTAGTTTAAATTACTAGTAATAGTTTAATTTCAAATTGAATTAGTAGTTCAATTAGTAGTTTTATTAGTAGTTTAACTAGTAGTTTTATTAGTAGTCTAACTAGTAGTTTTATTAGTAGTTTTATTAGAAATTTCATTAGTAGTTCAATTAAACATTTAATTAATAGTTTAATTAGTACTTCGATTACTAGTCTTAGTCTAACGGAAGTTTTAACTATTGTTTTGTTAGTAGCTAGTCCCCCGATAAATTATATAATTTAAAGTATATAGTACTAAATTACTAACTTCTAAATAGAGATAGGTTAATTAGTAGGTTGATTATTAGGTCGATTAGTAGATCGATTAGTAGTTTGATTAGTTGTTTAGCTAGCAGTTCGATTAGCAGTTTAATTACTACTAATTTCCTAGTAACGTTTTGATTTAAAATCTCGTTAGTATTTTAATTAGTAGTTTAACTAGTAGCTTAACTTGTGGTTTAATTAGTCGTTTTATTAGTAATTTCAAAAATAGCTTAATTAACTATTTAATTAATAGTTTCATTAGCAGTTCGATTGCTAGTTTCAGCTTAACGAAAATTTTAATTAGTATGTTATTAGTAGTTTCTTTAATAGTTTTACTAGTAGCTTTATTAATAGTTTTGTTTCTAGTTTAGTTAGTAGTCTTAGTACTTTAATTAGTAGTCCTATTCGTAGGTTAGCTCGTAGTCTTAGTAGTTTTACTAGTAGTTTATTAGTAGTTTTGTTAACAGTTTTATTAGCAGTTTTATTAATAGTCCTATTAGTAGTTTTACTAATAGTTTTACTATTAGTGCCATTTGAGTTATTAGTTTTATTATTAGTTTTATTATTAGTTTTATTATTAGTTCTATTATGAGGTTTACTAATAGTTTAGCTAATAGTTTATCTAATAGTCTATCTAACAGTTTACCTAATAGTCTAATTAATAGGTCTGTTAATAGTTTTCTTAATACCTAGTCCTACTAGTAGTTGCCTACTAGTATCCCTACTAATAGCCTAATAGTCTAAAGTTACTAGTAGTATAGGCTTCGTATTTAGTAGGATATAGCTATATCTAGGTCTTTAGTATACGTTAGGCTCCTACTAAATTTTTATTAGCGTATTACGCTTATATCCAGGGTTCGTTAAGCGCTTTCGATTTACGTTCTACGCTAAAATCCGGGATAAGTTAAACTTCCCTTTAATCTTTAATTAAATATTACTTCTACTAAAATTCTTAGCTAATTATTTCGGTCTTAGCGGATAACTTAGATTTTCGCGGGCAGTAGGCGCGGTATCTAGATTAGTAGCTACGGTACTAATTATTTCGGTATTAGCGGACAACTTAGATTTTAATACTAGCTAGCACTAGCTAATACTAGCTAATACTAGCTAATACTAGCTAATACTAGCTAATACTAGCTAATACTAGCTAATACTAGCTAATACTAGCTAATACTAGCTAATACTAGCTAATACTAGCTAATACTAGCTAATACTAGCTAATACTAGCTAATACTAGCTAATACTAGCTAATACTAGCTAATACTAGCTAATACTAGCTAACACTAGCTAATACTAGCTAACACTAGCTAATACCTACGCTAAAATCCGGGGCAAGTCAAATTTCCCTTTAATATTTGTTTCGATTGACGTTCTACGCTGAAATCCGGGGTAAGTCAAATTCTACATCAACTTTGATAGTACAATTGGCTCTGCAAAAATTCTCAGCCAATCATTCGGGTCTTGGCGGACAACTTGGAATTTCGCGCGCGAGGGCGCGGTCCTTAGATTGGCAGCAAGCTGCCAATCAAGCTCCCGTGCATGCCAAGAAAGCGGCATCTCCGAATCGGGCAGTCGCGACGCGCTCAACCAAAAACTTTGAACTCCCGCTTCAAGCTCTCGAACACAGACATAGACATAGAGCAAGATGGAGGACGACCCCAAAGTCCGTGAGTGATAAGAGGCTACCGCGAGGCTCTTACTGCATTGGTTGACACGTTGCAGCCCAATACTCCACCAGCGATCCTACCTCATTCGCCGCAACTTCCGCAAGCGAGAGGTGGCCAGTCATCCTGGTATGCAGGCGGCATGGCCCGATTGCCATGAGGAGAGTCACTGACGGTGGCGATAGACTGGTGCCATTGACGATCTGCATAAAGCGGTCATCAAAGAAAGCGATCCTGCCAAAGTCGAAGAGGGCAAGACAATCACTTCCGGCATCGCGGCGCTCAAGTATGAGCTTCAGCACAACCGCCAATTGACGTAAGAAGACGTGTAATGACAAGGCATGTAACGCGCTCACATACCAACTCAGACCACTTGAAGACGATGGAGAGCCGGATATAGCACGTTACAACCACGAACTTCAGCAGCGCGGCAATCCGAAATGGCATGATGTCGCCTGGCTCTATTCAGAGTGCTACCTATATCGGTATGGCGGTGTATGATAGGCTTCTTACTCGACAGAAGCTGACTGGAAAATGATAGACGTGTTGCCACTCTCTTCGCCCTCTCGAAGCATTGGAAGAATTACGATGTCTTCTCAAAGCAGAAGCTCTCCACTTTCCGCTCATCTCGACCTGCCGTTCTGGAGCTCGCAGCACGGTACAATGACCTCACAAAGCAGCTGCAATCAAACAAGTCGGCGTTGAGCACCGCATCCGACGAGGAGCGCGAACAAGCTGAAAAGCTGCTCTTCATCGAAATGTGCGAAATCTGCTTGTGGGGAAATGCCACAGACCTGTCCCTTCTCACCAACCTATCCTATGACGATATCCAGAAACTGCAGGGTTCCAATGCTCGCAAAGCAAACGAAGACAAGATCATTGTCAACGACTTCGACAAAGCCTTTGCAATCCTCAGCAAGGCAAAGAGTGCAGGCGCCAGAGATCGCAGAATCGACATTGTGCTCGACAATGCCGGTTTCGAGCTGTTCGTGGACCTCATTCTCGCTGGCTATTTGCTTCAAGCGGACTTGGCCACGAGTATTGTCCTTCATCCCAAGAACATCCCATGGTTTGTGTCTGATGTGATACCAAAGGACTTCGCCGAGATGCTCAGCGTCCTCGTCGATCCCAAGCGATTCTACGAGACGCCCTCCGAGGATGATCAAGCACGAAACATCACGCCTCAGCCACTCTCACAAACAGAAAGCGACGACTTGAAGACGCTCTTCGAGAATTGGAGTTCACTGTATGCAGAAGGCAAAATCGTGCTTCGCCCGAACGTCGTCTGGACCGAAGCCGGCAGCTACTGGCGCTTACCCAAGACCGCGCCAAACCTGCACGAAGATTTGCAGCAAAGCGAGCTCGTCATTTTCAAGGGTGATCTCAATTACCGCAAGCTGACTGCCGATGCCGCGTGGGATCCCACAACACCTTTTGCAGAGGCCATCGGGCCGATGGGACCTGGCTCAGGTGTGAGGACCTTGGCGCTGCGGACTTGCAAAGCTGATGTGGTTGTCGGCCTGCCGAAAGGCAGAGATGAGGAGCTTCGCGCGATGGAGGACGGAGGTGGGGACACTGGTGCGAGAAAGTGGGCTTGGAGTGGCAAGTGGGCGGTGGTGAGCTTTTGTGATGGCAAGGCATAATAAATATCAATACATCGATATATGTTAGGTGAGTATGACTGTGCTTTTGGAGTTGCACTGCCGCGTCCATCAAACGTTGGAATAAGCCAAGCGAGGGTATCTCTTCGCAGCGAGGCAATTTCCAACGTCTCCCGAACGGCAACGTCTTCATCGGCTGGAGCGAAAACAGTCACCTCAGCGAACATAACGCCGCGGGCGACCTTCTCCTCGAAGCAAAATGCAAAAAGAACACTTCGAATACCTATCGAGCTTACAAATTCAACTTCACCAGCACTCCCTCCGAAACCCCAATCCTCAGCGTCACCATCTCAAAACGTCTCAACTGGCCCACGCCCGAAACAATCTTTCATGTCAGCTGGAACGGAGCGACTGAAGTCGCGTCCTGGAAATTTCGACGTTTTCCTCCTGCGCATCCTTTACTTGGAACTCGTAGGAAGATCTCTTTCGAAACTCGTTTTGGCGTCGTAGCTGGTAAAGAGAAAGTTTATACGGAAGCTATTTCGAAGGATGGGAAGGTTCTTAAGACGACTGATGTGAAGACTCCTTTGGATTTGGAGAAGCTCTGCTCGGAGGAAAGTTTTAAGCAGCAGGTCCTACCCGAAGAGATCGTATATCAGCGTCCTGGGAGGTATGTGTTTGCTGAGTCGGGGAATAGCCATGCATACTATGTTTTTTGGGCTTCTGCGGGAATGGGCTTGGTTTGGGGTTTTTGGATTTCTGTTCGGTTCGTTCGGAGACGGTGGAGGTGAAGGTTGTGGAATCTTGGATCACAGCTACGCAGATTACGTTTTCCGGACATGACATCCTCAGTCATGGTCTTGGTCTGGACTTTCCGCTTCGTCCGTCGACGATGGAGATCACGTATGCATTTTGGTCAGTCAGCGGGATTGGCTTTGACTTTCTTGGATTGGTGAGCATGCAGGTACGGACAAAACCTCCCGCATGCCATCATACTTTGAACTTCGACATGTCTTGATTTCAAGACTTCATCTACCAACAATGTCATCTCAACAACTCGCCATCATCGCCGGCGTCGGCTCAGGCACCGGAGCATCCCTCGCTCGTCGCTTTGCCTCCAAATACACCGTCATCCTCCTTGCCAGAAAACCAAGCAGCTACCAACCCGTCGAGAAAGAAATAAACGAAAATGGTGGCAAAGCCCACGGCATTAGCACCGATATTTCCAACCCGGAGAGCGTGAAAGCCGCTTTTGAGGAAATCTTGACCAAATTCCCCAACGCATCAGTTCAAACCGCGATTTTCAACGCTAGTGGCATGTTTGTGAGGAAACCTTTGCTGGATATTACTATGGAGGATATGGATGCGGGACTTGGCGTGAGCGTGTAAGAGAATTCGAAACCTCGTAAACCTTTTGAATAGATTGAACTAACCTTTGCCTGCCTGCGTATATAATAGTCGAGGAGCCCTCCTCTTCGCCCAAACCGTCCTCCCCCTCCTCCTCAACTGTCCCCCCTCCCATCAAATCCCCCCTTCCCTCTTCTTCACCGGCAGCACCGCCGCAATCAAAGCCAACCCCACTAGTGCCGTGATGTGCGTTCCCCGACACGGCCTCCGCGCTCTAGCGATTTCCGCCGCGAAGGAATTCGGTCCTAAAGGCGTTCATGTCGTCCACGTGATTGTGGATGGTGCGATTGATACGCCTTGGGGCCAGCCTTTTCTTCGGGATAAGCCGCTGGAGGAGAGAATTGATCCTGAGGGGATTGCGCAGATGTATTGGGATTTGCATTTGCAAGGAAGGAGGGGGTTTACGTTTGAGGTTGATGTTAGGGGGATGGGGGAGAGGTGGTAGATTTGGGGGATTTCAGAGAAGTGTTCTTGCTATGGTGATGGATCTCACTATTCATACATGTAGGCTTCTCCTCCGTAATAGAGAAAGTTCTGATTTTTTTGCTTTTCTTAGTAGAAGATTGTGCCTCATCTCACTCCTCATCTCCTCCATTACCGATATCTCAACAGTCTTCATGTTCTTAATAGCAAACAGCATTCAACCTCATCTCCAACGGAAACACATGTTTGATAAATAACCTACCTGCACATCCTCCAACCCCTTATCTCTTACAACCGTTAGTTTGTACATCAATTATGAGAGCGAAAATCCTAGAGATCGAGCTATTGTTAAGACTTGCCAGCGATGCCTTCTTCAAGCCTAAAGACACTACCACGACCGTCGAACTTGAGCTAGAGTCGAAAGTCATCGAACATGCACCAAAGGATCGAAATGCGGTCGAGATTAACTTACCTAGGAGCTGCGGTCGTCACAGAACGATCAGCAAGCCCGCGCTCTCTCTTGCTCCAGTTCTGACAAAGCCTGCTGACAGGGCTATAGAAACCCTCTTCACGCCATTCGTGTCATCAGCAGCGCAGAGTGCGGTGCGGATGGGCGGCGTTTTCGAAGGTTCTCGGAAGCCCGATGACTACGGGCGAAGTCGCCAAGTCGTGCGCCGCAGAAGATGCAATTGATTCGTCGAGGAGATCGGTCGAGGTTCGTAGAAAGGCAATGACACGACGCAAGTCCAGCAGCGTTTGGGATATCCAGATAGAAGGCACCACACTAACGTTACCTCGAAGACTCTAGATTTTTTTTTTTGAACCTGACCGAATGACTTCATCTAGTACAGTACGCGAATCGAACTAATCTCGACGTGGTTGAGGACATAGCGGATAGGCTAAGAGATTTCTACTTGTTTAGAGGCAATACTGGAACTGATTCTTATCCTTATTGGGTTGATTGGTTCCCTGTTCGAGAACGGCTTCTTGCCGAATATGATGGGGTACGATGTTTTGTCCTTCGCTGAAAAATTTCTCTCTGCTCCTGGTCAGCTCATGCCTACTGCAAGCAATTGAGGCAGCATTGGCAACGATATCAAGCGTGTACCGCGATCCTCGAATCACGTATACAGTTCAAAACTTCTTCGCCTCGAATCAAGTGTCGGGGCCAGACCGGAATGTGGTCAAGCGCAAATATGGATATCTGACCTGACGAGGTAACGTGAACGGAAACAGAGAACTACTCTGGATCACGTCATACGCAACTCTACGCAGATAGATGGATTATCGAGACGATCATTCTAGCACGATAGAAAGAAACACTCGAATGGGTATCTTCATCGCCTGGTCCCGTTCTCCCGCTCCCGCTCCCAAAACTCCTTTCCATCCTCTTTGAAGGCCTGCCATTCTACCGTACAACCTTTCGCAAAGATGCATCCTTGCGAGATCTACTGTCCTCTCTGCTTGTACCTTCTCGCCTTCCTCGGCCCTTCTTAGAAGAATGAGTGGGTATGGGTCCAAGGAGAATGCTCTTGACCTTGTTGTACAGATTCTCGAGCGCCACGAAAGGGTAGAGGAATAGAATCCAGGCAAGATTGATAGGAAATGCAATGACGGAAAACAGCGTGTCGAGGAATCTTGCGAAGGCGCCACGACTGTGAGATTCGTGCGCAGCCGATGCTGCCAATGTCAGGGCTTCTTGAATACGTGCTTCGAGACTTTGAAACTTTGCTTCGCTCACACGTTCGAGCGCCGCCGACCGCTTCTCGTAACGACGAACCGCACGCTCGAGACCGTCCAGCCGAGGCTCATAGCGCTTCTTCATCTCAGCGGATAGATCGAGCATGTCACTCTTCTGTGCAACATTCATAGTAGTTGGCGGAGCATTAGCTGTCTCGGAAACTTTGGCTTCTAGATCGGTGATGCGCTGACTTAGGTCATCAATATCTCTCGTGTGGCCCACAGTCGATTGGAACGGATCGTCTAGACCGGTGATGGTACGCTGAAGATGAAGCGTGCGTGCAGACATGAGACGCACGACCTGGCGGACCGGACGTATCTCTGCAGCCAGGAGGAAGACGGAGATGTTAGTGTCAGACACCAGAGCTCCCGAGGCTCCCGACAGTTGCGCACGAATGACATGCAGTAGATAGGCTGCCAGAATCGGACACAGGAAGGCTGCGGAAAGTGCGAGCAGTTCTTGTCGACGCAGCTCTGCAGCGGCCAGCTCGCGCGTGCGGGTGTCTTGCACAGGAGCTTCTGAGGGCGCATGCTCCGTCTTGGAATCAGAAGGCGATTTTGGGGAGCTGCCGGTAGAAGAAGCGGTGTCCACAGCATCTTCAGGCTGATCCGCAGCAGCAGCAGCAGCAGGACAATCTGGCTCTACGTCGTATTTCAGAGCGTGCGCTGAGTAGTACCAGTCCCAGGGCAATCTAATGCTCCAATTCATAAAGATGCCCGCCAAGCCCAAGATCAGCATGTCCGTGACGAAGGCTGAGCCATTCTTGAACAATAGCCCCGCGATGGCAGGCAGTATAGCAAAAGCGAGAGGGGATGAATGCCATGTGCTCAGCTCGTCCTCGACTTTCCGACTTCCATTGTCCGTCCTGAGATCGAGAACGTCATCAGTAAAGGATCGCGACGCACCTTCTATGCTGGAGAAGGAGAGGATGGAGGTTCGTCGGCGTGGGAGTAGCGGTGGTTGTGGAGAGGGCGGGCCTTCACTGGAGCCTCGCTGGAGTAGGCGTGATCGCGCAGCAGCATAGGCTGGGAGAGGTTGTACGCGCGTTGCCGTGGCGGAGCGGAGGAGTGGTGTCGGTTCATCGTCGTCGCCTGCGGCTGCGGTGGCCATGGCGCTGTTTCCGCAACTCTGTCGTGTCGCATCAGAATAGAGTTTCGTGTCGGCGGGCGTCAGATGCTCGTCTCATCGTCGTCGTGCCACTGACATGGACCGACAGTTTATATAGGTGTGAAGGGAACGGAGCCATTCGTTCCTGGCGCTCTCACCAGCAGCAGGAGGTACGGCAAGAGTGCCTGAAGTGCCTGAAGTGCCTGCCCTGCCATGCAAGAGGAAGTGGGCGGATCAAGCAAAAGCTTGAAGCCAAATGGGAACGCGCCGGACTGGCCGAGGCATCATTATGACCACTGCATCATCACACTCACACAATCACACCCACCTTTTCCGTCACCACCATCATTACCAACGGGGCATGGCAGCATACACGGATCGATACGTGGAACCAGCCGACGTTAATCGGATCACTACCCGCGTCCAATGAGCGCGAGGCGCGACGATGTCCCATCGCCTCCGGTCTCACAAAACCTTCTGAGAACGGAACGACTATCTTCGACCACTGGGAAGGATACGAGCGCCCAACATTCTCGAGACTCGCGTTGAGTTTCGCTGGGAATACGCTCAGCTATTCAAGTGCCGATGTGATAGAGACTACATACGGTGGTATCATGCTGTCGACGGAGAGATTCTCAATGTCTGAAAGCCTTGTCAGTGACAGAATGGGATCGCTCAGACCACTGAGTTTTCGATCGACATAGATGACATGATGGACTCGAGAAACTGCTGATTCAGCCACCGGATGGGGACTTGCTTGATTTTCCATGTCTTCGACAAACAACAGGAAGCAATCATGCGGTTTGCAGTGCAATTCGACTATGATCTATTGGAACCCGGAAGGCACCATGTTACGACTTGCGAGCAAGATGTGGTTACAGAATCCCCATCAAAGCTACTGAGACTTCGAGACGAATCCGAGCAGGTCGATGCCAAATCTTTGAGATTCTGCAGCTACCTGCCGCAGCACATACAGTACAGTCATTGCTAGAGACGCGAATTTCCTACAACTATCTTTTCTCCAAGTCGTACGCCCGTGGCATTCGACCATGCCAAGGATCTGATGAAAAGATCCTGGAGAGTCAAGCGAACGCAAAACCGTTCCAGCATTTGTCATCAGCCTGGTTTTTCGAGACCTGCTGAGCTCAAATGAACTTCCTTCCCACCACCGGGCTGCCTGTGAGGAGGTCTGGGACCGATGAATTGGTCTTTTGACCGGCATCTTCCGTGTCGCTGCTAGCTACCAAAGACTGATCGCGAAGGCCAAACGAGTCGCGACGGCTGCTGCTGATGAAGGGGTCGAAGATCGAGTCGTTGAATCGTTCAGATATCCACTTTGGGAAGGTGCTGCTATCGGACTCCTCACTCTGCATGAAGCTATCTTCCTGGTGCGAATGTATCGCTGCCGAGTGACTCTGCGGTGTCTGCAATGGCGAGTGCATGGGAGGTGGCGTTGATGGGGCGAGACCGACGTCCCTGTAGTGTTGCAGCCGCAGCTCTTCCAGGCTGAGATTTTGCACTCCAGGCTGAGCAGTAACGGTATGATATGCCGTAGCTGCGACAGATTCTCCCGTTGCATCGTCACCCTCGACAAAGAAAGGTTCTGAGTTCACCAGCGAAAGAGGCTTGCGACCAGTCGACGGCGCGACTCTCGTTTTTATCAGCCATGCCTTTCTCCTACGTTCGGCGGGCAACGGATCCCATCCAGTCATGCACGCCATTTCATTGCCGCTCCAGAGGAAGATCTGAAGTGCTGCAAGACATGCTACCATAGCGACTTCGAACGCCACAAAGCCAACCACCGGGTAGAGAACGCATTGTCCGAGATGGAGGTTGTACCAGCGTCGACCTGGCCATCGCATCGCCAAAGCAACCGCATAAAGCCCTCGACGTAAAATTTCCTGCACGCGCTGCAGTCGCGACTTCTTCAGTCCCTTCTCCGCGTGACACCAATCTTTCGCTGCGGCTGGGAAATTGTTCAAGAGAATGTAGTCGATGCTCGAGTTTGCCATTTTGACGACGGAAGTGATGACCATCCAGCCCATGACTACCGCGACGGCATTGCTGAGAAGTTGAGATGTCCAGCCTTCGCCATGTGGGATTTTGTATTCGATGACCCTGGCATAGTAGTAGTGCAGCGTGTTGTTGGCCATGGCGCTGTCGTCGTGGTGCGAAAGTATGCTGCGAAGTGGTATAAGAGGGTGCGAGGTCATCAACAACAAGTTTTTTTGATGAAGGAGGAATCGCGTTGCGTTGCGTGTAAACAAAAGTAAGAGCAAGCGCGAATGCAGCTGCTGCTGCAAGTCTCACAGCGAAACATGCCTTCCCGAAACAGTCGGTCTTGGCACTTCACATGCACAGCCGTTGAAGCTTCAGAACGGTGTTTCCAGTATCACGGAAGTGAGAATTTTGCTTCCCTTGCATCCGAATCCAACTCTCAACCCAAACACGCCCTCCTCCTCCTCCTCCTCGCCCGAAACACAAACAAACCACATCCACCCGCAACACAACCATGCCACCACCTTCCATCCCAGGCGGCTGGACCGACACAGACGACAAAGCCCTCCTCCTCGGCATCCTGAAGCAAGTCGGAGCCTCCAACATCAAATGGGAGCCCATCGCCTCCAGCCTGCGTGGAAATGTCACGGCTTCGGCTGCAGTGTAAGTCAGACATAGTAAATTCCTGATGTGGAAGTCTACTGGCTAATTCCGTTTCAAGTCAGCGTTATAATAAGATCAAGAAGGAGGTTGGGGTGGGGATTGATGGGCATAGTCCTGCGATGAAGACTCCGGGCAAAGGCAAAGGCAATGGGGGAGGGAAGAAGAGTGTTTTGGGTGGGAAGAGGAAGGCTGGAAAGGATGATGAAGATGGTGATGATGATGATGATGAGGAGGAGAAGACTCCAACTAAGAAAGCCAAGAAGGAAGTCATTAAGAATGAGGACGAGGGTGGAGATGATGATGATGATGATGATGGATTGTGAGAACCAAGCCTGTCTTCTCAATCGAAACAAAGTGAAGTGAAGTAGTAGCAGCAGCAGCAGCAGCCTAGAAAACCTCATGATCCAAAAAGCTCACTTCATCACGCGCGTTCTATTCCATCATCATCATCATCATCCCATTTTTCCAGTCCTTTGAAATCTCTGCATCCACCCACCATGGTTCTCTGGGACGAAAGAAAAGACCGCCATTTCCTCATGTGCATCATCCAAACGCAAAGCATCACCACACCGGATTGGAAGGCTGTCGCGGAAAAATTGAATTCGGTTACGGGGGAGAAGTTTAGTGGGAATGCTTTGCGGTACTTTTTATCACTTTCAACAATCCCGAATTCTGGGGGGTTTTTTTGTTTGTTTGTTGACGCTCGTGATAGGCAGAAATTTGATAAGATGAAGAAGAGTGCTAAGGAGGAGGTGGAGGAGGGTGTTGGAGGAGGAGGAGCTGGTGGGGAGGATGGTGAGAAGAAGAGTGTGAGGAAGAAGAAGAAGAGTACGGCTGTTAAGCGTAAGGCGCTGGGGAAGAAGAGTGGTGGGTCGGCGGAGGAGGTGGAGGACGGAGAGGAGACTCCGGCTAAGAAGAAGAAGATTAAGAGGGAGGTTGCTGAGGAGGATGAGGATGAGGATGGTCTTTTGACTTGAGTTTTATCTGGTGCTTCTTGCATGATGAGGTACTACGAGGACTGGGTTGGCGTTGGCGTTGGCGTTGGCGTTCTCCGGCGGAAGGGCGAGGTGGAAGGAGATCAGCCTTGGAGCATATGTAAGCGTTCTCTCAGGCGCGACGTCCAAGTGCAACGAGGTCAGCACTCTGCACACTGGTTCCTGGCTGCTTGAAGTCTGGGGCTCCTATATATGAGTTGCTGAACCGACCTGGAATTTCACTCTTCTCAATTTTCTGTCTTCTCCATCTCCTCCTCTGGGTAGTCTGGACGTGTGCAAGGAGGGCTATGGGACCACGCGAAGTTTAAGAGAAGGGACTTTATTTACTATATGTGGAACGTTGTCAAGAATGTTCTGGGCATTGGTCGAAGTTCTTCGACTCGGTGAGTGGTGGTCGTTCTTTTGCTATACGTGGTGGAAGATGCGTTGATAACTTATAAGGGACACCAACACCAACGAGATTGGGAAAGTGGTGTGCAATCAGTGCCGACCGGAGATATTCTACTCGCATTAAATTTGTTGGGTCACTATCCCGGCACCCGCGAGCGCCACAGCCTGAAGATAGTGAAACAAGAAGTGTGAGGAGAGTTTTGTGATGGCTGTGGCAGAAATAGCAGAATCTGAAACACACCCACGCCCACACCCACACCCACACACCCTCGCTCTGCAAGGCTTGCAGCGACAAACCTCATTCGGTCGCGCGCGTGCGACTATTAATAACACACAATATAGTGCGACTATTATTGACTCGCAAGGCATAACTCGCAGGCACCAAATATATAGATATTGCTATATAGACCTTAAAGACCTTACTGTCGCTTTAGGTTAGTAGATCTTAGATATCTATCCTTCTAAATGCTATCTCCGGCTCCGCCTCTTCTATATACTCGTTATAGGTAGGCAGATTGCTATTCAAACTGTCGCTTATAGCGTCGTGGACTGTACCTTATAATAGTACTATCGTATTAGTAATAGCGGCTACTTCTTCTTCGTCTATTTATCTATTCTATTCTAGTATAAACGTATTACCTTTTAAGGGGGTTGTCCGCTTCCGCTTCTTGCTCTATAGCTCCTACTCTCTACGTAGGACTCGACAGTTAAAGTAGATAAAGATTAGCTAGTTAAGTCGCTCTATTATTAGACGAGAACGAAGCCTCGTCTATATTAGCTTAAGAGCTAAGAAGGTCCGCTTAGCAGTAACTATATTAGTAGTAGTCTAACAAAGCCGTAAGGTATAGGCTGCTAGCAATAGTAAGGCAGCGGCCTTATAGCTCTAGAATAGCTTTATATTGCTATAGCGTGTCTAGTAGTCGTTAGAGGCAATAAAGCTACCTCTTCTATAGATATAGTCGTAGAAATTAGTCTTAATTAATAGCAGGTTATCTATATTAGAGGTTGTTAACCGTAAGGCGTTAAGAACGAGAGCCTGTTTAGTTAGTAACGGTTTAATTCCTTTAATAACCGTAGAAGGGTTAAGGAAGTAGGCCGCCTAATAGTGCTTATTTACCTGCCTTAAGAAGCGCTCCTACTAGCCTATAATAGTCGCTATTGACTTCCTTATATTAAGGACAAATTAGACACCTTCGAGAAGCTCTTAAATTAGCAGTAGACTCGTAGTAATCTGCTTCTCGAGGGTCGCTTTATAAGCAAACTAGCGAGGTATTACCTTGTCTATTATAGCCTCTTTTAACTAAGATAGGATAAGCTAATTATTAAGTAGTTCGAGAAGGTCGATAGCTACTTAGAATTTAGTCTAGAATGCGTAGTCTATAATAGTATTCTTAGCCTCGTAATCTAGCGTGCTAAGATAGTCGCGAACGAGCTCTTAAAGGGCATATTTAGAGCGTAGAAGTAACTTAAATAAGGCGATTATAGTCGGCTACTGAGTCTTATATATACTAATTAGCGAGAAGGTCTTGCTATAGACCGCTACCTGCTTCTTCTTTAAGAGCTAATATATCGCCTTCTTCTACGACAAGTAACTAATAACGTACTAAGCCTCGTCGTAAAGGCCTTATAACTTAGGGTATTTAAAGAGGTCTCTTATTAATAACGCTCCGCCGTATAAGTCGTAGGGCACTATAATAACGTAACTTAGCTCTTCGTTATCTTCTAATAGACGTATTATTTTTAGGTTTGTAGTATACTATTAGACCGCTATACTAGTGCGCCCGTTTACTAGCGTCTTACGCCGCGACAAAAGATCGGAAGTATCCGCGCTTAATAAGCATAGATCTCGGGCGTACTTATAGGCTAGAAGTTACGTAAGTCTTGGCGCCAAGCCTTAGCCTACACCTCTAGACTCTAACACGCGCTTCCCTCTTCTTAGCTACAGCCCCCGTAGCCTATAACGTTATACCCCGCACCCTTATATATAGCCGGGCAACGTCTTCTTAGTATACCCTATACCCGAATATATAGCTAGGTAACGCCTTCTTAGTATACCCTATACTCGAGGTAGCTAATTAAACAACTATCGCAATCTAGTATAGCGATGTTTTTTAACTACCTATAAGTCGACCCCTCTAAGGCAGGTGCGCCTATAGCAGAGTCGCGCGCCTAAGGCAATTAGGCGCCTCCGAAGCCGCGTCTACCGAGGATTAGCCTAGTCGGCTAATAAGCGTACGCCGACTCGCCGAGAATCGAACGCGCGACCGTTAAACCTATAGACCGTTAAGCGCGGATACTGTATTAGACCGCTATACTAGTACGCCTGTTTACTAGCGTCTTACGCCGCGATAAAAGATCGGAAGTATCCGCGCTTAATAAGTATAGATCTCGGGCGCACTTATAGGCTAGAAGTTACGTAAGTCTTAGCGCTAAGCCTTAGCCTGTACCTCTAGACTCTAACACGTATATTAGGACTAAAGAGGTTATACGTAATTAGTATATAACCGGGCTCGAGTAAAGCTAGGGTCTCGATGCCTTAGGTAGGGCTTAGCGCTTAGTAGTAGGCTAACTTGCCTACCTTCCTCCCTCTCCTTCTAGCTCCTTATCGAATACTACTCGTACCTACTACTACCCTATCTATCTACTAATATAACCCTTCTTATACAGTATTCGATCTACCCTTTAAGGGTAGTAGCTAGATAGTCCTTATTTTAAGCTTTTAGCGGTATAGCTACGAATAAGACTAATCTAACTATATTGCGCCCGAAGAACGGGACCTATACGTACTATTCTATCGAAACAACCGTACCAATTATTAAGCAAGGCCTTCTATACGGCCTACTATACTAAGTTAATCGTACTAGACTAATATCTACTAATTCCGCTATATCCGTATCTTAGGGGCTAACAATATATTATTAGTATTACCCCCTACTATAATAGCCGGCTTATTACGAAGCAATAACAACCGTACTACCGCTAGTAGCGCTAGCAACGACAACGCTAGTAGCACAGTGCCTACTAAAGGGCCTACTAAAGTACCTACTAGAGTGCCTCCTACCGAAGAGCCTACTATAGGACCTACTAAAGAAGAACCTATAATTCTAGGTAACGACCTAGAATTGCCTATCGACGATATTCTTAATAATATTGTTAACCGTCGATATAGCTAACTAGCCTTTAGCCCCTAGCTAGTAGCGAGGCTTTAAAAAGCTACCTAAAACAGGCTTACTACCTTACGTTAAGAACAATAGCTAAAGGATAATCTTCTCGAGATTCGCCGCCTCTAGGAATCTCTAACAACTACTACTAAGCTAGTAGTAGGACCTTCTTTACTACCTATCTAAAAGAAGGATACTAAACTTAAGGACTATACTGTATTTAACGGCTCTAGTCGAAAGCAGTATAACGACTATATTCGTAACTATAAACTTAACTAGCGCAATGTACTAAGAGCGCTACTAGACGACTATTCCTTAGTCGTATACGCTATGTAGTATATTAATAGCGACCTAAAGCGTATATAGGATAACTATTTCGACTCCCTCGACGACTAGACCGCTATTTAGTAGCAGACCTACAAAACTATTATACTAGATACCCTTAGAAACCCTATACTAAGGCAATAATATGCTTAGGACCTATATCTTCGAGCTAAATAGAAGACTAATTAATCGGCTCGCTTATTTAAAGCCTATTTAAAAACCCTTAAAGACGACCTTCCGCCTAAGACTAATTCTATATAGATCTCCGAGATACGCCTAAAACTCAAATAGGAGCTTATCCTCGAATTAGACCGTCGCCGTGTGTTCGAACAAGCTAATCTAATACGTATTTAATTTATAGTCGAAGTAGAAACAGCCGAACGAGCTATTTAGCTCTAATAACGACTAGAATTAAGGATCCGACTAACTAGTACTAACCGTAGTAACCGTAGCCGCGGAGGAAACTAAGGTTCCTACTAGGACAACAATACTAATAGTAGGAATAGTAACAACGACCGTAGAAGAGGCCGTAGCCGGCGGCTATATAGAGGAGGCCGCGATAGGGGCCGTAGAAGGGGCTCGTATCCCTATAGTACTAACCGCTTAACTAACAACAATAGCTACGGCAGTCTACTAACCGGATTAAAGTGCTTTAATTATAATAGTACTAGCTATCTACTAGGCTAATGCGACAAACCTAAGGACTAGGCCCGAATTAATCGTACTTCCGCTAAATACCGAAAGTACCTCTTAGTAGCTAACGCTACCCCTATAGGCTAACCTTCGAAAAAAGAGTAAGCGCCGCACTAACTGTTAGCCTTATACGGCGTAAGACTATCGATATTGTGCTAGCTATAACACGCTCCTACCTTATATAGGACACGAAGGGCACTACCTATTAAACTAAGGTTATACTAGATCTAGGAAATTCAGTTAGTGCCCTTATTAGCTATCGCCTAGCTAAGCAATTAGACCTTCGACAACTGCCGAAGACTAACCTACTAACCCTTACTTAGTTTAATAACGCTCGGCACTTAACCTATAGGGCCTACTATGTTCCTATAGCTCTAAAGGACGACCTCGGAAATAAGCGCCTACTAGACTTTACTACCTACGTAGTAGATATAGACAACCTATATAGAGGAGCCGCTATTGTTATTAGCAACCCTGTTCTTAAGTACTACGCTATAGCTATAGACCTAGGCCTCTAGAAGTAGCGATTTAGAATCGCTAGGAAAGAGGATATTAAATACATTAATATTAGCGAGTGTCCTAATAATATTAGGGTCCTGTTTATTAGCAACCTAACACTAGCCTCCGCCTTAGCTAATCCGACTACCGATTTGCTCGATAGTAATAACGATAAACCTATGCCCCCTAATAATCCTAATTAGCTTGCTCGTATACTAGAGCCTATTCGAGAGACCTATATTAATGTATTTAAACATTACCTAGCATCGACACTGCCTATATTTAAGGAGACGGATTATAAGATTAATATTATAGAGGGCAAGGAGGTTCCTTTTAGCCCCCTCTATAACCTTAGTAAGCGAGAGCTTGCTATATTGCGTAAGTACCTAGAGGAAAACCTAGCTAATAGCCGCATTCGGTATAGTAACAGCCCTACTAGTGCCCCTATCCTGTTCGTACTAAAGAAGGATAGTAGCCTACGCCTATGTGTCGACTATCGTAGGCTTAATACTGTTACTATTAAAGGACGGAAACTAAAACTACTATTACCACCTGCAGTAATGGTATAGGCTACCGAGGGTAACATAACCTATAGCAATATAGGCAGCTATGTTTAGTATGATAGGATGACAAGACGGTTGCTTAGGCTAAAGACTAGAGCCCTGTAATATAGGCATTGTAGAAGTGTGACATAAACAATATACTATACGAGGTTGGTGCTCTATCTACAATGTAGAAGGAGGCCTCTTATATAGGCTCAAAACTCAGCCTAGGTATGTAGGGCCGGTTACTAGCTAATATCCCTCCCTTTCTTCGTGTCTAACTAGACACGCTTCACATTGCGCGCTCAAAACAAACAGTTATACAGTAACCTTAGGCATCCTAGCTAAGGCTATCTTTTAGAGATTCCGCAATAACACCCCCGGGGTAGCATTGTTCCTAAATTCTATTAATATACAAAAACAACTTCCTAAGTATCCAATCTACTACGCTAACTTACTACTACTTCAATATACCGTAATCCTTACTAGCAATAACCTTATCTGCTAGTCGGCTCTCGAAATCTCCTCCGCATACGTTGAAGCTATTAGCCCCGAAGTACTATCCCTCGTAGAAAGCCTAATTAACGAGGAGGTTAATAGCCTTTTCCGTCGCAGCATTCTCCCAATTATGTAGATATTCCTTAAGTCCCTTATTATTAAGCTAGAGGATCTGTTCAACTTCGTTCTAAACAACGTAACTTAACTAAGGAATCCTACTAACTAGAGCGTTAGAGATGTAGCCGAGGCCTTCGACTAAGATCGCCGTAGGGAAAGCGAATAGTACGAAGGAGTTAGAGGCCGGGAGGGCGGTTAGATTGCGGTGCGCTTTAGCAACCTAGGAGACTATTAAGTTCTCGTAACCCTTAACCTTAGTGCCGTCAATAACGCGAGAGTAGCCTAGGTCAATTAATATACGGTTGCTCTTAGTCTTCAGATTACTATATAGTAGGTATAGCATCTAAATAGAGACTTCGCATTCCTTTAGAGGGTTGAGGATCTACTCCGCTTTGCGCCCCTTACTATTAGGCTAACTATCGAACATATAGTCGAGGTCGTCGTCGGTAAGGTGCTTGTTAGTAAGCTTGCCGATCTTGCTTAGTAGGACTAGGCTACGAGCCTTGAGCTTCTCAACCCAGTTCGTAAAGACCTCGGGCTAATATATACCTTCGATAATAGTAGAGCAGCTAGTCTTATCCTTAGACATAAGGCAGACCTTAATACGCAGGTAACTAGCTCCCTCGCTAGCTGCGAGCTTAACTATATCTTATCCGAGACGAGCAGACTCCTTAGAAGGACAGTTTTTATAAGTGCCGCTAACCTTAAAGAACTTAGTAGGCTTAGGGACAGAGATAAGCTCGTATACGTAATTAGGTCGAAGGGCGACAGCTAAGAGCTATAGGGCAAGGTACTAGCGGACGATTTGGTTGCTTACACTATAAGTTTAAAGGGCATTGCGGCCTTCTTGCTTAGACTTAGGCATCGCACGTATATGCTAAAGGTATATTTTAAACTCCTTCTACATTAGGTCGATAAGGAAAGGAAGATATACTCTACGAGGCTCTTGCAACTAACTAAAGACCTAAGGGAAGATAGTATTGCTAGTCTAGCGAAAGCGGTCGAAGGAGGTGCCTTAGCTAAGGATGCCGGTAACGAACTTACTCTAGCGATCCGTAGGCGTAAGGGCGCGAGTAATAGTACTAGTAGGGTTGAACGCGTAGAGTTCTAGAGATATCGGGGCGGCAATAGGGCGTCTAGGAAACTAGTCAGTATAGGCCTAATTAGCCTTAAGGGCAGCGAAGGCGTCTTAATTAGGAACCTCGCGACTAATCTTTAATAGGCGACCGACGAGGACACTCGCCTTAGTACTAGTATAGAGACTACAGACCTTAGCGGCCTTCTTAATATAGTTAGTATATATAGAGAACGGCTCTTCTCCTAGCTTGCTAAGGTCGTCGAGCTGTTAATAGATAGAGAGGGCGGTAGGAGCTTCGCCTATTACGGCTTTAGGAACTATATCGATATCGGTAATAAGGTACGCGATAGAGTCGCCCTTACAAGAACTATAAATGTTCTTAGTTAACAGGATCGGCGAGAGGCCTCTATTTCTACGCTCGCTAAAGGAGCCTTCGGAGGAGATATCTTCTAGTAGTGCATCTAGTATATCAATATCCGAGTTACTATAGTTAGTACTATAGTTAGTACTATAGTCGGTACTAGAAGGAGCGCTGTACTTCTTAGTAGCCTTACGGAGGGCCTAGCGAGTATGCAATGCCTTCTTACGCGCTACTTCGGCCTTAGCGCGCTCGTCTTAAACTTCTTAAGGGACCTTACGGTTACGGGTCGAGCGACGATCCTTAGCCTATATCTCCGTAGCGAGCGCGAGACTAGTAGCCGTATCGGCCTCCGTTTCTAGGCGAAGAGCCTTACGTTTAAGAACATTAACGATAGGAGCCTCTTAACCTTTAACAATAAAACCTGTACTATTAATACGATAGCCCTTCTCCTTTAGTAGATCCTTAGTTGTCTATACGTTAAGATCGACCTAGACAATCGTATCGTAGTGCTTCTTCTAGTAGGCTGTCGTAAAGTCGTTAAGCGTAAAGGACAAGTTAAGTAGCTGCTTGCCTACCTTCTTACTAGCGGTAGACACGCGATAGATTATAGTGCGGGAAAGATGCTCGGCGCCTTAACGACGGACCTTATACTTGTTAACGAACGAAGAGACCTGCTTAGTACGCTCTTGTCTACTATAGGCGAAGTCAATAAGGCTCTTAGGAAGACTGCTTAGTCCTCCCTAGTGTTCGAAGGCCTAGTCGAGGGTCTTAAAGCGTAAGCGAATCTAGGTGCCGGCTATCTCGAGGCTATAGACGATAGGAAAGGCTTGTTCGATATCTATATCGTTAAGAACTTCGTGCTTAAAGATACGCTTACCGATAGACTAACGCAAGTTGTTTATACCGTACGTAACTAAGATAGTAGCCTTCTTAATGTTCCTATTAATAACGCGTAGCAGGGTACGAGCGTTCTAGATCTTCTCTTAAGGGTCTTCGAGGGCGGTAACGATCTAGAAGCAGTGCTCGAGGCTGGTTGTAGCAGCTAAGGCGCTGTCGGATAGGGCTTCGATCGGAACTAGGGCGGCTAGGCTTAGGTTAATAGGGGTAGGTAGGTCGTTGCTGCTACTAGCGCCTAGCCGATTCGGGGCGCTGGAAGACATAGTCGACCGAGGCGGTTTAGAAACGAGTTTGCAAAGTGTATTCGTTGCTTAACAATAATAATTGAAGGGTTTAAATAGAAGGGGGGTTTTAGGCGGTAGCGAGTTAGTTAGTAACCGAGTAGAAGAAGGAGCTTAGGAAGCTCGCTTTAAATATAGTGCGAAGGTAACGTGGTCCGTATGTTCCGCGCTAGTAAAGTAAACGGATAACGGCCGTATGTGAAAGTGAAGCTATATACGAGACCTCTTTGTTGTTAGGGTAGGCTAAAGTTTGACAATCGATCCAGCTAATTGCTAGTAGCGACTACGCGCCTTTATTAACCTTTAGCTATCGTAGATTCTCGCGCACTCGAAATATAACTAGTCAGTTCGAGTCCTTAGCAGAAATCTATAGTAGTAAAGCTAGCGGGACTAATAACACCCCCGGGGTAGCATTAGCTTTTCTCTAGAGATGCTCGGTAGCGAGAAGCAAGCCGCCTAGGCCTAGCGCAGCTAATTCGTCGATGCGTTGGCCTATAGCACTACCGTTATAGATGCAGCATTACCTTTTACATTAGCAAGTACGTAAAGGTAGTCTATACGTTCACCTTCTTCCTTCTTCTAAACACTAAGCTTAACAGCCTAAGGCCCCCATTCTTAGAGGCTATAGGCCTAGGTTGCTATATCTATCTAAGAGCTAGGAAGGGAGAGGGATAGGGAACCTCCCTTTCTTAGTGTCCTACGTAACTAGTGCTAATTAGGGCAGGAACAGTCTCTAGTAGAGTATCTTATTGTCGTTGTTACTTAAGGAAGGTTGCTAGAGTCTAGGAATCTAGAGGGAAGTAGTCCTAGAAGGGTAGAGGGGTTAGGTTCGGCTATCTTCCTAATGCTACCCCCGGGGTATTATTAGGAAAACACGCCTCGTACAGTTCTATCTAAGGAAAAAACAAGAGCAAAGGAATAAAGTTATAGCAACATCTCGAAGGCAAAAGGGCAACACAATAGACAAAGTAAAAGCAAAAGAGGGCAGTAACTATAAGCATTAACATCCGTAGAAATAAGCAGTAAGGACTAAAGCTATAGGGCGGCACTGTATTAATAGCGCGGAGAAGGTAAGGAAAACAACGTAGTAGAGGTAGGGAAAGACAAGCAATCATTTAGTCTCGGGATCTAGCTATAATTCTAGGCGGTCTTCGTCGCTAGACTAGTCGAGCTCCTCCTCGGAGTTAGAGTTAGATAGCTAGAAGTCTAGTTCACTATCGGAATTAACATCGGAAATGCTCTACGTATAATTAATATGTATATAACCCTCCCTTTGTTTATAAGTTATTCCTAATAGCTCACTAAGATATATCTAGGGATGCGTATAGTTGTCGGGTAGAACAGGATCTATAATCGCGGTAGGATCCTCCTCTCGATAGGCATCTAAGGTCGGTAGAGGGTCTATAGAGGCATTAACTTCCTCCTCGGTCGGGGGAGGACGGGCAGGCTCCCTTAATTCGACGATCTTTTTTAGGTTAGCTCGGGGGTGCGAGTGCTTTAAGGTAGCACTATCAAGTTCCTAAAGTCGGTACGTAGAACTATCGTAAAGGACCTCCTATACTCTATAAGGCCCTTTCTATTTAAAGGCTAGCTTATAGGAGTAACTATACTCTAGCTCCGACTAGTATAGGAGGACTATATCGCCAACCTTTAGAGGCTCCTAATCAATAGCATTATAGTCATTAAAATACTGCTTAGCCTCTTTACGAAGGCGCCGTTGTCGAGCAAGTCCCTCCTAAGAAGTAGTAGTTATATCCTTAAGAGCCTTAGCGCGTAGGGCAAGGAGATCTGCTCTAGTACGAACAGACCCCTAATCGTAAACGCTATACGTGCGATAGGACAACTTAATAGGAAGAACGGCGTCCCTCCTAATTATAAGCTCTGCTAGCGTAAGTCTAGTCGTATCGACAATAGTAGTTCGATCCGCCTAGAGAAGGGCTAGGACCCGGATAGAGATAGGAACCGACCTGTCCCCTCTATTAGTTATCTTAGACAGGGCATCAATCAAAGACCGATAGCTACGTTCAATAATAGCATTCGACTAGGGATAGTACGGGGAGATACGAACGTTTTTCGCCCTATACGAAACAAGTAGCGCTTAAACTTCTTTAGCTATATTGTTCGTAGCGTTGTCTAAGATAATCTCGTAAGGTGTTCCCTAGCGGCAAAACAGATCTTTAAATAGGAAGGTAGCTATATTACGAGCATTGATAGCGCCGCAGCCCTTATAGAAATAATAGGCCTCCGGCTATCGAGAAAGACCCTCTCGAATAACATACAAGCTGTTGTAGTGTGTTAGGCGGTTTCTCCTAGTGTTACCCCTAAGGTAGCATTAGGATTTAGCCTCCTAGGGGTCGCCTAACTACCTCTAGGAGCTGAGTTTAGTAGATTTCGGACAAAAGCCGCTCGGAGGGAGAGACTGCAATCTCTATTCATACCTAGATCCTAGAAACCAGCTCGTGTCTCCTTTAGCTAGGCGGGGGGGCGGTGGCCTTCTTTTTCCAGTAGAAGGCTAAGCACTATCTAAGCGAGGCTGCGAATCTAGGAACGCCCTACCCGATTAATAGGGGACTCCCCGGCTATCCGACCTGCAATCCGTATTTGCTATCAATTGATAGTCTTAGCAAACTAAGCAAGGCCGATAGGTGATCAGTCTATCTCCTCCTTAGGCGGGGCTTATCTCGAGCAAGCGGTGCTAAATAGGTCTTCGACCCGGAGCCGAGTCCTTAAAAGCTAGCTATAGCTATAGACTAGGCCCTAAGCTGTAACAGTCCTAAGGGTTTGCAGCTTTTCGGGGTTAAAGCGATGCCCTTATTAAGAGGTTTCTCTGCTTATCGTAATAGCCCCTTGAGATACTTCGGTATCGTCCGTATCGTAGGCTCTTATCGTACCCTCGCTTTAGTTATAGCTATTCGTGCCTAGAGACTACCTTTAACATACCCGAACCTATTAGATATAAAGAGATAGCCCCACCTTCGGCTCCAATAAAGGACGGAAACTAAAACCACTATCACTACCTACAGTAATAGTATAGGCTACCGAGGGTAACATAACCTATAGCAATATAGGTAGCTATGTTTAGTATAATAGGATAACAAGACGGTTGCTTAGGCTAAAGACTAGAGCCCTACAACATAGGCATTGTAGAAGTGTAACATAAACAATGTGCTATACGAGGTTAGTGCTCTATCTATAATGCAGAAGGAGGCCTCTTATATAGGCTCAAAACTCAGCCCAGGTGTATAGGGCCGGTTACTAGCCAATACTATTAAAGACCGCTATCTACTCCCCCTTATTAATAAGACCCTCGATCGCCTTTCTAGGGCTTACTACTATACTATACTAGATATTAAGGATACGTACTATTATATCCGCATTCGTAAGAGGGACGAATAGAAAACAGCCTTCTATACTCGCTATAGCTATTTCGAATACTTAGTTATACTATTTAGCCTAGCTAATGCCCCTATAATATTCTAGTCCTACATTAATCGAGCCCTTTTAGGCCTATTAGACTATCTCTATATAGTTTACCTAGATAACATCCTAGTTTATATACATTTACTTAATATTGCAGAACACTAGGCCGTAGTGCGTAAGGTCCTCGACCGCCTACGAGCCTATAGACTATATTATAAACCTTCTAAATGCACCTTTGCTACGAAGGAGGTATTATTCCTTAGCTTCCTTGTATTAACTAAGGGTGTTAAGGCTAATCCTAATCGGATTAAAACAATTACTAAATAGCCTATTCCTACGTTAATTAAGGAACTATAGTCGTTCCTCGGCTTCGCTAATTTCTATCGTCGCTTTATTAAGGGCTATTTACGGCATGTAATGCCCCTAACTAAGCTTACTAAAACTAAGGCTAACCTAACTAGAGAGTTCAAATAGACTAACAAAGCACAAGCCGCTTTTAACGGCCTAAAGCAACGCTTTACTAATGTCCCCTTATTGTACTATTTCGTGCTAAGCAAGTAGATCCGAATTGAGACTAACGCTTTATAGTTCGCTGTATCGGCTATTATGTTATAGCAATTAGATGATAACTATTACTAGTACCCGATTGCCTTCTTTTTACGAAAGATAATCGATATAGAACGTCGATATAAGACCTACGAGTAAGAGCTCTTAGCAATCGTAGAAGCCTTTAAGCATTAGCGCTACTACCTTAATAGTGCTTAGTATACAATTCAAGTCTATATAGACTATAACAACCTCCGTAGCATTACTAAGGTTACTAGGGTTATAGGTCGATAGGCTAGATAGGCCGTCTACCTCGCCGGGTTTGATTTTAATATATTATACCGGCTAGGCGTAAGTAACCCTACCGATAGCCTATCGAGGCGACCTAATTACGATAGCGAGACCTAACACATCAATTCTTTGTTTCTAACCCTATAGTATAAGATTGCTATAGCCCGTATTGTTAATAAGCAAGCGTAGGATAAGCGGACTTCCGGACCCCGCGGCGATAACAAATACTATAGCGGAGTTGTCGTTCTTCTAGTATACGTTAAAAGAAAGGACGTAGATCGCTCGAGCTATAATAACTCGATTAAAGACATTACTATCTATAGTAATAGCCTATATAGCGATAGTACTATAGAAGAGGTTATAGTAGTTCCGGCTACTAGTACTATTAGATATATATAATACGTACCTCGTTCGATAGTACGGGTACTATTAAACGACCTTACAAATAGGGATAGTTAATCGTTTATAGATAAGCTGTTACGTACTTAGTAGAGGGACGCCTTTGCTATCGAGCGTATTAATAAGCTTATAAGTAGACGGGCGACTCGATCTAGTAAGAGTAATAACTAGTCGATCGACGACAAAGGTTACTTAAAGTTTAAGGGCAGATACTATATCCCCGCTAAACAATCGATCCGACAAGAGCTTTTAAAGAGGCACTATAATAGTAAGCTCGCTAGTTACTATAGTATAGAGAGGTCGCACGAGTTACTATCGCGCACATACTACTAGCTAAATAGTAAGCGGTATATAAAGGAGTATATACAGACCTATATAGTATGCTAGCGAGTTAAAGCACTAAAGCACTTACTATTTAGCGAGTTGTCTTTACTCCCTATTCTAAAGAAGCCTTTTATAGAGCTTATAATAGACTTTATTATAGGTCTTCCCCCTACTAAGCGAAAAGGAAGCAAAGACGTCTTTAACGCTATACTGGTTATTATAGACCGATTCACTAAGGGTGCTCGCTACATTCCTGCTTAGAAAGACTAGACTGCTATTAATATAGCAGAGGCGCTATAGAGTAACATCTTCTATACCTATTAGGGAACCCCTAAGGGGATAGTCTCCGATAGGGGCTCGATATTTATATCTTACTATTAGAGCGAGATTTGCTTACAGCTAAGACTAAAGCATCGGCTGTTAATAGCCTTCTATCTATAGACTAACGGTTAGACAGAGAGGCAGAATGCTACCCTATAGCAGTACCTACGTAGCTATATTAATAAGAACCCCGAGGATTGGGTTAATCTCCTATAGCCTATAGAATTCGTATATAATAACAGTGTATATTTATTAACTAAGATCTCGCCCTATATAGCTATAATAGGCTAGAATGCTACTATACTATAGGACCTACTATCGCTCGAGGCCGAGCGTAAGGAAAGGGAAGCGCGTTAAGTACCCGAAATACTAGCGGCTATTAAGAGGGTTTAGAAGATGCGAGAAATCTATGCTAAGATAGCCGAGAAGTTAATAAAGGCTTAAGAGTACTAAAAGACCTACTACGATAGGCGCTATATACTAATAACCTTTAAGCAAGGCATATAGTTATACTTAGTATAAAGAACCTCCGCATCCGCAAATACCTATTACCTAATAGCAAAACAAGGCCTAAGCTCGCACTAAGATATATTAGCCTATTTCGCATTCGAGAGACTAAGGGCATATAGGCCTACTAGTTGTAGCTCCCCCCTTATTATACTATCTATAACACCTTCTATGTATCCCTCCTTAAGCCGTACTACCTACGCGAAGGGGATAAAGCCCCTATAGAATACGAAGACATACTAGCGGATAGTAAGGAGCTATAGTCTATAGAACGTATCCTATAGCATCGCACTAGGCAAGGCAAGAAGGAGTACCTACTAAGATAGTAAGGCTATTTACCTAAATAGGACTCGTAGGAAGCTAAAGACTCTTTTAAAGATATAACTAAGTTGTTAGATAAGTATTAGACTAGTGTAAAGAATAAGAAGAAGGCTAAGGGCCTATAATGTCGCCTAGGAATAATACTACCCCTAGGGTGCTATTAGCTAACTAATTAGAGGCAAGCGATTGTTAGTAACAAAGGATAATAAGACTATACTAGGCGCGCTACGACGCGTTAACTAATTGCCTGCTCTTTTAAGGACTCTACCTCTTTACTAACGCGCCCTATAGGTCCCCCTCTTATTCCTTTATTCTATCGAGGCCTTAAGGCCTAGGCGATCTACGAGGACGGCGCACGCGTAAATAGCGATAGTAATAATAACGACGGCGCGGCCGGCGCGGCTATATTAGTAACAGTATTGCGGAGTGTACTACTATTTAAGAAAGGAAGGACATAGCTATATTAGTAATAGTATTGCCGAGTATATTATTAGTCGAAGAAGGAAATCGAAAGCAAGGTAAAGTTAGCGCTAAGACGACTAGCGCTACTATTATTAACATTACTTGCTATTGTCGCTACGTCTATAGACACAACCTTACCTATACTACGAGCCTAAGGCACCCTTAATTAAAACTTTAATTAAAGCCTTAAGCCTATTAAGGGTTTAATTAAAACTTTAAGGCTAAGTCAAAACTTTAACTAAGTTAAAAGATTAAGCGACTAATAGACTAACTAAGGGCAAAACTATAGAGCTAAGCTAGCCGGGGTCGATCTTGCGGATAATAGGTTACTCCTCGATCTTTCCGACTCTTTAAGCGAGGCGAACCTCTACTACTGCACTTATAATAGCCTTTACCTATAGAAACTAGAAGAACTAAGTTTTTTAAAAAGATATAATTAGTTAACACTTAAAGGCTGCTAAACCTAACCAATTTAGGCTAGCGAAACTACGATAGTAAATAATAGCCCTCGTAATAATAAGAACAACCCTCGGAACGGACAAACCCTTAGAGCGGACATTTCTAAGTCTATTAGAGTAGACGCAAAGAACTTGTACGACATTACTTAGAACGGAGGTAGTGCTGCAATACCTCGTACGTCTACCTATTATAGTAGGGAAAACGCGCTCGTATTATAATTAGTCGATAGCCCTTAATTCTTATAGATATATATTACTTTATAGTTTATTATATATAGAGATAGCGTAGTTAGAGTTGTATATTGTGTTGTTAGAGGTAAAGTTTAATATAGTTACATAATCGGTAGTTATACGTTCGATTTAGCGCGGACTAAGCGGCTTATTAGACCTGCTAAGTTAGCAGTAATAGAGGTTAAGGCTAGAATAAAGACCGGCTACGAGGGCGCGGCCTTTAGAAGGGAAGCGTATATTAGGACTAAAGAGGTTATACGTAATTAGTATGTAACCGGGCTCGAGTAAAGCTAGGGTCTCGATGCCTTAGGTAGGGCTTAGCGCTTAGTAGTAGGCTAACTTACCTGCCTTCCTCCCTCTCCTTCTAGCTCCTTATCGAATACTACTCGTACCTACTACTACCCTATCTACCTACTAATATAACCCTTCTTATATATACGTATTAAATGCGATTAAGCTAATCTTCGAGAGGTCGCCGCCGGTAAGCTATTAGTACTTTACCTTCGTCTAACGCGCGCCTTCTTTACTAGATTTATCGACTGTCTCTATCTAGCGCGTCTCGAGGGTATAGTAACCGGTAGAGTCGACAAGCGATAATATTATAACGCCTATTCTATTGCTATCGGAGGTGCTATTAATTTATAAGTTTAGCTCGTTATAATACGCGACCTTTGCTATTACCTTCTCTTCTATCTTCTCGAAGTGCCGTAGTAATAGAACGCGTCGAATTCGGGCCTCGTAAGGTAGCTCGAATAAAGGGTAAAAGGCGGCGAATAGAGCCTTTACTACTAACTTCTCGAAGAAGATAAACGGCTCGTTCTCTTTAAAACAGATAGTACTATATAGCTCCTCGAGATAATCGTACTAAGCGTTAGTTAACGCGACCTATAGCAATTTTATCTACTCTAGCGACGATAGTACCTTGCCTATTTTTATCGCTTCTAACCGCTTCTTACACTCGTCGATATAGTCCTTATTTCGAGCTAGATCCTTTACCGCGTCGTAGCTATAGAAGCGATAAGAAATACGCCGCTTTACTCGGTAGTCGTTATACTACTTAAAAAAGTAATAAATAAGGTTATTAGGCTTAGCTATTTAAAATACGTAATAAGAGGCGACGATAAGGATAACTAAGCGATAAGAGGTGCTATTTAGATAGCAATAACAGCGACGATAAGGTATAAGGTAGAGGAAACACGACTATATAGTAGAAAGCGCGATTTCGACGCGTTTACGGTTTTAGTAGAAAACTACATACTATACTATATGTGTATTAACCTAGGACCGACTTATAAAAAACACTATACAAATAACCTACAATAGGTCGCTCGCGGTAACGCGCGTGCGATTAACTATAAATCGTATACAAAGTCGACCTCTAGCGGTATAGTATCTCGATTGCCCTTCTATTCTTCTATAGATAGGCCGCAAAGCTTGTCGGTAGAGAGTTCTACGCCGTTCCCCGCCGCTAGAACGTCGATTAAGGTTATTAGGCACCTTGCGCAGTAGGTTTGAATTAGCAGTTACGCTCCGTATATACGGAAGTAGCTCGCGCTAGTATACTAGCATATAAATAAACTCGGTATAGTTATTCGTACGTAAAGGATTAAGTAAATAAAAGTACGGGTAACTGTACGAGCTCGTACAGTTACCCGTACACGCTTATATAATTGAAAATACGCTAATTAGACCCTACGCTAGGCCGTTAATAGTTAAGTAAGGGAGTGTACTAAATCCTTAGCTAAATGGCTTAAACCCTGTCTCCGCCTTCTATTAAATCCTCTACCGCTAGTATAGTGCCTATTATATGCGAGCTACTATACACCCCCTACCTATATATATAATAGCGGAGACTTTAGTAAGAGGCGTATAAAGGTCGCCGGGCGGCTGCTAAGGGTTATATAGGTCTAGTGGCCTATGTGCAATTACTTAATTACGGAGACCTCGGGGGAGACCGACGTAATTAGAACTAGGTCCGTACCTCGAGAGAGGTATATATTAGGGCCTCCGAGAATACGTAGAGTGCTCGGAGGCTTAGTTTTGTTAGCAATTACCCCCTATTTTAAGCTTATTAGCATTATAGTCGTTCCTGTTACCCTAAGACCTGCCCTACTACCTATTACCGCACTTCTCGATATAAACTATAGCTTCTCGCGGAGCGATCTATACCCTCGCTTAGGTCCTTCATTCTATACGCTATTAGGGGTGTTCCGCGACTATTATAGTTAACCTGCGCTATATAGTCCAACTGTATTACTTAATAGTCTAATAGCCTATCGTTTAGTAGCTAATTAGGTTTATAGAGTGAATATAACGGCCGTTTCTACGCTAGTCGAAGAGCCTGTCTAGCTAGTCGAAGAGCCTATCTAGTAGCCTATTTCTATACTAGTATAGCTAGTCGAAGAGCCTATCTAGTAGCCTGTTTCTACACTAGTATCTACACCGATTAGGGAGCCTGTTTCGACGCTAAATAGCACTCAAATTAACGGCTAGACTAATAGTTAAACTTTAGTTAATACTAGACCTTCTTAGGACGAGATTATTGCCGCTACTATTGCTAAGGAATACGGTACAACTCGACTAAATAGCAATAGTTATGTCTCGGCTGCTGCTAAGCTTACTCTTACTAAGGTTGGCGCTTATATAGCCTATAAGCGAGTAACTAGCAAAGTGCGTAACTAGAATGCTAGCTTTAAGTCTATTATTACTGCTACTTAGCCAACTAATAAGCCTCTTATTAGCGATCTAGTAAGAGCTTATCGTGCAATAATTAAGCGCCGAGTGGTTGCGAGAAGGCCTCTTAACGGAGCTTCTAGAGTTGTCGTTATAGAGACTCTTTAAGACTAGCTTCTCGATAAGGCTACGGAGACACTGTTTCGACTAGATAAGGTATAGCGCGAGAAGGTATTAAATGCGAAGGAGTTAAAGGCATTTAACAGTCCTACCGAGAATATACGTAACACTATACTATCGACACTCTCTTAGCGTAGCAATAGCAGTCCGGCTCTAGTCGCGCTAACTCTAGCTCTAGCTATTCTAATAACGCCGGTTCTACGAGCGGAAGTTATCGACTTAACGACACTATCTACGGTCGATAGCAACACTGCTTAGCTTACGAAGCGTCGCCGTTTAGACTTCGAGTCTAAACGGCTCTAGCGTAGATTATAGGCATAAGGAGCTATACTAAAAGAAGTATTGTCGCCTATGTTTAATACTCTAAGAACACTCGCTAAGGGCCGCAGCTTGAGACGCAGAATTAGCTCGCTATTAGAGTCTTTAAGTGTCTCTATTATTAGCGCCGCTAGCGGGGCTCCGAATATACTAAGTCCTGCTAGATATATAAGCGCCGGAAGCGACTTAAGCGCCGTAATAAGTGCCGCGGTAAAGGATGTTAAGCTAAAGATAGTACGTTAAATAGATGCTGTCTAGTCTAGTATCTAGGCCCTTTAGGCAACGATAACTGCTTTATTGCCGTTACGGCCGTTACCGTTGTCTTAAATAGAGCTTCCTTCTTATTCTAATATTGTTATAGACAGTTAAACGGACTCGCTAGACTACGACAACGACAGCGACGGCTTCGTAGACCTTAATACTATCGATAAGGACGTATTCTCGTAGATAACTTAAAGGGTTAGAATTAGGGTTAGAGTTAGGGTTAGGGTTAGGGTTAGGTAAAGCAATCGTAGTGTTCTTATTATCGAGAATGTTATAATTACTTAGTCGATATCTTCTTTTACGAGTACCTATTCGAAATCGTAGCTTCGTTCGGTACGAGAGCGCTAAGACCCTCTATACCTAATAAAACCGTAGAGTAGGAGCTCGAACGGCGAACCTTATATCGACCGCTATAAGCGACTCGTAAAACGGGATAGGTATTAAAGTATATAGCTCGAAGTAATGCGGAAAGCCGAGGTTTCGTCGCTTAGTAAGCGGGCTTCGACCTTTATCGACTCGCTACGTAATAACGTATTGCTCGTTTTCGCTCGTTTTTAGACGATACGACGCGTCGTATACCGAAGGATATAGCGCGCGTAAGGATATATAAAAACGGTAATATTATTATTATAATTAAAGTCGCAAAGCATCTCGTACTATATACTATACGCTAGTGCGGGTATACCCGTACCTATTACTTTCCTATATCTTCTACCTAATTCAATCTTCTTCCGTTATATTAATAACCTTAATCTCGTCTGTCTTATAGTCCGGTATAACCGTCCGCCTATATCTAAACGAAGCGCTACTATCGAATACCTCGTCGCCTACTTATAAGCCCGCTCCGAAGTGCCTACTATAGCGTAGAAGGTCGCCGTTAACTAGTTAAGCTAAAGGGGGCATAGGAGGGGGTAGTAGGTTAGCAAGATATTCGCGTATACTCGGAGGCTTTACCTTATATAGTCGGCTAATCTTATTCTTACTACGATAGCAAGTAAGGCAATTCGTAAGTAGTATAGTAACGATATATATCGCTCTAACCGGTATTAACTCGACTCGGAGCCTATAGAAGTACTTTATTAACTCGAAGTTATTAACAACCTTAGTAAAGCCCTATTCGACTAATTAGCGGACAGCACTTATCTCCTTTATAGCCGTAGCCTCGTCGGTATTGCGAAACTCGCTATTTACGGTTTTCTAGCTTCTTATAATACTATCGACGACATTATATACTTAGTTACTATATAAGAATACCCGCTCTTCGAAGGGTCGATATAGCTGTCTAGGGGGCTCGAAATACGACTTCTAGACCTAATTAAATCTACTCTCTAGTATTAACGTTATATTACTGTAGGAGCTAGGTGCTAGACTATATAGTAATATTATACTATCCGGAAGGACAATGCCTTAATATTTGAGGCTATAGAAGTACTTATATCTATTATAGAACGGCCGCTAGTTATAGGTCGGTCTATAGCACTTCTATAACGTACTATCGATATATCCGAAGATATACTTAATATCGATTAAGTTAGTAATAGTAACGGCTATTCGCTATAGGTATACTTTACTTAGCTAATTAAAGTCCTATACTAATCGCTCTTTCTAACGCCTTACTAGTTAAGTGTACGCGGTATTAAATATACGACTAATCTAGCCGTTACTGCGACTAAATATCTAGCTTAGGTTACGTTAATAACCTAGATTACTAAGCCTTCCGCAAACGATATATAGCACTATTACTAGATCGCAACGTATACGCTTAGGTAACTCGATCGACCTAATATCTAGTAACTCGGCTAGCTTAATTACTTGCTGCTTAGTAAAACGGAAGTCGCCCTCGAAATTAGCCTTAGGGTATGTCTCTAGTAACTACTACTTATCTCTTAGATACTCGCGTAGCAGCTTATATAGCCTATTGTTACGAGCCTATCTATGCTAGTATTTACGCTCTGTCTCGCCTTCTCGGCGAATAGCTAGATCTAGTAGATTATCGACCTCGGAGGCTAATATAGCCGCGGTTGTTACTAGTATTCTACTATAGATAGCGATTATATCCTTATTGAGTTTACTATTAGTCGAGAAGCCGTCCGAGTCGTATTCTGCTATAGTATGCCGTAGCAATAGACATCTAGTCTATAGTACTAATTATAGTGAGGTCTGAGACCCCGGGCGCTTCTTGGCACCCCTGTTGCTTACTGAGCAGTCGATCGAGAAACGCCACCAAATTGCCTACGCAAGCTCTTATAAGCCGTTATTTGGAATATTCACTTTCCGCCGCTAAAACAGCGCTATTCGCGGGTTCTTACATGTGGCAAACGGCTGGAAACCTACTGCGCAAGGTGCCTATTTCTGGCAGCTCGCAGCTCGTCGTGGGCAAGAAAAGTGCTTCTGACTCGCATTATTATTTGCTTTGTTCTAGTGGCAACCCAGCGCAAGAATCCAGCCGAGTGCGTGTGATGCGTGTGCGATCACGTCGAGATGGGAGGGACACAGGCTGTGACGTGAAGGTTGATGCATACGGGAGATGTTCTCAAATGCTGTAACGATGAAGATATCCATGCAACGCAACGTTAAACATTATCGTCGAACCAAGCGCAGCGCGTTTGTGTGACAGTCGCGCCTGTGCCTGTGCCTGTGCCTGTGCCTGTGCCTGTGCTCCCTCTCTCCCTTCTCCTGGAAGCTTTGAGAACGAGACTTGTCGACGACTCGGCGTTGTGCGGCCTTCTGCCATTGTTAGCGTCCACCGCCCACGCCGCCCATTGTCAGCCTCAACCATCTCCAGGCACGCACGCAGCTGAATACTGAAGTGAAGTCGACGTGCCGACGACACTGCCAGTGCAGTCGGACAGTGCAAGTGGTGAGCTGAGCGCTAGCACGACCAACAGCCGCCGACGACACCGACCACACATTTGAGTTCAGCGCTCCCGCCGAAGTAGAATATCCCTGCTCACCAAGAAACGCCGCCTGCACTGCACTGCACTGCACTGCACCAGCACTTGACCTCACACGCCCACCACACCACACTTGGTCTTGCTTGCTTGCTTGCCTGCGCGCCGCACGAACGACATTCACAGCCATCCACCGCATCAATACAGAACAGCATCACGCGCTGCCATCCAGCGCCCAGCAAGCCCCCCAACCCGCCAGCCATATCCCACCTTTCACCGCCCGGCGCATTGCCGGCAGCTTCTACGCGAGGCTGTCGCTGCTATGGCCGGCAACCAGGGAACGTGAGTAGACCACCTCCCTTTCTCATCTTCACCGTGCCATCCACGTGCGCGCGAGAGGACAACGAGCTTGTTGTGCGCATCGCATCGCATCGCATCGCATCGCATCGCATCGCATCGCATCGCGTGCTATCTCGTGGCAGTGGCAGTGGCAGCGTCGCACACACTCAGGAGCTTGTGAAACACGTGTGTGGAAAGGAGTGCTGCATACTAACGTCCTACAGCCTCTACAGGCCCGACCAATTTCTCAACCCAGGACCAGCGCCGCGACCGCCGACGGACCGCCCAAAGGTCACGCTCACACCCAACGTCTACAACACACCAGGAAACCCCAATCTCACCCACCTCAATACCTCGGTCAACTCTCTCAATTCATCTTCCACCTCTCTGGGACGCACCGAAACTAGCAATGGCGATCTCACCGTCGTCAAAGATGGCTGGGCAAAAGTCAAGGAGGAAGGCGGCGGCTTCATGAAGGCCTTTTGGCAAGAACGCTTCCTGGTCCTCAGGGAGAAGCAGCTTGACTTTTTGAAATCCAGCACCAGCAACAAGACCACCAGCACCATCTATCTGAAAGACGTCTCTCACATCACACGATCAGACAACTATCCCTACGCCTTGGAGATGACCCGAGAAGTCAACAAGATATGGATCCTCAAGTTCGATACCGATACCGACGTCTACAACTGGATGGATAGCATCTATGACCGATGTCCACAGATGGGTGGTGTTTCGCATCCAACCGGGTTTTCGCACCGAGTGCACGTGGGATTCGACCCCGTCACTGGAGGCTTCGTTGGCTTGCCTGTAGAATGGGAGCGCTTGCTTAAGGGGTCAGCCCTGACCAAGGATGATATGGCGAAAAATCCTCAGGCCGTCATGGAAGTGCTTCAGTTCTACACCGATAAGCTTGCTGTGCGATCGGACGATCCCAAGACGTATCCCTCGCTCACTCCAACTCCTTCTGCCGAAAGTGGACGAGACAAGCAACTCGGCTATTCTGCTGGAAACAGCGTCGCACCGCCAAGACCGCAGCCACCGGGCATGAATCGGCAAGAGAGCTATCAAAGTGGAAACAGCCAGTCGAGAGCTCCAGGAAGCGGATACGACTCCGGCTCATCGCGCGATCAGTCCGCCGACCGCTACGGCGCGCCTAAAACGTCTCAAGAAGAGGAGCGTCGCAAAAGGCAAGAGGCTGAAAGGAAACGCACCGAGTCACAGCGACGACAGAACGATGAAGAGCAAGAGCGTAAGAGAAGACAAGAACAAGAAGATCGCGAGTACAACGATTCTTTGCCCAAGAACAAGATCCCACTGGCCAAGCAAGAGATTGGTGGTGGTGGGTACTCGGGCGATTCTGGTTCACGAGATGCAAGTCCAGCACCACAGCAGAGTCGATACAATGCGAGCAGGCCTGCTCCTGCCACTCCCTCAGCCAGTAAGAACGGACAGGCTGGGAGTCAGCTGCCGCTGCGTAGCCTGCAAGCGCAAAGACCGGCGCCAGCGCCTCCGGGCTCACAGAATGGTTCGTCTGCTTCTGTTAAGAAACCTGTGGCAAACGGCTCATCTCCATACGCAGTCAAACAACCGACGACCACGCCAGGTCAGGAGAAGAAACCCGACCAACCGTTGGCCCCAAAACCGGCAGGCTCGAGCGGTCACCAGAAGCAAGGGTCGACCTCGCAACAAGTCAAGCCACTCAATATCGCAACCAAGCAGCCATCCGGCAAGCCCGATGCTGTCAAGGCGGCGGAAGCAGCATTGACGAAGAAAGATCCAAATGAGTCGAAGCAGAAAGAAGTGCGCATGAGCGCCATGTCCGATGCCCAGGTTATGGACCGACTGCGTTCTGTTGTCACCTTGAGTAATCCTCTTGAGAGCTATAACAAGCAGAAGAAGATCGGTCAGGGTGCATCAGGCTCAGTATATGTTGCACGGATTCGCGAGAACGCGCCCAGCAAGACCGCGCAGGACATTATCAAGCAGTACGGTCCTCGAGCTCAGGTCGCGATCAAGCAAATGGATCTGCGATCACAGCCCAGAAAGGAGCTGATTGTTAACGAAATCATCGTCATGAAGGAGAGCCGGCACGACAACATTGTCAACTTTCTAGATGCATTTTTACAAGAGGACACGTTCGAGCTTTGGGTGGTCATGGAATTCATGGAGGGCGGTGCTTTGACAGATGTCATCGACAACAACGCTTCTATCACGGAAGAGCAGATTGCGACCATCTGCTACGAGGTGAGCCTAATGCGGCACTCGGCTTGAAATGCTTACTAACTTTTCCCAGACATGCAAGGGCCTCATCCATCTACACGCACAAAACATCATTCACAGAGACATCAAGTCTGACAATGTGCTGCTTTCGTCACGCGGCGCAGTCAAGATTACCGATTTTGGCTTCTGCGCGAAGCTGACTGAACAGCGCTCGAAGCGCGCCACCATGGTCGGTACGCCATACTGGATGGCACCGGAAGTCGTCAAACAAAAGGAGTATGGCTCCAAGGTTGACATCTGGTCGTTGGGTATCATGGCCATCGAGATGATAGAATCCGAGCCTCCATACCTGAACGAAGAGCCGCTCAAGGCACTGTACCTGATCGCCACCAACGGCACACCGAGATTGAAGAAGCCGGAGAAGTTGAGCAAGGAACTGAAGGCGTTCTTGAGCGTCTGTCTCTGTGTGGATGTCAAGTCCAGAGCCACCGCAGAAGAGCTTGGACGGCATGAATTCCTCCAGCATGGATGCTCTCTCGCCAGCTTGAGCGAGCTACTGCGATTCAGAAAGGGAGGCGGACATTAGGAGCCGCCGCTGCCGTCACAAGAACGCGTGCCATCAGCACAGCCTCGTGGCTTGCCATCGCGCTACAGACCGCGCGTGCTCGACAGTTCGGGGTCCATACAAAACAGACTCAGAGAGCATGACAATGCCCATTTACACCAACCAAAACCCTTTCGCTCGTGGGAGCCACACTATACCAGAACTGGATTTGGCTACTGGCACAGTGATCCGGGTCCGAGTCGAGGCGAGGCGACGAGACGAGGATTTGGTCGACGAGATGATGAGAACGAAGAAGTGATCAGCGCTTGTTGAAAGAAAAAAAAAGATGCAAGAAGATACCACAACCATTACCGCTGGAAAATTGGGAACTCGTGGGAATGGGAAATCGTAAGGGATAGGATGGATGGATGGATGATAACGGAGGGAATGGGGTCCCCCAAAATCGGCGTTCGGTTTTTCTCGGTTCGGCATTGCGGATGGGTGCCTACGAAGTAATTGACTAACGCCTGTTTTTTCCCCTTTTCATCATCAAGGAAAGTCGCTGAGTGCGCATGAGTGAGTGAGTGTAGCCAGCCAGACAGAGAATGTATGCCGGATATGAAGAAATTTGTGCGTGTTCTTGTCTTGATCTGAAAAAATTTGAGACGTTTGGTAAGATGAAATGGATGGATGGCTACTCTTTACAGTTCTCGAAGTGAAGCAACGTCCTCGCAGCCGATGCGGTATACGCGTCTTCAAACTTTATATATTATACTATACCTAGGTCCTCTCCAACCATCTCTCTCTCTCTCTCTCTCTCTACTTTAATCCTGTCTGTCTGTTTGTTACCAAACAAAGCCGAATCCTCCTAACCCATCTATATTCAATCCCCGCCATGCCTGCACTCGTCCTCGCCACCCCTCTCCGTGGGAAATCAGTCTACGATGGATATGCTTGGTTGGGGTGTGAGAATGGCTGCTAGTACGTTCCGTTTCCGTTTTCCCACAAGCTTGAGAAAGTGCGTGATGAGTGAGTTGGCTGGCTGGCTGGCTGGGATTTTTCTTTTTTTAATTGTAGGTGAAGAAAGTTTTTTTGGGGGGGGGGGGGGGGGGGGGGACTTCGGTACAAGAACAGGCCTTTTTTTGAGATATGAAAGATATGAAGATACATACACCTCGGAGAGCTTCTCTTCTCTTCTCTTCTCCTACCCAAACACCGTCGCCGTACTCGAATAATACAAATTCATCAAATTCCCCGCCCCACAATACTGTTTCGAATTTCCCGCACACAGCATCAGACTGTCCACATCACAAGTCCCTGTCTTCGCTCCCCCGGCGTAATTGATCGTGTTGTCGCAATAACATTCCCTAAAACAAATCAGCTCAGAATCCACTCAGTCCATACACACGCTTTCTTTGTAACTTACCGTCCATACTCCAACCCCGCATACCGAAAAAACCTCCCCAAACAAAACTTCACACACAGATTCACCGTCATCTTCTCACTCGTCATACTCGCAGCTTTCAGGGAACGACCGGCAGCACCGCCAGGATCGGTTAAACACCCCTTCGTCACGTATTTTCCAATCGAAGGGGCTATGGCCGGGGCGACGAAATCTAGTTGTTTGTACAGCGATAATGCGTTCGGGCCGCCGCATAATTGGTCTCCGGCTCCGGTGCAACGCATGTTACAAGTGGAGTTGGTCGGGGTAGATGTGAGGTTGGTGAGGATGTTGCCGTTGCTGAGGAAATTCCCGCAGAAACATTGCGTTCCGTATTCGGTGCCGTAGTATTGGTAGCCTTGTCCTCTATTCCCGGCGGCGCAGTAGGCTTGACAGACGGTAGTGTTCATGCGGAGGGAGGTGGTGGAGTCGCCCGTGAGGACTCGTCCGGCTCCGTTTAAATTGTCGGTGGCGCAACCTAGGTAATTGGGAGGGAATGCGGTGAGATTTTTCACTTCTTGTACGGCGCCGGCGGAGTTTTCCATGCTTCCGTTTGCGTTGAAGGATGGGTCGGTGTTGTTGTAAATACTGATGTATGAGTAGCCGCCGCAGATTTGTTGGTTTCCGCCTTCGATCATGGTGGCGCCGCAGTTCCAGGTGCATCTTGAGGGGTCGGAAATGGCGGTGGGGTTCATGATGTTGTCGCAGTGGCATTCTTGGCCGTATTCTACGCCTGCGAGGCGATAGCCTTGGTTGTTACACCAGCTCTGGCACCAGTCGACGGACATGACGCTGTAGTTAGAGATTGAAACGGCGTTGAGTGCTCGGACTGCGCGCTCGGTGTCGTTGAAACATCCGACGTATTTTTGGTAGGGGGAGATGCCGAAGGAGGCGCCTGGTGTTGCTGTGAGGGTAGGTAAAGGCGTGGAGTCTACAGTTCTGGTGATGGAAGGCTTGGGTGAGCTGGCGGGACAGTTCATGGATGCTGCCGGCGCCGCTTCTGGTCCATCGGTGATGGTGATACAGCCCGGCAGGCGAGAAATCAGGCCCTTGACTGGCTCGCCGATTTGAGGAGGTCGTTCTGGGCAGTTGTAGGGGTAGCCGTCGGATTGAGAAGCTTGCAGCGCCGGGCACTCGCTGATCTGACCGAAGTTGTCGGTCGATAAGCAGTTTTGAACGGCTTGACGGAGGACGGCGCTGTCCCATCCATTCTGGAAATCTCCGTGGAATCCGTATCCTGTCGAGTCTCCTTGTGAGAAAACAAAGCGGCCACCGGTCTCTTTCGGTACATTGGCGACACTGTACAGCGTTTCGAGGAAGATGTGTGGGAGCTGGATGGGATGGGTGGGAGGGCAAATGCCGTTGTCGATCTGCGATTGATAAGCGACGTGGCTGTTGTCAGCTTTGTAGAGGTCTTTCCCATTCCAGCAGCTTTGGAAGTGTATCTGGGCACGCATGCCGTATGGACAATCGGTGCTCGCCATGTAGGGCGTCTCCGGCTGCGGCTGATACGCCAAGCAGGCAAAACTAACACGATCTGCGATGGGTCGGCCGGGATAAGTTGCGTTACCCCAAGTGTATGTTTGGTTGTCATAGCTTCGAGCCGATTTGTCTCCCGAGAGAATATTCAGGCCTTTCGGGAAGGGGATCGTTGAGTTGACCAGTGGTCCACGACCAAGGTAGTATGCCACGGCGCCATCGTGAGGTACTTCTAAGAAGCTGCCATTGGGATAAGAGTAGTAAAGTGTCGGTGACCAGTACGCCGACTTGTCAGCACCGATTTCGCAACTCGTGCATTGCGAGTTGAGGAGGGATTGATACGTCGCATTGATGCCAATGTCTACCAGAAGTCAGCTTCCCGAATGTTTTGCATATGTTTGTGTGCTTACTCGATCCTCCAACGATGGTGTGAGAATGCGCTGCAATGTCTCCATAGTTTACAAGTGGGTCAATCCGTCCTCTTTGCACGACCGCGCAATTCATCCGCCAAAATGCCTCGACATCGTCCAGCAGACTGAGTGCAAGGGCTAGGTAAGCAGCGCGTAGCGAAGGCATATCGACGACGGACGCCGCCAGTATGCGTCGACCGCAAGGAAGAAACAACAAACCAGAACGAATGACGGTAGTTAGTAGGCGATCACCCTCTCCACGAACAATCGAGGAGAGTCGAATCAGTCAGCATCTTCTTTGGCAGACATTGAGCACATGGCCAAATTCCAGACGATCGCGTGGTCTAAACAACATGGCAACTTTCCTGCTTTGGGTTGCCGGCGCTCTCGAGGCTGGCATCTTCAGCCGGCTCAAAGAAGCGAACGGATGAAATCCTGATCCGCCAGTCCGCTCGTCTGGTCCTGGCTTTCCTTGAGCAGCTTCTTTGTGAGGATACGCCGATCCAGATTGTTGGTGTTCAGGCTGGCTAATGTGGTAAGGGCAGAGGCAGGCGAGATGGCGGAATGGAACAAAGGAATGTAAGCTCATAACCTTCCACTCGGACGTTCTCGCCAAGGTCAAGCGGTCCTCTGATTTGAACACCACACAGAAGGATGTGAGTCCTACAGTTGTGTACACTGGCATCTTGCACGCGAGATATTGGTGAGGGGCTCATGAACACCGGACTGGATGTAGCCATACTCCACCTCAAGTCTCAAGCAGAGGCACGGGTAGACGTCAGGTTGATCTTCCGTTGGATCCAGCCCGGCTTGATATCAAGCATGTTTCCCGTCTTTCATGTGATTCTTTCGAGATGATGGCGGTGCATAGGAGATCCGACACCATTCGCAGTCTAACCGGATTCGCAAAATGTCGTGATGTCATGCGAGGTCCAAGCGCTCGCTGGCAGGAGCATCGCGTCGCGACTCGCGTACCGTTGGTGAACAGGCCAAGCGAATGCAGAGCACGAGCGGGAACAAATTTGCAGACGATCTCACGATGAGCTACTACGGTGAATGCTGCCAAGGAATAGGAATGATGGTGCAGCAGACGACTGATCGTGCACAGATGCCTTCGTGGAGAAGGTGGTGGACAGCGGCTATCTGCCACAGTTCGTGCTGCGTCGTGGCATCCGCCAACAGCTGCAGACACGCATCAACATGATCAGCTCGACAAGCCTGGCCGACAGTTACGAGACCAAGATGAAATATGTCGACCTGCTGAGAACTCGACCCATTGCCATTGAGACGGCCCAGGCAAATGAACAGCATTACGAAGTCGGCACCGGAGTGCTGACCACCATGCTGGGACCACGCATGAAGTACAGCAGTTGTCTCTATCCCAAGGGCACCGAGACTCTTGCTCAAGCGGAGATGGCCATGCTCGAGAGCTACGTCGAAAAGGCCCAATTGAAAGACGGCATGCGGCTTTTCGATCTTGGGTAGGCACTCCATTCTTCCATGCATCCATCGTTTCGCGAATGTCTCTCTGATGTGTGCCTTTGCAGCTGCGGCTGGGGATCGTTGTCGCTCTACCTCGCTGAAGTCTTTCCAAACGCGAACATCACAGCATTCTCGAACTCGAAGACACAGAAGCAGCACATCGATGAAGAAGCCAGGCGAAAAGGGCTACGAAACCTGGAGGTGGTGACCGGCGATATCGCAACGTATTCCTTTGCTGGCACGCGACTGGAAGGTGAATTCGATCGCGTGCTCTCCATCGAGCTCTTTGAACACATGAAGAACTACGAGCTGCTCCTGGCCAAGATCTCAACTCTGCTCAAACCAAAGGGCAAACTGTTCGTGCATTACTTTTGTCACAAGAATTCGCCCTACGACTTTGAGTCTGGCTGGATGACCACGTACTTCTTCACGGGCGGTACCATGCCGTCAGCCGATCTGCTTCACTACTTCCAGCGAGATCTTAAGCTAGAGAGGCAATGGTGGGTCAGTGGGAAGCACTATGCGAAGACTTGCGAAGACTGGCTGAGGAAGATGAATGCGAACAAAAGGCAGCTCTGGCCGCATCTGGAAGAAACGTACGGCAAGGAGAGCACCGCGACGTGGTTCTACCGGTGGCAAGTGTTCTATCTTGCTTGCGCAGAGTTGTTTGCATGGAATGGCGGCGAGGAGTGGGGAGTCTGCCACTACTTGTTTGAAAAGCCAGCAGCATGAGTGTCCGAGCACCATCCGGAAAGCAGTGACGCAGCAGCGGTAACGCACGACCTTTGAAAATCACATTCTGATAGCCACCAACTCCAAACTCCAGCCTTGCGCCAGTCGGACGTGTCTTGCCAGCTATAGCTTGCACAGCGACGAGCAACGTACACCGGCATCAGGCCATGCATCATTTGGTCATTGAGTGAAGCAAATATCTTGCAAGTGAACAATGACGGAATCTGCGGGCAGGCAGCAGGACAACAATAGCGAACGTTGAAAACCGAAACAATCAGTTACAAGCCGCAGAACCTCACTTCCGTCGAACTACAAAAGTCTCCTTTCCACTCGCAATCCTTCTTGTCTTTTCTTCCACAAACATCGCATCGACCAAACAGCCTGCCACTGCCTACCACCGCCTTCAATCTCGAACATCAACCACACGCACTTCAAGCTAATCATACCACAAGGCATCGCATCAACCATGTCCGACGAGGCCCAGACTCCAACCGGCGACGCCACCTTCACCCCAGCAGAGGTCAAATTCATCCTCGCTGCCATCAAGAATGCCGAAGGTGGCACATTCAAGGTATGTACCGCTCACGACCACACCTGCACATCTACTGATTCCTTTCCAGTTCGACGCCGAAGCCGTCGCTCAAGAGCTCGGCATGAAAGACGCCGGCTCAGTCAAGGCTCGCTGGAACACCATCAATCGCAAGAAGATCCAAGTCGCCAGCTCGCCAGCCGGTGGCGTCGACAAGACTACGCCGACTAAGAAGGTATGTCATGAACGGGACGTTGCGCTGTGTTGCAAGATGCTTATCCCTTCTGCAGAATCCCACGCCAAAGAAGGCTGCTGACGGAGATAAGACGCCCAAGAAGCGTGGTCGTCCGAAGAAGGTTTCTGCTGCTGCTGACGTTACGGCTGAGAAGGAGCCGACTCCAGAGAAGAAGGATGACGAGGAGAAGAAGGCTGAGGGTGGTGGTGCTGAGGACGACGTCAAGGAGGAGGCTGAGGATTAAGTCAGCGCTTGGGAATTCGAGGCTCATGCATGCATGCATACATACCATACGACAGCGCTACTGGTGAGGGCAGAGCGAGCTTTGAGTGAGCACTTCGGTTTAGATACCATACTGTAAGAGGGCCAAAAACGAATCGAACGGAATCAGGCGTTCAAGATGAATGTTGTGTGCTTTGGCTCAGACTTCAAAGTCCGATTGTCCGCACAAGTCAAGCAGGTACTAGAAAATCGAAGCCTGGAGCAAGAACAACAAGTTGATCGAACAGCAGCGATGCTCGAGATATCTATGATCTGTAAGTGAAACTCGGCCAGAGTAATATTGATGTGCTTCCTTCAATATCTTGACGGTAACTTTGACGAGCCACTTCTACCTCGGTCGACATCGAGCTTCGAGCTTCTACTCAACTGATAAGCACAACGACAGCATCCATTCTCCCTCCACACTACTCACCCTCAACTCGCCCTCCCTCGCTCGCCATAACCATGCTCCTCCTCGGCCTGACAGGAAGCATAGCAACCGGAAAATCCACCGTCTCCGAAATCCTCTCCTCCCCACCCTACAACCTCCCAATCGTCGACGCCGACAAAGTCGCCCGTCAAGTCGTCGAGCCGGGGACACCAGGCTACCAAAAAATCCTCAAAACCTTTGGCCCAACCTGTCCCGACCTGCTCGTGGAACCCACACCGGAAAACGGAGGTGAAACTGGGCATGACGGGAAAGGAAGAGCTCTCAACCGCCCTGCGTTAGGGAGGAGGGTGTTTGGGGAGGGGAAAGATGAGGATCGGAAGGCGTTGAATCGGATTGTACATCCTGCGATCCGGAGGGAAATGTATCGACAGATGTTGGGTGCGTATGTGCGAGGGCATTGGGCGGTGGTGTTGGATGTTCCGTTGCTTTTCGAAAGTGGATGGGAGGCTTTGTGTGGGACGATTCTGGTGGTGGCGGTTTCGGATCCGAGGATTCAGATGGAACGGTTACGAGCGCGAGATGTGCATCTCACGGACGAAGATGCGAGGAATCGGGTGGCGGCGCAGTGGGATGTTCGGGATAAGGCGGAGAGGTGTTTGAGACGGGGGGAGAGGGCGGGGGTTGTGGTTTGGAATGATGGGGGGAAAGATGAGCTTAAGAGGCAGGTTGATCGGGCTATGGTGAGGGTTCGGGAGGGGAGTCCGCAGTGGTGGGCTTGGGTTTTGTTGCTGTGTCCGCCTGTTGCGGTTTTGAGTGGGGGGTGGAGTTATGTTAGGAGTTGGTGGATTAAGAGGCAGTGGGAGAAGGAGAGGGTCGGAGAGAAGGCTAAGCTCTAGCTCTGAGTGATCATGGTAATGGTAATGGCATGGTATATGAGAATTCTCACCAACTTAGAGCGAGTAAGTGGTCGAGAGGAGTGACGACAGTGCACGAATGATGCCCATGACTGATGCTCCGCTTCATTTTCAGCACGATCTTACCAGTTTTGGCACACGACTAGCAATTTCCTCCTCACAAAGGCCTGGGTGCTTATGGGAGACTTCGAATCCTTTCTCCTCTGCTCTCTCGATAGTGAAGCAGATGTCTTGCAAACGGCTCGCTTCCGTCCAAGCAACGACGTCACGACATAAACAAATATCAGACTGCCCCAAGACGACACAGCTCCCCGCTGGCATCTACTCCATAGACATGGCCTCGACCAGGTTTGAGAGCGGGATTGATGATGCGTCGAAGCCACCGGGGTTCAGCTCAACGCAGCAGCGGCGACATGGAAACGACAGATTCGACTTTCAGCGCCATGTCGACGGCGCAGCTGCGGGCGCAACAGGCGCATGGGAGTTTGGCAGCGCTCTGGACTCCTTTGTAGACGATAGATGTCCTACAATCTGGAATTCGTCGGGAAAAGGGGTTTCTCTGCCCAAAGCAAGCATTGGAAGACCTCTAGACGCGCCTATCTCGGCGGAAGCCACCAAGCCTGTCGGCGACCTGCGAGAACGAGCATCTGATGGAGCGACTTTATTTGCTTCTGCAATCGATCCGGGTGTTACAAATTGCCCACCACCATCTAGCGAAACTGCGAGACCTCCGATCTTCCTCCCACCTCAGCAAGACGCCGCAGACGGCGCGACATACTTTGCCTCCGCAATCGATCCGGGCTCGAGGAGTGAGCCTGCACACGCACGAGAAAACCAGACTCGACTCCTTGTGCCGCAGGAGCTGAAGAAATTTGCAAAGCGCAAGAAGGCTGACGGGCGTGCTGAAGAAGCTACTGGGTTGGTCTCAGGTATTGATGGCGGTACATGTATCCGACCGCCAGCCCCCTCGGCTCCAAGTCATGCCGCCATCGATGCCGCTACTTTGGCACCGCCTGACGAATCGCTGTTGAACGTCCCACGAGCGACTCGAATCAAGCCTCTCGATGGTGACCTCCTACGGAAGCTCTTCAAACACACTATGAACGAGAAGCAGCGCGCCGAAGAGTCGTTTCGACCTGCTCAGGAAGTGAAGGAATCTTCCCCATCACGCAAGATCTCGAAATCTCCTCAAGGATTCCACATTCCCGACCGCCAAGATTTGCGGAACGCGCGAAATGCAGCAAAAGCGGGAGAAGAGCGAGCTGCTCGGGAACAAGAAGCTGCCAAACGGCAAGCGGCACAGTCTTCGGCCAGAGAGCCCTCGAATTCTGGCAGCGCTGTGTCGGTGGGAAGGAGTGAGCGCGTCACTTCAAAGGACCCTACTCGTATGATTCGTATATTGGCGAAGAGCGGCGAGGAGGCATTTATACAGGTGCCAAATTTCGCGCCGAGCAGGCCACCGTCTACGAAATCGGAGCCTCCACCACCGCGACAAGAAGCGGAAAAGAAGAAACCAGCAGTTCGAATTCCGCATTCCAAGAAGCAAAAGCAATCTGAGAAGCCGAATAAGAAACAGGACAATCCCCAAAAGGAAGAATCACGACGACGAGCTAAAGCTGCAAAAGTTGCCGCTGAAGCCCTGATGTCTGGTGCGCTCCCTTCAAAAGAGCACGTCACGTCAGAGCCTGGATCAGCTCAAGATTCTGGCGTTGGCTTTGGCTTTGGCAAGGCAGTCTCTGCTCGCTCACAAGCCGGAAGCGTTGCCAGAGCAGAGTCGAGGTCATCTTCAGCGAAACATGTATCTGCATCCAACAAAACACCTCCAACGAAAGCGCTCTCAGCACATGGTTGGCAGGAATTGGCCGAGGCCACTTACAAAGCAGCAGAGCCAAACCCGAAACCACCATCTCAAGCATCGCGAACGAAATCTGCTTCTGTCGCCGAATGGTTGGAGTTTGACGCGCCCGCGCCGGCGACCTCAGTAAAGCCACCGTCGGAAAAACGTTATCAGACAGATTGGCAAGAGCTTGGTGAAGGTAAGCAGCAAGCAGAGTCCAACCGCAGTATGCACGTGGCTTCTGTACACAGTTTTCAATCGATTGGCGAAGGCTGGGCAAAGGAGCAGAACGCCGGAGCGCGCTCAGTAAAGCCACCATCACCCTCGGCTGAAAGCGTGAAAACACGATCTCAGACTGGATGGGAAGAGATTGGTGAAGTCGAGAAGCACGCTGCGTCCAACCGCAGCGTGGTATCTTTACGCAGTTTTCAACCGATGGGCGAAGGTAAGCAGCACGTCGGCTCCGCCAAGTGGCCGCATCGAGAGTCCAACCGCAGCATGATGTCTTTACGCAGTTTTCAAGCGATTGACGGAGGCTGGACGCAGGAGCAGAACGCCGGAGCGCCCTCGGTGCGGAATTTCCGTCAGGACGATGCTGCCTGGATGGACGGAAACGCTTCGAAGCATTCTTTGGGCACGGGACGTTCACGTATTGCTTCTGCGAATCGAAGTCGAGCTTCTTTTCCAGGTTGGCAGGAGATGGAGATGCCCCCAGACCGCACTCCGGATGCTGCAGTATCGATACGCTCGCGTATTGCTTCTGCAACTAGAAGTCAGGCTTCGTTCCAAGGATGGGAGGAGATGCCCCCAGAACGCACTCCGGATGCTGCAGTATCGATGCGCTCGCGTATTGCTTCTGCAACTAGAAGTCAGGCTTCGTTCCAAGGTTGGGAGGAGATGCCCCCAGACCGCACTCCGGATGCTGCAGTATCGACGCGCTCACACCCGTCGAACATTCAGTCCCGACAGGCCTCAAATCGCGCGAGTCGGAGCATTGAGAGACACGCTCCGCCCCTGGTCCATCTCGACGAAGCGTCTCCACAACTCTCTCATGCGTGGGCACAGCGGGATGCGCAGGACATTGAACCTTGGCCACAATACGGAGAACTGCACCGTTCTTCGCCATCTCCAAGCCGAGTTCCGCTTCCGCGCTCGGTGTCTGTCTCACAGGACAGTCACCACACAGAAGCTGGACTAGAATTTCAGCTTCCGCCAAGACGCACCAACACTGTCTCGCACCACTTCGAACACTCCGTCCATGCATCGTCAGTCCGTAGTCAGCCGCGCAGGAATCAGATCTCGATGCACTCCCTCAGCGCACACGAGGAATCAGATCGCATTGTACCCCAAGGCGAGGATGAGCCCCTCCCGCGACTCACAGCGCATGCCGGCAGAGGCTGGATCACACCGCACCCGCTAAGTCCCACCTCATCCATCGCCGGCCCTCAATCCAAAGTCATCTTGCCCAGCGACGCACATCCAAATGGCCGTACATTGACCTACGACGAATGGAAAGAAATGCAAGAGCGAGGTTTGCGCCTTCACCGCAACATCTCGATTACAGAGAGCAGCAAGACCAAAAATGGGATTTTTCAAGATGAAAGATATCTGCGTCCGGGATGGGAGGGGCATGATCGTGAGGGACCACCCGAACCTGAAGAAGCTGCCGAGCACGTCTCAAGACCTCCTGGAAGACCGAGTCATTATCATTCTCCGACTGTGCGGAGTGAGGGTAGTGAGAGAAGTGTCATGATGCCATCAGCCCATGCTCAAACCTTTCAGCGGAGTCAGGAGCCTTGCGAGAGACTGTGGGAGGAGATGGAAGAGGGTGTAGCTGGATTCGCGATGCCGGTGTCTCATGCAGAATCTGGTGGATCGGCACGTGCTGAAATGCAGCAGGATATCGACAGACCGGCTTCTACGGTAGCATCCTTTCGAAGTGGTCGCTGGTAGTCGGGAGTTTCCGTGCTTGGTTGGTGTCATGTCAGGCAAGGCAAGGCAGCAGGCCTGGTACATAATATCATCATCTTGTTCTCGACATCTCATTACTCCCACATCCTCCACATCAGAGAGAGAGAGAGAGAGAGAGAGAGAGAGAGAGAGAGAGAAGTTTTGCTGCACCTCCGAAACCACGTTCAATGCCGAATTTCTTTCGAGCTTCACGCCGGTCCCATACTGTATGTAATTCAACTCAGAGTCAACGGATCGAACCGCAGTGGAGCGACTAACTATACGATGAGATTTTTCATCACAGAATGCAGGCGCTGCAAGATGAATTCGACTAACACTCATTACAAGTAAACCTGGGATATCCTTTTCTGTCTCAGGCCAGAAATTCGCTGGCAAGCAGCTACTGTAAAAGAAATTGCGAGCTTCAGTTCTGGGTAGCAATGCAGCGTTCACAGCTCTGATTAAGTCTTATATTGATCATGCACAGCTCCAAAATCGGCAGAATCTCATTGTATGCAGTGCGTTCGGCCAGTTGAGGTAGCTAGCTGCCTTGTTAGAATGTGGTCTTGGACATCATACCGATTATTCCTGGCTATTGAGTGTTGTTTTGACTTAGCGGCCGTTATCTCTACGCCCCATCGAGTCGAGACTGGGTATGAGCGCTTCTCCTCGATCAGTGATTGCATCCATTCCACCTACGATGTCGAAATCGAAAGTCGCGGGGGTCTGGAAAGGCTGCATTGCCAGTAAGTTTGGAGTTGATGTTTCTCGGACTGAATTGACCATCCCGAGCAATAGATCGCTCGATGGTCCAAGACGCATAGCCAAACCATCATGCGTTTTCAACCAACGCCTTCAGCAGCCTTCTCCACCACTCCCTCCATCCTGAACGGCGGCAATTTTCCGCTTCTTGGAGAAATTTCCTTTCGCCTCCACAGTGCCTTCGAGAGGTATAGCCCTCCTCGCCGTGAAGATATAGCCTTCCGCACCACCTCGACCAGTCATAAGCGGATGTGTGCGGCCAGGTAGAACTTGCCAATCGCGGATTCTACTTGTTTGGATGCTCGCAGCGAGGAGCATTCTAGGGTCGATCGGGAAATCCTCCTTCTCGGGTACCTCTCCCTTGCTGAGGTGGTTGATGTACGCTGTGCGGCGATCTTTGGAGAACAAGTCGATGGTGTTGACAAGCGGCTCGATGGTAGGGCTGTAGATTACAACATGTCCTCCACCGCGGATGAGTGGGACGAGGTTTTCGAGGATTTCTGTGTGGTCCATATGTGTGGCGATTACCAGGCCGTCGAAGCCACCGGAGCGTGTCTCGTCGACTATTGCTTTGCAGCGTTCCCACCTTCGCCGCTTCTTGTAGTAAGTGCCTCGCTTGCCGGATTTCCAGGTCGCCAGTGCTTCATCGCTCACTCGCTCGGGCTCGACGTAGATTGGATCTTCTTCCGGATGTAGGAGCTGGAGCCATGAGAGTGGTTTCAAGTGGGTGTGGAGTGGATGCTCTTCTTCTTGACTTGCGATCGTCGGATTACTCGTGTCGTAGCCAAAGTATTTCAGGATCGACGCATTGGGCTGTGCTGCTGCGTGCAGTAGTGTGATGCTGTTGGAAGTAGCTGGCATGGGAAAGTCGCGATGTAGTGGCTGCTTTGGCTTTGCGGTGCCATTAGCTTGTGGTTGGTCGTGGGAATCCTCTGCCTCGGGAGCTGGGTTGGACTTTGTCGTCCTAGGGAGTGGCGGATGGAGGATAGCCATGCGCTCAGCCAATGCTGCCACCGCCAAGCCACCAGTATCGTCAACTACGAGCCACCTCCCGCAAGGTGTGTCGCGCTCCTCTCCAACCAGACCGAGTGGATCTGCACCGCTGAGATGCACGTTACTCCAGGCAGTCACCAGACCCAGCGACTCTTCCCGCATCTCCATTATCCGAGGAGCATCCTTCTCCAGCAAAAACTCGATTAGGTTCCCCATATCCATTGGTAGCACTGTGAAGCGTTTCAAGTACTTCTGCCGCTTTCGCAGCAGATATTTCGCCTTGGAGTAGACCGTCTTCTCATCTAACCCGACATGGCTTGCCAAGATCTTCTCAATGACCTCTTTCCCAGCAGCAGACTTCTTCAGCTCTTCAATCTCGGCATGCGACAGTGTTTGCCGGCTTGCATCGTCAATCGTCATCTGGTTCGTCTTCACAGTCGGATCCTCCGCCGCGAGATTGTATCCATCGGGCAACGCGCCATCATCTGGCGTCGCCGGCTCGCCTCTTGATTCTGCCGGCTCAGCATCTCCAATGCCGGCTTCTGCATTCAGTTCGGCCTGCGGCACGAGTCGCAGTCTAGAATACAGCTCGCCCGCTTTCCGCTCGAGCAGCTCGTAAGTGTGGTAGTACGGTCGACCTAGAAGAAGATTGGAAGGAAAAGAGCCCAGCTTGCCAACCTCGATGATCCTGCGCCATTCTCAGTATCGTGTATGGCAGCCAGGACACATCGAATCGTTGCGCGGGGGACCTGTTTGCATCACCTACGTATTTAGTTTGATCTCAATTAGCCGCAATGTCTCTGTGGGGAGGCGGAGGAAAAGATATGTGTTCGGGCGAATATATGAATGCTGTGCGCTCATATTGCTGACTTTCGTGCGGATGGTGAAGATCTTCGAGAGGTCTTGAACTTTGTGGTGGAGTAGAGTTCTACAAGTGGCTGACTCAGCATCCCGCTTTTTGAGCATCGCGATCAGAGTTGCAATACTCCTCCAAGTGAATAACTGTTCGTGCGCTTTCATGTGATTGCAAACGTCCACCAATACCATCTCAACAGGTTTCGTGCTGTCCTCATGTCGTCCTTGACTTGCTTGCGGACCACATTGCGCAGGGCCCTAGGTGCGTTTTGCAGCAGCATGGCCCGACCCCATCGCACCTCCTGCTCCTTTCAGCTCCTCCATTGATCCCCATATGTTGGACTACAAGCAAGTCCGCGTCGGCCAACTCGCTGCTCTTATTGCCACGGAGACCACGTTGCTTGAACGCGATCGCACGTCGCTCAATGGGTCGACGGACCATGGCTCATCACATGAAGATGCCAGTGCACGACAAGTACACCGCACAGCTGTCATTGCCGCCCCTATTCAATTGCAGGAACTTCTCATGAGTCTGATCGAGCGCATAATGCATCATCATGTACGTGGTCTCCTAAAACCTCCCGCATTCTCATCCTCAACACACATTCTGGTTCTACAACATTCTTGATCGCTTCGACATACCACCCAAAGTTCCGCTATATGACAGCATCACCTACACCCAGCTCGCCCTTGGTATCTCGGTCTTCCATCAGCTTCATTGTCTGAAATCTCTCCAGACCACCTTTAATAAGGCAATCATTCAACGGGTAACGTCCGACGAGTTGGGAGGGGACCGTCTTGTGCATACGCATCACTGCTTCGACTACATCAGACGCGCCTTAATGTGTGCAGGTGACATCGCACTTGAGGGCCAGTCCTCTGGTACACATCTGCCTGCAACTACCGGCGAAGGCTCTTTCCACTTATGCAGGAATTATGAAGCGATCAAAGCGTACGCGGCAGAGCATAGACTTGGCAATCAGTAAAGTAGCTAGCACTACAAGAGAGACTTTTGATATCTTTAGTCTAGGAATTTTTGTCAGTATTGTGTATAACGATCGCCACCCTTTGCCCGCACTTACCTGTTTCCTCGATACAATCCACGTTACGGTAGCCGCAGTCGCACTGCCGCCCAGCATATAGATACCTTCCTTGACGGACAGTCAATCAACACTTTATCGCTACTCTCGTCCCAAGCACGACACTGAAGAGACTGTATTCAGAAGCGTACTATTCAGCTCTTATTGCATGGCCCCAAGAAGTTGCGCCTAGTCGCTGTAAGAAAGATCCGGGATGAATCGCACTTCCCTGTCCACAGGTATAGAGAGAACATCACTGTAATCACTATAGACTGGTCCAAGCTCTGGGTGTATGTAAGTATAGGGTGTCTGACCATTGTTCTTTTTCGCCCATTCCACGGTGGCATCGTGGTCGCGACACTGGTGTTGTGTTATGTAGTCTTCCCATGGCTCGATCCAGCCATCTGCCCAGTTGTGCGTCGTCACCGTGAGTTCGCCGTGGCATTGGAGTGCCAATCGAAGGAGGTTGATACAATGAGCTAGGAATCTTGTCATCAGCCTTGCACAGCATACACAGCATCTTGTGGTGGGCCCTGTGGCTTACGTATGTGGAGCTCCGGCGGAATCAGGTAATATTCCCACATCTCTTCGTAGAGATGCGAATACAGAGCATTGGTTCTGCGAAGATAATCCAGGCAATGAAGCTGATGGAACACTCCGACAAGAGCAAGATATCCCGACCCATCCGCTGCGGCGACGGAGCTCGGCGAATACTTGTTCAACTTCTTGAGTTGCTCTTTGGACAACTTCACGTATCCCTCTGCAAATCTCGTCCTTAGTGTACGACTCAACTTCCTGCCATTTTGCATCATCTTTACGTACGACCATCAGCCAATGAGATCTGGTTCCATGCACGATCCGCTTCAACAGGGTCCATGGAAGTGTAGGAAAAATTCCGGTCAAGCCTGGTATCCCAAGTGACTATCTTCTCCTTCGTAGGTGCACCCTCAAGTTCTAGCGCAGGTCAGCCCCAGCTTAGAGAGAATACGAATTCGGTTTCATACCAAACTGGCGGCGCATGCTTGTTGGCGTGGTATCAGACTTGGACTTATGCGTCAACCAGAAGAGCAATATGATGAGATTCGCTCCAAATAACAGCACTTGACAGATAACCCACGCCCGCTGCCATTTCGTCGGAGGCGCTGGCCGAGGGGGATGGAATGCTGTGTGGCTGCTCCCTGACTGCTTCTCGCATTCTCCAAGCAAAGGTTCCTCGCCAGGTTTGTAACTGTCCATCTGGAAAAAAAATTTGGTGGAAGCTCCAGGCCTCTTCGTCACATCCGCGAACAACAAAAGGGATTATTCTGCGGCAGTCGAGATGAGCTTTGCCAGTAGTCAGAGTCTGGCACGGATGACCCTTGAGCATAGTCATGACAGCAACCCTCTGGAGAAACTGAGTTCACCAGTCCAAGAGCTCGGAAGTTCGAATCGAGCGGTATGTACTGTATAGCATTTTTACTTCCCCCTCTTTACAATTACTGGGGAACCCAAGGGCCCTGCGAGAATGCCTGTGAAGTTTGAAAAATCTCCAATGACAAAGTCGCATTGATCTTTTGCCAACCCTAACCCCAGCAATCGGTCGAATCCCTGCCTCCGAAATTGGCTGGGAGCTGGAAACGGTAAATGTTCTATTTGGGAGGTGACTAGCCCAGGCTACCTCCGTTCAGGCCTTTGTGCATTAAGGATTACGTTCCGCGGTGGTGGTGGTGGCGGAATAGATTAGCACACGTGATACAGTCAAATTTAGGGTTCATTTGCCGACTTCCGAACAACCAATTACATACTACTCCACCTAATCCTTTACCTAAAGGCCTAAAGCCAAACCGCTGATTTTCATCGTGGATTCCGCTATCAAAACACGATCTCGCTATACCAACGAAGACTAGCATATCTAACACGCAGAGGTTGTAGCGCTGCTATTTCCGAATATAGCGATTCAAAAATCAAGTCTCTACGACGTATATACGTTAAGTTATACCAATTTAGCCGAGCCTACTTCTATAGCTATCCGCCTACCTAAACACACCGATTCTTAATATATCGCTATACACTAAGCTAATACTTAGAGGTTCTCGACAAGTATCGTCCGATTAACTTTCTTGCTAAGCCCGATTGTAGCCGACGTCTTACTACTAAGTTCTCGCCGTCGAGCGACGAAGCCGCTAGAAACACCTCTCGGATTTTTGATTAAACTAGCTTAAGGCCCTTCGGAAAGTACTTCTAATCGATTTCCTTACTAGGTATAACTGCGCCCGGTATAGTAGTACTAAGTTCTCGTTACTTTGCCGACGCTAGTTACTAGCGGCTTAGAAGGTTCGAAATAGATTATTACTAACCTACTTAAGACCTATACGAGCTCGTATACCTAGTATTTCTAATTAACTTTGCTATAACTAGTATACCTCTACGGACTGTCGTTACTAAGATATAGCTAAGTAGTAGACGCGACTCTAGCTAGCAATTCGAGCTAGCGATTCGAGTCGGCACTTCGAACACTAACTAACTAATACCTGCACGACCTATACGACCTATACGACCTACACAGTACCGCCAATATAAGCGACTCTAACTTAACTAATTAACCCGACACTTCGGAGCTCGATCGTCGTTTAGGCGCTTAGAGCGGAGGCGCTTAGTATGCTTCTTCTTCTTATCTCTCTAATGTTCTAGCTATATCCGAGCTCGATCGTCGTTTAGGCGGAGGCGCTTAGGGCGGAGGCGCTTAGGGCGGAGGCGCTTAGGGCGGAGGCGCTTAGGGCAGAGGCGCTTAGTATACTTCTTCTTATCTCTCCGATGTTCTAGCTATATCTAAACTCGACCGGCGTAGCGAAGACAATGCCGCCTTGCCGACTCGGCTAGAATATAATAAAGATAAAGACGAGGATATAGTTACACTATAGGATCTAGATCTACTAGGACAGACGTCCGACTTACTAGTCTATATAGTCGATAAAGATCGCCGCCGCTAGCGCTAGTATTATAGCGACTATTACAACTCCGAGAATATGCTAGGTAATAAGGACCGCCTAGCTACTCGACGCTAGCCTAGACGCTAATCTAATAAGCGTACTACTCCTCGCCGCCTACGAAACGCTAATCGTAGCGTTAACTATGCCTAACCGGTTAAGGATAATATAACCGAAGACGAGGACGCCGATATAGATAAAGAGTCGCAAAGCGAGGGCGAGTTAGAGATTAAGAGTCGTACTAGCAATGCCTCTAACGATAATAGCGATTAGCCTATATAGCGTCCTAGCTAGCGCGGCCTCGACGAGATAGACGATAAGGAAGAAGGCGAGCTCGACCCTACTAGCCTCCGTAGTCCACGTCGCACACTAAAGTAGAAGTATACCCTTGTTATAAGGTATCTCGCCTAAATCGGATTGCTAATAGAGAAAATGATGTTTATGTAGTTTAGTAAGGATAGTATAAAGACCTATCGCAAGCGTATATAGGCTGTGTAGGACATGTTACCGAACGAGTACCTCATTAGCGCTATTCAGCTCCGAGCTAAGGTTAAGAACTTAATTAGTAAGAAGTTCTTCGATGCGTATAAGCTAGAAGACAGCCTTGCTACACTACGTCGCCTTTCCGAGATGTACGATGTAATCTATAGCATCGCTCTAAACTAGTACCGCCTTCTTAAAGACTTCATGCTTCCTAATACCCGGAAGGATACTATATAGCGAGCAATGTCCTTCGAGGATAAGCGAAACATAATACAGAAGCGCATCTATACGATTATATATATAGTGGTATATTCTATAGCGATAAAGAGGGCCTCTTAGATGCTAAAGTCGCTTAGTCTTCTGCTTGTCTATATTAGCAATGTGCCGGCCCCTCTTATCGATACTCTTTATAGTATAGGTCTGCTTCCGGCATATAAGACGATATAGGCCTTAATTAAGAAGAACGCTAACACCTAGCGGTTAAGGATCTTAGAGTAGGCCAAGTTGTATATCTAGTAGATCTACTACGACAACTTCAATCGCTAGGCAAAGCGGAAGGACTAAGGCATTGCCGACAATAATAAATAGGTCAACATTACTAATTCGTACATCGCCCTCTACGAAGATATACTAGAGAGGGGGTTAACGCAAGACATACTAGACCGCTCGAAGCTAGTACTAACCGAGAACATTATCTAGAATATCGATAGCGACGATGCTATCGTAGCAGTCGAAACACATTAGCTCTACGAAGCTTGTATATATATATTTAGTAACGCGATTAAGGGCATCTTTAAGGTAGCGAAGGATACTAGCAATCTAGTCGAAGAGCTAGTATATCCGGAGATTGACTATAGCTTTCGTAGCAAGACTTAGCTACTAGCTATGCCTCTATCGTAGAATAACGAGATCTCGAATAAGGGCACCGCCTTAGTATACGACGACATCTACTAGGGCAATCTAGGTCTAAAGCTAGAGGATCCGATTTTCGACAATAGATTAATTATTAACGTTAGTAATCAGCTTACTATCGAGCGTATACTAGCTATAATCTTTAGTAGTATCGAGAACAAGGCTATATACGATAGGAAGCAGCACGTCCTTCTAGTGCCCGCTTGGTTCTATATCTTTATAAACCTATGCTTTATACCTTTCCGTACCTATTGGAATAAGAACAAGGCCGGCGATCGTATAAACTTCTCTCTATTATCGGATGTCGATTTCTAGGATATAAAAGAGGTCAATCTAAAGTTACTAAAATTCTTCCGTATATAGAGACTACTAAAGCGTTGCTTTAAGGCCCGCACTGTCGCCGTATTCCTCTAGATTATAGTCAACCGTAGCTATATCTCTAAGGATCTTGTTAGCGAAGGTGACTAGACCCGGCCTAAGGTCGTTAAGTAGGCTATTGTCGAGAAGATATCCGCTACTAAGTATATAGATATCCTAAAGGAGATGCATACGCTGCTCCTATTACTAGAAGCATAGGAGGGAATGCCTAATCGACCTGCCTCTGCCGACAATAGCGCTACACTAACTAGGCTAGATGGGGCCTTCACCTCTATATACAGACTAATAAAGGAGATCTCTTTGTTTCTGCGCGTCCGCTATGCTGTCCGTATATAGGATGTCGGTCACCTTCGTCGATGCGTAGACTATACGATCCCTATGTTCCTTAGAGCTAGACAGAGCAACTATAGTCGTCTAATGACCTATTTCTATTTCCTCCTTAATAAGGGCGGTACTGAGGACCTATAGAAGGCGGTCCTTGCTACTGCAACAGTTAATTAGTCTAGAAAGAAGGGCTATACTGTCGGTAGTAATGAGATAATTAAGCTTATTAACTATGCCCTATCCGAGGACTATAATCGCCTTGCTAATTCGACTTATAGACTTGCTGCTACCTTTAAACGAGTATCGATAAACCGAGAGTTATCTCGCCTTATCCGCGATATGTTTAAGGAGAATTCTAGTGTCTATCGGACTAGTTACTACACTAATAAGGATATTAGCGCGGGCGTATTCAATCGAGCTAATAAGATCCGTATAGATAGGTTCGCGAAGTAGCAGTACGGAGATTTCACGCTCTCGGACGACATCTAGAACATCGGTATAGATTAGATACTATCAGTCGTCGAGAACTTTAACGCTGCTAACTAGAACTTTATTCGAGGCCGTACTACGGTGCTAGAATCTAATGCCTTAGAGGGTCCTAATACTGTAGAGCGCCTAGATAGTGTTGATTACGGTCCAATTAAGGATGCAGTACTTGATCTAGAGCGAGATAATATGTAGGTTTAGCTTGCAGATAGTACTGCTTAGCTATTCGAGGGTGTAGAAACCTAGGACCTAACTAGCACAGGCACTAGCGCTAGCACTAGTAACGGTGGAGTAGAAGGAGCTAATATAGGTCTCCTCGCACGCATAGGTGGCCTTAGTAGTAAGGGTAGCAGTAACTTTTAAAGGAACAGAGCATAGAGTATAGAGTATAGAGTATAGAGCACGGAGCATAGAGCATAGAGCATAATATTTAATATATTAAGGAAGGACTATTCTTGTCTAAGCACTGAAACAACGCCTGTAATATCGTCGTTGTCCTATAGCAGCTCTAGATTGAAGTAGTAGCGGTAGACTAGAGTGCGTGCCTTAATAGCTAGCTAGGCTAGGCGTACGATAATAGCTTGATAGCTAGCTAGGCTAGGCGTACGATAATAGCTTGATAGCTAGCTAGGCTAGGCGTACGATAATGGCTTGATAGCTAATAGCTCCGTAGACTAGGCGGTTAGCGGCGAAGTAGTAGCGGTAGACTAGAGTGCGTGTCTCGTAGGGGGTGCTTATAAAGTCGAAGGGTTTAGCTAGGCGTACGATAATGGCTTAATAACCAGCGTTACTCTAACTAGCGGTTAGCGGCGAAGTAGTAGCGGTAGACTAGAGTGCGTACCTCGTCGGGGATGCGGGCGTACGACAACTCGAGTAAAGAGCTGCGTCGGCTAACGAGCGTAGAGTACATTCTGTTATCGTACCGAAGAGCTTTTTAAACTAGCTATAGCCTAATGCGAAGTCCTTGCCTATACCTCTAGTCGCTAGCAATTGTGGCCTTAGGCATTCGACTAGTAGCAGTCGGCGGCTATTACGTTAAAAGTGCGATAATATATAGCCGTTATTGTTGCCTTACTATTGTAGCTGAATAGCGCAATCCTATTAGTAGAGGCAAACCTTACCTGCGATACGCTAATATAGACCTACGCTTCCTAGTTCAACTTCTTCTTCTTCTTCTATATATACTAATATACTAACACCCCTAGCAACACACTAGCTATCGGCGTATGCAACAGTGTCGATACCTCTTTGTCGTATATAGGTAGCTCTATAGCGATTAACACTATCTCCTAACTAGTCCTGCGGCTTACTACCGATAGAACCGCTTAAGTTAGTTAAGGTTCCTCGATCGGTAGAGTTTGTTTAGTCCTTCTTTTCTTTTAAGGTCTCCGATAGGCTTTGCCGACGCAAGACGTTACGAAGGCGACTCTCCTAGCGAGTAGGTATACTATAGCTTTAGCGGGCGTCGACTGCGCATTCAACCGAAAGAGTATAGTTTTTGTTAGAACATCGTAGAGGTCTTAGATGGATTGGCGGAGGTAAAAACTCTTTAGTAAGGTACACCTATAATGCGGCTAACGGTCTAACTCGGTAAAAACTCTTTAGTGAGGTACACCTTAAGTAGCGGCTCGATAGCGACTCTCCTACTAAGTGGATAGGATAGGTTCGTAGCATTGCTATAGGCCTAACTCGGTAAAAACTCTTTAGTAAGGTACACCTTAAGTAGCGGCTAGGCCTAACTCGGTAAAAACTCTTTAGTGAGGTATACCTTAAGTAGCGGCTATAGGCTTCCTACGTTCGGATTCTTTATAGGATAATATACGCGCATCTAGTTAAGTCGGCGTAACGCCTTCGTTAGGACTGTTAGTTATAATAACCTTAGTCGTTGCGTAAGGGCCTCTAGTATACTTATTAAGCCCGAAGGCGCTTAGTCTTAGTCTTGGTCTTTACTGCTATACGACTGCAGCCCTTTGCGCATTAAGACTGCTATTCGACTGCAGTGCGCACCGATCCGAAAGCGTATTAAGACTGTTATCCGACTGTAGTACGCCTCCTCTTCTAGCAAGCGCATCAATATTGCTATACGACTGTAACGCGCTCGACAACCTTTTTTTTCGCGGTGTCTCTAACACTAAGGGCGCGGTTACACTCTATTGTTGTCTAGGTACTAATAAGTGTCGCTTTAGCGAATAAGCTGTTGTTGTTTCGCTTAATGAGTCCCTTCCTATACACCTTGTCTTCGGCTATACGTACTATAGTTAGTAATAGAATGCGTTAATTGTTACGCATTACGCGTAGCATATAGGCTATGTATGATTCTAGTATGCTTTGTTCGGAGTATATGCTTCTATAGCCGCTTAGTGCCGCTAGTTAATTAGATCCCCGGACGCTACTGCTCGTTCTTCTCTGCCTCGTATAGTAACTAGTTATCGGAATGATCGTTCTAGGAGAGTCTAAGCAATAGAGGGCGTTGACGTAAGAGGGCTATCGTAGCTTCTCGAAGGGTGCTTTTACGAGCGCTCGATATATATTATCGCCCTACGTATCTATCCTTGCCGTACATGTTGTAGTGCTAATAGCTGCGGTGCAATGAGTATAGTGCTAGTGTCGCTAGTGTCGCTAGTATCGCTAGTGTCGCTAGTGTCGCTAGTGTCGCTAGTGTCGCTAGTGTCGCTAGTATTAGTAACTTCTCGGGTTTCGGAGGCGGTTCTTAGTGCCTAAGGCGGCCGTCGTTATCGTGTTAGACACTTTTGTTAGCGCTATTTGCTAGAAATGCGCGCAATCGGCGTATCTCGCTGTATTGGTAATATACTATTGTAAAAGTCGTAAAGTCGGTATTGTAAATGCGCGGAAGGAAGTAGCTGTAACGTTTAATCCTACTAATTAAGCGCTCTGCTATACTAAATCCGGGGTCTTAGCGGGACTCGGCATCTTTGTCGCTTCCTCGAATTTACGCTTCTCGCCTAGCTCTTATATACTATCGACACCTACGACTATCGATACCTACGACTATCTATAAACCCTCGTCGCAAAGAATATAATAGAAACGCCTACTTAGCGAGCTTATAAGGACACGATAGAAGAGCCTGCTTAGCGAGCTTATAAGGACATAATAGAAGGGTGGTAAGGAAGGACCTTATCAAATGCCAATTCTAGCGCTAATTCTAGCGCCAATTCTAGCGCTAGTATAGGCTATAGCTAGTTTATTATACGCCAGCTCTCGTAGAAGCAGCTTAACTAGGCATCCTACATTATACGCCGGCTCTCGTAGGAGCAGCTTAACTAGGCATTATACGCTAGCTCTCGCAGAATCAACTCAACTAGGCCTACACTCGTAGAAGCAACGCGATCGAGCGTAGTGTTACGGCTCACTTTTCCGGGGATGGGATAACTAGGCATTACACGCTAGCACTCGCAGAAGTAGCTTAACTAGCACTCGCAGAAGCAGCCTAACTAGCACTCGTAGAAGCAGCCTAACTAGGCATCACACGCTAGCTCTTATAGAAGCAGCTTAACTAGGCATTATACGCTAGCTCTTATAGAAGTAGCTTAATAGCTAAGGCAATATGCTCGACTACGAAGGGCAACCTGTCGACAGACTTTGTTATAGAGAGGGATGAGGTCTTTAATAAGCAAGGAGAGTCCTTGAATTATATCGTCCTGCTCGAAACAAGCCTACTTAGCGCGCTTACAAGGACATAATAGAAGGGTAGTAAGGAATAACCTTGTCAAATGCCAATTCTAGCGCTATTCGAATGCCAATTCTAATAACCTTATTAAATGCCAATTCTAGCGCTATTCTAGCGCTATTCTAATACTATTCTAATGCCCTCTAGTCTATACGCTCTACTACCTACTCGGCAGATACTAGGATAGGATGTCGTCGTTAACTCTACTGCTACGGCTGCTTACTATACTTAGGCTCCTCGTACGAGCGCCCTCGCTATATAGACCCTTAGCAGCCTAAGTAATGCGAATATTGCGACTACTGCGACGACTAATATAAGCTTGTGTCAACTGCTTAGTTGCTTCTTCTACGGTGATATCGTATTCCTCGTCGACGGCCGGATTAGTAGAAGCAGAAGCAGATTGACCTTAGCTAGGGTCTAGTTAAGCACTACGACGACGACGCTTCCTAGCGGGTAGTGCGTTACTGTTAGAAGGACTAGTAGCATCGTCATTTAGGTCGTTGCTATTAGATAGAGGGTTAGATAGTGCCGCGGTAGCAGTGTTAATAGCAGGCGTCTGCTGAGCCTGCTAAGCCTACTAGGCCTACTAGGCCTGCTAGGCAAGGCTGTTCTATATACTAGACTAGCGGATAGTGTTCGCAAAAGCAGAGCGTCTTAAAGACTAGTTCAGGTCGCGTAGGTCTGCCTCTATTTCCTCTCGGGTCCTATATACTACTAGCCGTAGTTCGGACGAGCTGCCTTCACCTCCTATAGTCTGCTATTCTGCAATAGCAGCCGCTGCATCTTCCTTAGCCTTCTTTATAGCCTCCTCTTTCGCCTTCTATTCGGATTTATATGCTTCCTAATCAGCATACACCTGCTTAGCAATACTAATAATAATAGCAAGCAATTCTTCGAGATTATCCTTATATTGCTAATTATTTAGTTCTAGTGCGACCTGCAATAGTCTGTCTGTGCTAAGAGTTAGATCCTCCTAGGCATCGTATAACCGAGCAAGCAGGAAGACCTCCGATATAGACTACATTAGTCTGTCCTTTATGTACATACTAGCTAGTATACGGAACAAGCGGTTCTTACGCGGGTATAGGGTATCGACCTTCTCCGAGTACTACTTCTTAATGTGTTTAAGTGCACAGCTAGGTCTTATACCTTTACCTAGTAGATTAACCGGCTTAACACGCTTCATCGGTGGCTCGGGTAGCTTAGCCATTAGGTTAGTATTGTAGATGTTGCAACAGTCCTTTAGATCTAGCTAGCCTAGCGGATATAGAAACTGAGTTAAATGCTCTCTATAGTGCTCGTTTATTACTACGCGAAAGTAGCGACTAGGGATCTTAAGGTAATCGTTTAGGGCACCTAAGAAGATCTTTAGAATCTTCTTTCGGCTCTCTAACTTAGACGTATTCTAAGTATTGCTCTCCTTAGATTTGCCTTTGTTGCGACGGGGCGCATTATCTCTAGCATCTGTCTCAGTGTCGCTATGCATATTATCCTAATCGCTCGCGCCGCCGATATCCTTACTAGGAAGCTCTTGTCGCAGTCTGCTAGGGCCGGCAGCCGCACGACTACGACTACGACTACGACTACGACCGCGGCCTCTACTACGACTACGGCCTCCGCTACGACCGCTAGCTTGCGACTGTAGTAGTAGAAGGATGGAAAGCATACTAGCGCCTTCTAGCATTCGCTTAATATAATCCCTAGCATAGTATAGTATAAAGAAGAATGCCCGAGGCCGATAGAAATGCGGTGTATCGAAGAAACCCTCCGAGTTTAAGAGAGCTAGTCGCCGAGCAATCCGGCTAAGTCGCTATATAAGGTCTCTAGCATTGCGGGTAATGTTAAACTTCCACTAGTATATATCTGCAATGTCTAGTACATCTAAACCAATGCTAGCGGCAGTAGTTGCTACTATATATCGAATATCGGAGTCTAGCTTGTAATACTTATTATACCGATTATCCTAGTCTAGCTTTGGTACTTTAGCAGTGTAGAAGGAGATAGTGCGACAGACATTAATACTAGGACTAACTAGGCTATACTAGTATCTCTTAGTCGGGTCCGGATTGGCTTTAGTTAGATATAGCAGCTAGCTACGGGTAATGTCAACGAAATTAGAGATATGCTTACAGCCGTCGATAAATACTAAGGACTTGCGCATGTTCTATAGCGTAGCCGATCCCTTAGTAATGTCCTTCTCCTCTCTATTAGGAACCGGGGGATAGGACACGGCATTGTCGATTACTATATATAGCATATCGTAGTCGGTTAGATGCTCTCTCGGGATGAACTTAATAATGTATATAACTTCCGGACGGTCGATACTACTACGGATAATCTTAGTCTCGTACGGATTCGGTCCTTCCTTGCGTATACCGGTATACTTAATCGCATACTTAGTACACTCTTCATCTATAGTAGCTGAGGTTAATAGCGTGCTAGTGTCGGTACGTAGGCGATCGCGCATTTAACCGACCTGCGAGTATTCGCCGCGGAAACTAGAAGGCTCACCCTAGTTATAGATTAAGTGTGCTTCGTTAATAACAACTAGACCTACTCTCTCTCGTACGCGCGGGTCATTAAGTAGAGAAAGGAATTGAGGAGATGCTACCTACTTAGGTCTAAGGAGGATATGCTAGATCTTGCTATTTAGAATGTTCTTAAACATGCCCGGATCGATCTTCTTAGTTTTAGTAGAGATGTGCACTAAGTGGACTAGACTACTAGTATTGCTAGCTATACGCTCGATTGCTGCTACTTGTTCGGCGCCTAAGCGGTTTAATAGTACTACTTAGATAGTGATTATACTAGTTAGCATTGTAAAGCCCTAGAATGGCAGACTCTTTCCCTCGCCTATACGAGCAATAAATAGGATGTCATTCTAGCTATAGATAAGTACGTACATTACCATCTTCTGCGCTAGTATAGGAACGAATGCTAAACTAGGGTGCTTAAAGTCGAGGAGTTTCGTTAAGCCCTTCTCGATAATCTCGGCCTAGTACTAGACAGTCTCTTTAAACTAGCCTACTTGCTATACCAACTCTTAGATACGCGCGAGTGATGTCTCCGGATTAGTAATCTTGTCGATACGCTTCCGGAAGTGTCGCGCCTATTTAGATTTCAGTTAAGGTAGCTTTATCGGAGGGATACCGAAGTCTAGACGCACGCGTGTAACAGCGGAGCGACCTAGTAATAGTGCTTGATGTGGTTCTTAACGCTCGAGTCGCTGTTGCTTCTAGCGCGCCTTCGCCTCGTTCTCGCGCTGCTTTCGACGCTGCTTACCGGATGCTATATTCGCTAAATAGGAGGCTTCGATAAACAGGAGGCTTCGATAAATAGGAGGCTTCGATGCTGTTAGTTTCGATGCTCTTAGTTTGGCGCAAGTCGAGTGCTAATTGCCGTAGGAATAGAAGTAGGCGAGGAAGAATTAGGGAGCGGCAGTAAGGTCGAATTTGAGCTTCGTTTAAGGGCACACGGACCTACGGCGGAGCCTGTACAACACTCAAACTTTGGAGCTACGTACTGCTTATAACGTGTTTAAGAGATGAAGTAAAGAGATGGATACTCGAGGCCGAAGGATTAGTTTGCCCTACTAGATTGCGGCGACCGTTTAGGTTAGAATACAGATCAAATGGATACGCGGAGGTTGTAGACAGCACTGGAAAGGTAGACCTCCTACGCTTTGTTAATGCACAAGAGCGTCGTTTGTCTAATAGTAAAGCATATAGGGGTAGGCAAACGAGTTAGCCGAGACTAGCGATTTACGTTTCCTAATTATAATTCTCAAATCTATAAAGGAACAATGTTATTAAAATGTGTAGTAATCTTGTTGGTATAATTATCTAGGAACCGTCTCTACTATGCACTATGCTGCGACTAATAGTTGCTAAGATATTAGGCCTGTTTTATACGTGGTGTAGTGCTGATAGCTGAACCTGCACCTGCTTAGAACGGTTTGGCTTCAGGCGCTTCGCTAGAATAAGATCTCGAATGGCGCTAAACCTAATCAAGAATAGTCTCAAAGCGGAAGTCACATGCACACAACGAATTCTATACGAAGCGCCTAAATGGAGGTAGAGCCTAGGGATCTTCTACTACGCCACTATTATTATTATATTGTCTTATTAAGCAAAGCTGGAATTATTATTATCCCTACATCTTACTATATGTACGTTCTACCTCCCAAGTTAGGCGCTTCGTATGTTCCGCTCGTAATATAACGTAATCTCTATTTCAAGTGCTTTTAATTAACTTTCGCGGATCTCGGGGACTAGATTAATAGGAATTAATAGTAGGGTAGTCAAAATACGAGCGTTAGCGAAGCGCCTAAGGACAAAACGCGCAAATCCGCTATTCCGGTATAGCTAGGTAACAATATTAATACAGATTATATCGAGATACTTAATATACAAGGCAGATATAGCTATACGAAGAAAAAGGGTCCTAGAAAGTATATCGAATATAAAGTGTACCAATTTTTATATATATCTATTATAAGATACGGCCTATATAGTTAATCTAAGATCTAAGTTAACTATAAATTCCGTTTATTCTACCCCTACCTTATTAACTATTATATAAACGAAGACACTCTATATACGTAGAATATATAGCCCCCTTTATTTCGACCCGTAGAACAACCTCGAAGTGTCTATCTATCGCTCCGGTATTAAAAACAGTGCCTCCTAGCCTCCTATATACTTTTGTTCCTTTACTAACTTCTATCTCTAATATTACTATTCTGCGCCCTTTTAAAGTATAGCAAGCCTTTAAACATCTTCTAATATTATCTAGACTATTAAAGAACATATTAGTGCCTTCTAAAGTCCCCCTCCTACTACTAAATCTATTAAAATCTATCGGCTCGAGTATCTAGTGTCGCGATTAACGGTATCGTTAAACAAGTATCGGTACGCGTTGTCCTTAAAGCATTTAAGAAGCTTGCTAACCGTTGTATATTATTAGTTGCCTCTAATCTATTACCTCGCTACTTAATATACTTCGATATATATCGCCTCTACCGCTACTATAGTCTTACTAGGCAATAGTAAGAAGCAGGAGCGTAAGAACAAGAAGGATGCCGCTAAGTAAGCTACTGCTAGTCTTAGTCTAGGTATAACGGCCGGCCGCAAGTTGCCTACCGGCCTAAAGCTACTCTCTCTACTATAGACTAACGAGGAGCGTACTATATTCTTCTAGAATAGCATCTCCGAGATCGCCGATATAGATATAAAGGATGTTTAGCGCCTCTTCTATACTACTAGTCGCTATAAGCAAGCCGTCCTATTCTATCGCTAGATAGTCGACGCTAGTATTCGCAAGATTTTAAAGTTGCTATATAACTAGGACCTAGACCTAAAGGATATCTAGATCGATACTATTAATAGCCTTATCTTCGGCTAGTGCGATATACTAATAATTGCCTATACCGGAGAGGGCAAGAGTATAGTATACTAGGCCTTTACTATGCTAACTAGCTATATTACTATCTAGCTAGTTCTACTTAACCGTATCGGCGCCGAGTAGGAAGAGGACATTAAGAAGATTAATAAGAGTATTAAGCTAGTAAGTAATAATAATAAGGAGATATAATGCCGGGTTTAGCGTTATATATACTTAGTATCGGAAGCTTAGTGTCGGTAATTGTCGCGCCTACTATTATTACTTATTTGGTTTAGTTTAGTCGCTGTCGTAATAGATAGCTATACAATAGAAATAGACTATACTAATCCGTATCTTCTTCTTCTATTAGGTTAAGCCCCTTTCTATTACTGCCGACACTTTTAAGAAGAACCGCACTAAGGTCTACTAGCAGATTAAGGACATAGAATACTAGCACCTAATCTTAAGTCCTAAGCAAGCCGCCGCTCTTAGGTTCCGTACTATTCTACGTAAGGAGCACTTCCGTAATATAGTTAGTCTAATCGTAATCGATAAGATTTATCTTATTCTAGCTTAGGGCAAGGAATTCCGTAAGGAGTTCTTATAACTCGATACCTTCTATTATGCCTTCCGTCGCGATACGGTAATGCTTAGTGCCTCTGCTACGATTACGGAAGAGACGGAGCAGCATCTCCTTAAGTACGTAGGCTTCCGTATAGAAGGCCTAGCTAAATACTATACTAAGGTTATCCGTAGCAGCATCGATCGGCTAGATACCTCGTATATCTTTAAGACCTTATAGGAGAATAAGGTTAAGAACTATAAGGCCTTATACTTTATCCTTAATAGTACAGTTAATAACTAAGGCGAGGCTACCCTATAGGGTATTAAGAAGGTATACTTTGTCGCATAGGCTCTTACTGCTTTCGCTAACTTAAACTTCTAGATACTAATCTTCGTTAATAGTCGTAAGCATATCGGCAATCTAACTACCTAAATTCGAGCTTAGTTATATAACTTAACTAAGGAGCAGCCGGATGTTAAGAAGCGGTATACCTACGGCAAGGAAGGCGTTAATCTCTTCGATACTGTCTCCTTCTATACTAGCAGTATATCGATAACCGACTAGGATGCTCGCTACGTAGAGTATAGCAAAGCCGACTTATCGATACGCATTCTCGATATAACGACCGCATTTAGTATTAGTGTTAACATTAAGGATATCTAGCTTATAATCTAGATAAAATTCCCTATTACGATAAATGTTAAAGATGTCTAGTAGCGTCTTAGCCGTATTAGTCGTATACTGCCTCCTAGAGTGCGATCTATCGCATTCCTATTCTTACTATACTAGGTTAACGACAATGCGAAGGACTTAAAGGAGTCGGACATTAATAGTAATCTAACTATCGCTCCTAGGCGTTAGAGAGCGCGTCGCAACCTATACGCGCTAATTCGTCCTAGTAGCTTAAACTAGGAAGCACTACTAAGAGAAGATGCCGGCGGCGTATTAGATTAGGATACCCGAACCGATATCGATATAGATACTAAGTCCGATACTAGAGAGCCTCCTACTACGAAGAAGAAGTCTAACAACTAGAATAAGGATAATCTAGCGCTCCGTAAGGGCCTTAATCTAATTTAGCGCGATATCTAGAATAACTATCTTAAGCCCGGTATAGGCCGTTGTCCTCGTACTATTATTAATATACACCTTTGTAAGTATAAGGCTATCTATCTATCGTAGCCGGTACTAAAGGAACTATGCTATAATATATACAATCTAGACATTCTTTAGCTACTAGGATCCGATATCGATCTCGACGCTCGACTATATCCCTTACTAGAGAAGCCTATAGCTCTATACTACCTTACTATCGGTGTAACTACATTGCTATTTATCTAGGAGTAGTGCGGCAGCCGTGCTAATAGCTTGTTTCTAAAGGAGAACCGTATATTCGATCTCTTATACGACTTCTATATATCGATTAAGCTAGTCTAGCAGTTATACGGTATATTTAGGCGAGCTAAGAACTAGTTAACTTAGACTAAGATTAAAGAGGAAGAGGTTCGTAAGCGAGTACTACTACTCGAGCTATAGTTAGAGAAGGAGGAATACCTTAACTTCGAGATAATAGGCATTGTCTTTACGCTAAACGCGATAGTACCGAAGGTATACTAGGTATACGTAGCGAAGAGTCTCGCACGTAAGGAGAAGATAAAGGCTAATAAGGAGGCTAGAGCGAAGGCCGCTATAGAGGCTACTAATCCTAACCTAGATCTAGAGATACCGGCGCCTCCGACTAAAGCTAAACAAGCCTAGCGTCGTTAACAATTGCAGGCCTTAATTATAAGCTCTACTAATAGCGACGTCCTCTATAAGCAAGCTATCTTTAGTCGGAAGGCTCGAGCCTAGGCGGATACTAAGGCGCTTGCTACTTAGCTTAAGGTAGAGGGCAACGTAGGGCTAATATCCGATACTACTAGCGGAGCTAACGTTAATATACCCGATGCTCCTACTCCTAGTCCTGCTAGATAGACTCGTTTAGCAACTAGTAGCGCTAGTAGTCCCTCTAGTAAGAAGGCTCGACTAACTATAGCACTAGGTACTAGCTAGGGTATAGTAGAGGTCGATAAAGCCGATCTTGCCGTATAGGCAGAGTAGGAGCTAAACATAGTTAGGCTTACGACTTAGTATAGAGGTCGTTAGCGTAGACTCTTAGTACGAGCAGCCCTCGCTATCGTATAGGGTAACATTCGAGTAGGCTAGGTTAGTACCGCTAGGAGCAGTCGTTATAGTAGTAGTCGTCTATTAAGTAGAGGAAATGCTTAATACTACGTAAAAGATAACACTCCGGTAGATTAAAGATAGCGGTAGAAGCGAAGAGATCTAAGGGCAAGTATATTTAGAGACCTTCCTAGATTCGAACTAGTTCTTCGTACCTAAGGCGGCCGTCGTTATCGTATTAGACACTTTTGCTAGCGCGCTTTTGCTAGAAACGTACTTAATCGACGTACCTCGTTATATTCGTATCGTAATATCGTAATATTATAAAAGTCGAATAGAGAGTCGTAAAGCCGATATTACGATACGCGGAAGGAAGAAGTCGCGATATTTAATCCCGCTAATTAAGAGCTCTGCTATAGTAAATCCGGGGTCTTAGCGGGAATCGATATCCTTATCCTTTCCTCGAATTTACGATTCTTAAACTATATCTCCTCTCTAACATTACTACTTCTAAAACGACTAAGTCTAATCCGCTGTTTTTACGCTCCGAGGTATTATCCGCGCGCCTTAAACCTACTAACTTTGTAAGAGCGACAAATCCTCCGAATATCAAATCGCTATACTAATAGTTTCTTCTATAGGAGTCTTCTTTCGGCGATACGATATTATAGCAGTACTACTTGAAACGACTAAAAATCTAGATCCCGAAGATCTCGGAAATCGAAAAAAACGGGCAGATTAAGGCGCGCGGATTATACCTAGCTAGCGAAATCATAGTATACTATATATATTAAGGCGCGCGGATTATACCTAGCTAGCGGAATTATAGCATACTATATATATTAAGGCGCGCGGATTATACCTAGCTAGCGGAATTATAGTATACTATATATATTAAGGCGCGCGGATTATACCTAAGCGAACATTAGTAGCTAGATACGGACTTAGAGAGGACAACACTCTATCTCGGCACTAAAGCGACATTACTAAGCGACAAGAACGTTTAGACAATAAGGAATTAAGGACAAGAGATAGAAGACTAATATATAGTAGGTAGAGACAGTAGTAGTATTATTTCAATCTATATACTTAGAGGCGCCGACTCTGCGGTATCGATAGCGGCCGCACTTCTTATTCGGAGCACTGCTATTATATGCTGTCTTGCCCTCCTTAGTATAGATACGACAAGTATATCCTAAGCGGATATAGCGCTTATAGGCAGGCATACGTAGCTCTCTATTATCTGTCTCTTTAATCCGGCTAATATACGTTAATCTAATCTGCGTCTCGTTTAAGCTTTATACCTATAGCTTTGTAGACTTAGAATAGTAGGCATTTTCAGCCTCTAGATAGCGTAGCGCAATACGTAGGCCACTTAGACCCTTCTTCTTCTTCTTCTTCGGAGCCTATATTAGTAGTGCTAGAGCTTAAGCTTAAGCTAGAGCTAGAGCTAGAGCTAGAGCAGGTACTAGCGGTAGTAGTGCCCTAGTTGTAGTTGCTAAAGTCGAAGCTAGAGCAGGCGGCGGCGGAGTAGGCAAAGAGACAAGAGGCAGACCTTAGCGAGAGCGATCCTACTAGCGACGTACTTATGCACTTAGGCTAGAGCGGCGAGATAGTGCTAGAGCTAGAGCTAGCGGCGCTGTATTAACGATACTAAGATATATTAGCTGCTACTTAAATCGAAGCTCGAAGGTTCGAAAGTATACGAGTCTAGTACGTTAATATCCTAAACCGAGAAGTCCTACTATTGCTACTACTACTGCTACTATTGTTATAGTAGAGGCGCCTATGCCCTAGAAAAGAGGAAGTTAAGCGCAAAGTCTGCGATCTCGTCGAATTCTTAATTAGACATAGCGATAGCGACGGCGAGGTATTAAAGGCAAGGATAGTATATATCGCTAAAGAACGGAAGCAAGAAGAAGAAGATCAAATACGAAGAGATATAAGTCTACTACTACTATTGTTAACAATTCGATAATGAAGTATAAATACCTTACTTGTAAGCCTATTATCGACATTAATAATACTATTATATAATAGAAGCATATGCCGATATAGCGCTTTACTCCTCGTTTAATTGCGGTCTAAGCTTAGGTTACTCGTCGGCAGTTAGATCTAGCTAGTCGACTAAGATATTGTCCTTATTAGTCTCTAGGTTATACTATACCTTATCGTTAGCACCCGCGACCTCTTCGCCTCGCTTAGTCGCCTTAGTATTAAGCCGCTTAGTAGCGTTATTATCGCTATTTATTAATTTTTTGTTATCTAGTATAGCAGCGAAGCCTAACTTATAACGACTATTAAAGGTATTAAGATCGTTAATCTTCTTACGTAGAGCCTGCTCGCCTCGCTATATAATATTGTTCGAGCAAGCGACATCGTCTCTACTAGGTACCGGTGCTACTAGACCCTTAGCTACTAGCTTATATACTATACTAAATATATCGTCCGCGGAATTCTTAGTAGTATATATTGCAGTGCCGATAGTGCTAATGCCTGTCTCGAATATACGACGTAGGCTCTTTGCGGCTTCTCGATTTAAACTAACCCTCTCGTATATCTTTACGAGTATATATATCGAGTTGGCCTTGCTCTTAATATCTAAGGAGTAATCTATATTAAATAGCTTAAGCAACTCGTTAGTAGCGATAGCTTTGCCTAGCTTGCCTTTAGGATTAACGACTATTGTCGCTAGAATAGTATCTCGCAATAGCGTATCGGAGGTGTCTAGGATATACTTAAGGTATAGTATCGCTCGAGTATAGTTATGCTGCCCTACGCTATAGAAGGGGATGATTAGCTAGTCTACTATGCGTCGCAAGTGCCTAATATCTATCTCTCGGATAGCCTTATATAGGGTTAAAGTGTTCTCGATTTCTCGTAATATACGGTATTAGGTTGTCTAGGCAGGGTCCGGATCTTTATTATTACCGAGGACTCCGCGCTATACTTTAATAGTAAACGCTCTCTAGTAGATTTTATTAATCAGTCCTAAGTATTCTTCTAGTGTTAGGTCCTCGATAACTAACTATACTACTTCCTTTAGCGTTTCGTTACTAAGGGCGTCGAAGTCGAGTAGCCTATTGCTCTTAAAGATTTAGACAGCTATTGTAACGATGTAAGATCGAAAACTACGTAGTGCTACCTATTTAAGAAGGAAGTACTTTAGGTTCTTCTGCTCGAGGTTGTTAATAGTCTAGAACTTAGCATTATTATATAGGGCATAGTCTAGATAGTCGCTATCCTTATTCTTAAGGAAGTGTATACGTACGACGGTCTTTAAGGCGTTTATCTCGATATAAAGGAATATAGGCACTAGAAGTATAAAGTCCTTACGATCGAAGTCCTCCTATACGAAGTTAATTAGCAATCCCTTCTAATATTAGCAAATCTAGTAGCATACCTTGCTCTCGACACTCTCCGCCTAGACAGAACGGATTCTCTTATATATTATTTGGTCGCTAACGACAATAATCAATCTCTTCTTAAATGCGGTCTTACGCGGCATCTTTAGGAAATCTAGGAAGATGTCTTTAAGTACGGTATAAGTGCCCTCGATCGATACCTTATTATACTTAGAGATTAGTAGAGAGTATATAGTGTATTTCTTCTTGTTGTCTAGCTTGCGTAGAACAGGGAATTCTAGCACTCTTAGGGCATTTAGATCGTTCTTGTCGACGCCTTTAAAGATCTCCTTAATCTCCGTACCGAACACATACTATAGTGCTTTATAAATGTAGTACTTAGAGATAGCCGGTATATGCTAGTCGCGGATAATATCGTTAACGACTTTGTCGATACTTAGAGGGACTTCGAGATGCAGTATTAACTTAGTTAGGCCCTTAGGAGGCATAGAGTCTATATACGGAAAGGTTGCGATATAAGAGGTAGTTATATTAATCTATTTAGTTACATCGCTAACGATAGTATTACGTCGCTTCTACTAGCGGTTGAAGTTGTTATATACGATAAATATATTTAACTCTTTTGCTAACTTCCTAGCTATAGCAATCTATAGCACGATTAGTACAAGCTTTATACGATAAAGTAACAATATACCTAAGCTTAACCGTTAGTAACAAGCAGCCTCTAGACTATACGAAATAAGTAGTAGATGCCTATATTGTTAAGCATAGTAACAACTCGAGCCGGCACGCTACTAGTAACTAAGAAGATGCCTACAGATACGGGAAACTAGGAAGCTTTGCCTAATGCTATCGATCTAACGATAATAGCTATAATAGTTGTTAGCCGCTTACGTATTACCTCGTACTTGTCCTTAAAGGTCTCTTAGTACTACTTCTATCCTATACGCTTATTAGGTAGCATATCGCGGATAAAGTTGTACTGCTTTAGTACGCGATTTGTTAGTATACCTTCGATCTCCTTTAAGTTAAGCTCCTATATACTCTTCTCGGATAAGTACCTGCGGAACAATTAGCTATAACCTATACCGTCTACCCTCTTAGATAGTCCGTACTTATCGAAGAACTTGCTACCGACGAGAGCTTTTAGCTTATTACGCATTACGCGGACGCTAACGAGGCCCTCCTATAGTACGATATTATATATAGCCTCGAGACGACGACGATATGTCCTATTGCCTAGCTTACTAAGGTACTTCCTAATAAACTCCTTAGGACCTATCCTCTTAGTTCTTATAAAGGTACGGACATCGCGCTATCTTTAATTAGGCTTGCGCTACTAAGAGCGCGCTGCGCGGCAGTGCGTCTAGTTTCTCTTCCTCTTCTTCTTCGGGCTCTTCCTTATCCTATAAGTCGGCATTAGCTGCTTTAGGACCACCCTCTATCTCGTTCTAAAGTTCTTCTTCTTAGTCGCTAGCTTCGTCTTAGTCTTAGTCTTTATCGTAGGAAAAGCTAGCCGCTTTCTCGGCTTCGTAAGCCTCTTTAGCTACTTTAGCAATATCGGCTAGTAGCGTACTAGTTAGGTCGCTTATACTATCTATAATAAAAGAGGTAGAATTGGGGTCTAGATTTAAGCTAAGGAGATAGGACTTGCAATAAATAGGTGCTTAGATAGATAGATATATAGGTACGGACAGTAAATTCGCGTCTAGCTCTACTTATTTAAATACTCCTACGCTAGGTAGAAGATCGATCGTAGTAGAGCCTTTCTTACGGCAAGTAATAGATTTCTAGCGGCTATCTCGACAACGACGTTACACAGGCGTACCGAGATATCTAAGCGACTAGACTTTAGCCAATATCCTACCTTAATAGGTTGTTATTAACAAGCATCGAGAATTGGTATATAGCTAGCCGGCTTAGGCTTAACTAGCCTCTACGGATTAATAATATCTCTACGACAACATATCGGAACAGACTATACTTTATATATTAGATAATGTCGATTGTAGCCTAAATCGACTCGATCTTGTCTAGATCCTATATCTTATCGTTAAATATTCGCCCTTCCGTACTAGCTAGAGTAGCTTTCGAAAATCGGCTATTATTCGAGGTCGTAACGTCGCATAGCATTTTGCCCTATATATATAATAACCGCAATTGTACGCGCTATCGGCTCGTGCATATATCTTCTTAGTATCTCGTGTTTCGAATATCGATGCTATACGAGTTAGCTAGCTATAGGCTAGCTACAAGCTAGGCGCTTCGGGTAGCTTCTATAGAACAGTTATTATTTAATACTACAACATCGCACACACATAATTTTAATATAAATAGACTTAGAAATAGCTGCGCTATTATCTAAGCACATAATATTATCGTATTTCGCGTTGTGCGTTATTATCGCAATTTTAGCTATATAGAATAACTGTCCTACGCGGTTTAGTATTAGACCCTTGCTGTGTAAGGATTTTAGCGTGTTATTTTATAGGTTAGATCGAAGACACGCGTTATCTATACGGCAACTAGCGCGAGGGACGAGCCTTTAGTTGCGTTATAGGTAAAGCCGAAAATCCGCCGCTTCTTATAGTAAGGGTCTAACTTAGGAGGTAGTATACGTTCGCTTTTCTTTCTATCTTACAGGTATATATACGGAGCTATAATTGATATAATATTAGAGTATTATTACTATTAGATCTAAGTCTTTAACCGAAAACATATTCTTCGATACTACTACGACACTCCCTTAATAAGCAGGCGCGATCTCCTTATCCTACTTAGTCTAGAACTCTTATTTCTCGCTATATACGCGATAGACCGCCGGTAGCTGAGATCTTTACTATAGGTAGGCACTAAGGGATCCTGCTTTCCTCGAACTCGTAGTTGAATCTACGCGTTATATAGTATCGAAGACTAGGTCGATTACTAATAAAGGTTCTCGAAAGGTTAGCTTTATTAAGATTTTCGCTTATAGTAAGGCTAGATACTAGGAGCTATAAAAGCGCTAATTGTCGACGATTAGTATAGCTAGAATAGCCGAGTCTGTAGTCTAGACGGTACTATAAGCGTTATTATAGAATGTATTGTTTAAGAGTTTTAGTAGAGTATTACAGGTCGCGAGAAGGACTTTAAAGTTGCTATATTGCAATAAGTAGTTAGCATGTCTTGGCGCCAAGCCTTAAATTACATGTCCGTACAGTATCTTTATATATCGGAGTGAAAGCGCTCGATTCCGCGGACCGTAGCTATCTATTTCTACTCTAATACGTAAAGACGCTATATAGTCCTTACGCTTCTTAAGCAGACCTAGATATTCTAGTCCTCGACTTCTTCTAGCCCTATTAACTCCTTACCTAAATCTAGATTTAGTTAACGCTATTCTACTAATTAATTCGTAATACCTCGTAAAATCCTCCTTTAATAAACAACTCTAAACGGCTTAATTTCCTCGACTTAGAGCGGAGTAGTTATTAGGACTAAAGAGGTCGTACGTAATTAGTATATAACTAGGCTCGAGTAAAGCTAGGGTCTTAATACCTTAGGCAGGGCTTAGCGCTTAGTAATAGGCTAACTTGCCCGCTTTCCTCCCTCTCCTTCTAGCTCCTTATCGAATACTACCTGTACCTACTACTACCCTATCTACCTACTAATATAACCCTTCTTATATAGTATTCGATCTACCCTTTAAGGGTAGTAGCTAGATAGTCCTTATTTCAAGCTTTTAGCGATATAGCTACGGAAATCGCTAATCTAACTATATTGCGCCTAAAGAACGGGACCTATACGTACTACTCTACTAAAACAACCGTACTAATTATTAAGCAAGGCCTTCTATACGGCCTATTATACTAAGTTAATCGTACTAGACCGATACCTACTAATTCTGCTATATCCGCACTATAAGGGGCTATAATATATTATTAGTATTACCCCTTATAATAGCCGGCTTATTACGAAGCAACAACAACCGCGGCGCCGCTAGCAGCGCTAGTAATAACAACACTAGTAGTATAGGGCCTCTCGAGGAATAGGAACCTATAATTCTAGGTAACAATCTAGAATTGCCTATTAACGACATTTTTAATAACATTGTTAATCGACGATATAGCTAACTAGCCTTTAGCCCCTAACTAGTAGGGAGACTTTAAGAAGCTACTTAAAATAGGCTCACTACCCTACGTTAAGAACAATAGCTAAAGGATAACCTCCTCGAGCTTCGCCGCCTTTAAGAAGCCCCGATAACTACTACTAAACTAATAGTAGGACCTTCTTTACTACTAGCCTAAAAGAAGGATGCTAAACTGAAGGACTATACTATGTTTAATAGCTCTAGTCGAAAGCAATACAACGACTATATTCGTAACTATAAGCTTAACTAGCGGAATATACTAAGGGCTCTTCTAGACGACTATTCGTTAGTCGTCTATACTATATAGTACATTAATAGAGACCTAAAACGTACCTAGGATAACTATTTTGATTCCCTCGATAATTAGACCGCTATTTAGTAGCAAACCTATAAAACTATTATACTAGACACCCTTAGAAACCCTATACTAAGGCAATAATATACTTAGGACCTGTATCTTCGAGCTAAATAGAAGACTGGTTAATCGGCTCGCTTATTTAAGGCCTATTTAAAGACCCTCGAGGATAACCTCCCGGCTAAGACTAATTCTATATAGATCTCCGAGATACGCCTAAAACTTAGATAGGAGCTTATCCTCGAATTAGACCGCCGTCGTATATTTAAATAGGCTAACCTAATACGTATTCAATTTATAGTCGAAGTAGAAACAGCCGAACGAGCTATCTAGCTCTAGTAACGACTAGAATCGAGGATCCGACTAACTAGTACTAACCGTAGCAATCGTAGCCGCGGAGGAAACTAAGGTTCCTACTAAGATAATAATGCTAATAATAGGAATAGTAACGACCGTAGAAGAGGCCGTAGCTAGTAGCTATATAGAGGAGGCCGCGATAGGGGTCGTAGAAGGGGCTCGTATCTCTATAATACTAACCGCTTAACTAATAATAGTAGCAATAATAGCTACGGCAATCTCCTAACCGGATTGAAGTGCTTTAATTGTAATAGTACTAGCTATCTCCTAGGCTAATGCGACAAACCTAGGGATTAGGCCCGGATTAACTATACTTCCGCTAAGTATAAGAAACACCTTTTAGCCGCTAATACTACCCCTATTAGCTCTTCTAATTAGTCGAAAAAAGAATAAGCGCTACACTAACTGTTAGCCTTATACGGCGTAAGACTATCGACATTGTGCTAGCTATTATACGTACCTGTCTTATAGGGGATATATATAGGAACAATTATAAAACTAAGGTTACGCTAGACCTAGGAAATTTAGTTAGTGCTCTTATCAACTATCGCCTAGCTAAGCAATTAGACCTCCGACAATTGCCTAGGACTAACCTACTAACCCTTGCTTAGTTTAATAACGCTCGGCACTTAACCTATAGGGCCTACTATATTTATATAGTTCTAAGAGACGACCTCGGCAATAAGCGCCTACTAGACTTTACTACCTACGTAGTAGATATAGATAGCCTCCTATCCGATATTGTTCTTAGCAACCCTGTTCTTAAGTACTATGCTATAGCTATAGACCTAGGTATCTAGAAGTAGCGATTTAGAATCGCTAGGAAAGAGGACATTAAGTATATCGATATTAGCGAGTGCCCTAACGATATTAGGGTCCTATTTATCGGCAACCTAACACCTGCCGTAGCTAACCTAATAGTCGACCTATTAGGTAATAACGATAAGCCTATGCCCCCTAATAGCATAGACCCCGATTAGCTTTCTCGTATACTAGATCCTATTCGAGAGACCTATATTAATGTGTTTAAATACTACTTAGTATCGACATTACCTATATTTAAAGAGACGGATTATAAGATTGATATTATAGAGGGCAAAGAGGTCCCTTTTAGTCCCCTCTATAACCTTAGTAAGCGCGAGCTTACTATATTACGTAAGTACCTAGAGGAAAACCTAGCTAGTAGCCGGATACGGTATAGTAACAGCCCTACTAGCGCCCCTATCCTATTTATACTAAAGAAGGATAGTAGCCTACGTTTATATATTAATTACCGTAGACTTAATGCTATTACTATTAAAGACCGCTATCCACTTCCGCTTATTAATAAAACCCTCGATCGCCTTTCTAGTACTTACTACTATACTATATTAGACATTAAGGACGCCTATTACCGCATCTATATTCGTAAGGGCGACGAATAGAAAACGGCCTTCCGTACTCGCTATAGCTATTTCGAGTACTTAGTTATGCTATTTAGCCTAGCTAATGCCCCTATAATATTCTAGTCCTATATTAATCGGGCCCTATTAGGCCTATTAGACTACCTCTATATAGTCTACCTAGATAACATCCTAGTTTATATATACTTACCTAATATTGCGGAATACTAGGCTATAGTCCGCAAGGTACTCGATCGCCTAAGGGCCTACAGGCTATATTACAAGCCTTCTAAATGCACCTTCGCTACTAAGGAGGTAGCCTTCCTTAGCTTCCTCGTATTAACTAAGGGTGTTAAGGCTAATCCTAATTAGATTAAGACTATTACTAAGTAGCTAACGCCTACTAGTATTAAGGAGCTTTAATTATTCCTAGGTTTTACTAACTTCTACCGTCGATTTATCGAGGGTTACTTACGATACGTAATACCCCTAACTAAGCTTACTAAAACTAAGGCTAATCTATCTAGAGAGTTCAATTAGACTAACAAAGCGCAAGCCGCTTTTAACGGTTTAAAGAAGCGATTTACTAAAGTCCCCTTATTACACTACTTCGTACTAAGCAAACTAATCCGCATTAAGACTAACGCTTTATAGTTTGCTATATTAGCTATAATATCTTAGCAGTTAGATAGGGACTACTACTAGTACCTAATTGCCTTCTTTTTACGAAAGATAATCGATATAGAGCGTCGCTACGAAACCTACGAGTAAGAGCTCTTAGCAATCGTTAAAGCCTTTAAGTACTAGCGCTACTATCTCGATAGTGTATAGCACGCTATTTAGGTCTATACGGACTATAATAACCTCCGTAGAATTACGAAGGTTACTAGGGTTATAGGTCGATAGGCTAGATAGGCCGTCTACCTCGCCGGGTTCGATTTTAATACACTATATCGGCTAGGCGTAAGTAACCCTACTAATAGCCTATCGAGGCGACCTAATTACAATAGCAAGACTTAGTATATTAATTTATTGTTTCTAACCCTATAGTATAAGATTGCTATAGCCCGTATTGTTAATAAGTAAGCGTAGGATAAGCGGACTTCTAGACCCCGTAGCGGCAACAAATACTATAGCGGAGTTGTCGTTCTTCTTATATACGTTAAAAGAAAGGACGTAGATCGCTCGAGCTATAACGACTCGATTGAAGATATTACTATCTATAGCGATAGCACTATAGAAGAGGTTATAGTAGTTCCGGCTACTAGTGCTATTAGATATATATAATACGTACCTCGTTCGATAGTAAGGGTACTATTAAATAACCTTACAACTAGGGATAGTTAATCGTTTATAGATAAGCTATTGCGTACTTAGTAGAGGGACGCCTTTGCTATTAAACGTATTAATAGGCTAGTAAGTAGGCGAACGACTCGATCTAGTAAGAGTAACAATAATTAGTCGATCGACGATAAAGGTTTCTTAAAGTTTAAGGGCAGATACTATATCCCTACTAAATAATCGATTAGATAAGAGCTTTTAAAGCGACACTATAATAGTAAGCTTGCTAGTTACTATAGTATAGAGAGGTCGCACGAGCTGCTATCGCGTATATACTACTAGCTAAATAGTAAGCGGTATATAAAAGAATATATGTAGACCTATATAGTATGCTAGCGTATTAAAGCACTAAAACACCTCCTATTTAGCGAGTTGTCTTTACTTCCTGTTCCTAGGAAGCTATTTGCAGAACTTGCAATAGATTTTGTTATAGGCCTTCCTCCTACTAAGCGTAGGGGTAGCAAGGATATATATAATGCTATCCTTATTATAGTAGATCGATTTACTAAAGGCGCTCGATATATCCCGGCGCGGAAGGATTAGACTACTATTAATATAGATAGATAGATATTTCATTTGCCTGTTGTAGTGCCTTTCGGCCTATATAGGTCTGTTTCTATATATTGTTTTAGGTAGGAAACTGGCTTGGTTAGTGAAAACCTCCCTCCTGTCCTATTTATAAGTGTTGATCTTCCTTGTTTCCTTGTTTTCCTTCCTCTAGGGTGTACTAGTATTATAGTTGTTACCCTCTGACTACCTTGCCTACTGCCCTGCCCTTCTTTCCCCCTCTTCTTCCCTCCTTCTTATCTACTCCTTAGTTTCCCTTACTAGTGCGAATTGTTATATAAATCCCTGTTTAATAATCTACTTTACTATCCTCTTTAGGTCTTCTTTGCTCTAGATTAGCTTGTCGTATTCCCTTTCTATTGCTTTTAGTCTCTAATTACTTCTACCTTCTAACTATTAAGGGCAGACTAGCAGTATATGCTTAGGGTTCTAAGATTAGTAGCTATATTAGCAAGCCCTACTTTCAATTCCTAGGACGTTTCTTCTAAACAGGTAAGATCTGAATCTAATGTGTTTAGATCTAATTTGGATAGCTAGGCTTGCCTCGGCCCTATTTAGGTCCTTATAGAGCTAGTAGTTGTATTAACCAAATTTGATTAGTGCCTTTAGGGTTCCTAGTCTAACTTGTATTTTGTTCTATTCCTGCTCCTATAGGTATCTAGCTATTGATTCTGCTAGGCTTTGTTTCTCTCTCTTTGGTTTGTCTTCCTTTAGCCTTATATTTAGTCCCTAAAGCTCTTTCTCTAGCATTTCTCTTATTAAGACTCTATAGTGCTCTAGGTCTTTAACTTTCTAGGGAGTTATTTATAGTCTGTCTCGCCTCCTAGTCCTAATACACTAGGCTTTTATCTTGTCTAGTGCCTTTTAGATAGTCTATTAGGCTAGGTATTCTATTGTCTTTGCTATATATTAGTGTCTTAGTCCCTTAAAGTATTGTTTAACTAGTAGGATCCCTAATTCTATTTCTACTACCCTTATAGGTATAGTTTTGTATACTCCTAGGATTTTCTTTAGGCCTTGGGTTTAGGACCTACTAACTAGTTGCTCGATCCTCTTTAGTGTTTTCTCCTAGGCTGTCTATATCTATACTCTATATAGCATTGCTAGCTTGATAATTGCTTTGTATATAACTTTGGCTTTCTCGAATGTAGCCCCCTATATAGAGGCTATAAGCCTATTAATGGATTGTATGTTAGTATCTGCCCTCTACTTTGCCTTCTTTACTTGTAGTCCCTAATTTAGTTTTAGGTCTAGCTAGATCCCTAGTACCCTAAGCTCTACTAATAGTTAGGTTTCAAAGCCTTAGATAGTAATTGATTGCTTTATATTATAGGTTGATTTAGCCTTGCTAAAGTAGATAAGCTAGTATTTTTCTAGGGCGAATTTTGCTCTATATCTCTTTACCTATTTTTTATACTCCTAGTACTTCTCTTCTAGGATCTTATAGTTGGTTTCTGTTGTCTTAGACTAGGCTAGGATGTTTGTATCATCTACAAACCCTAATGCTAATGTGTTTCTTAATTCTAGGAGTAGGAGTAGGTCTACTATAAAGATAAGGAAGAGGATTAGGGAGAGTATTAATCCTTAGGGGATTCCCTTTTTAGTTAGTATTAGGTCTGATTTGAATTTGCTTAGAATAAGCTGTGTTAACCTTTCCTATAGGAAGGACTAGATGAATTAGACTATCCAGTTTAGTATAGCCTTCTGTTTAAGTATATATAGGAGCCTTTTATAGGAGATATTGTTAAAGGCTCCTAAGATGTTAAGGGAGAGGAGGGTTGCTACCTAGTTTTGACTATAGTACTAGATATGCTTGATCTGTTCTATAATTAGTTCTATAGCTGTTAGTGTTAACCTCTTCTTTCTTCCTCCTATCTAGCCTTTAGGAAGGATGTTCCTTTCCTCGGCAAAGGTTGTTAGCCTTTTAGCGACTATTTTTTCTAGCACCTTGCCTATTATGTTAAGTAGGGCTATTAGTCTATAGGCCTTAAGCTGCGTATAGTCTTCCTTCTAGGGCTTCCTTAGCACTACTGTTAGGGACTTCCTAAATAGTCTTAGGTAGTGTCCTAGTACTAGGCTTTATAAAAAGATATTAGCTAGTGCTAGGGCTAGCCCCTTCCTATATACTTTTAGAAGTTTGTTGTGGATCTTGTCTTCTCCTAGTGCCTTATTGCCTAGAATTTTCTTTAGGATCCTTTCAATAGTTTCGGGTTTAACCTAGGTATCTCTTAGTATACCTAGTAGTAGGGTCTCTTGTTCTTTCTCCTTTATGTCTAATAGGTCTACTTGTACTTTTCTATAGAAGAAGTGTTAGCCTAGGGCTCTTACTTTCCCTTCTATTATAGTCTGTATTTGTCCTTGTTAGTCTATAATGTCCGGGAATTGTAGTAGTATGTCTTTGTCCTGTTTAGGTCTCCTTGCCTATTTAGCTATCCTCTATATCTCTTCTAGTTTCTTTGTAATTATTCCTATTATAGATCTCTATTCTTGCATCTTGTCCTTCTTAATCTAGATCTTCTTTTCCTAGTAGGCTTTGTTATAGTTGTCCTATACTTCCTAGGTATAGGTTTGTGTCTACTACCTCCTAGCCTTCCTTGCTACTTTAACCTTCCTTATACACTTACTAGTCTAGTATAGTTGCTAGTACAGTAAATGTTTCTTTGCTAGGGTATGCTTTCTAGCTACCTGTTTTAGGATTCCTATTAGTTCTTCTACTGCCTTATTAATGTCCTCTAGCCTTAGGAGGTACTTTATTAAGAGTTCCTCTAGTTTTGGGTCCCTTTCTAGTTCCTCCCTAATCCTATCCTATTAGGCACCTTTCTAGTTAAGCTTCTCCTCTAGTTCCCTTTCCTAATTAGCTTAGACATTTAGCTTAATCTGTACCGGGAAGTAGTCTAATAATTCTTCTAGCTCCTAGTTAACCCTATATCTTATAATCCTATTCCTAATCTAATGTAATACAAAGCATAGGTCTAGTGTACTACTGCTTCCTCTTGCCTCCTAAGTAATTAGTCCCTTTAGGGTAACAATTTCTATTCCTTCCCTCTCTAATATGTTAATTAGTCTTCCTGCTAGGAAGTAGTAAGCTAGGGTAAAGTCTAAGCCCTAGAGGGGGTAGTAGAGGTTGAAATCCCTAAGTAGGATTTAGTAGGTATTCCCCTAGATAACTCTAGGTAGTCTTTCTAGGGTTTTCAGTTAGGTACTGCTTCTTAAGTCTAGTAGTGGGTTATATATATAGTAGACTTAGAGTGTACCTTAGGATGTCTCTACTTAAACTAATATTAGGTCCCTATCCTCCTATAGTATAGCCTGCTAGGTTTCTGTATCTATCTCCTTGCTAATATAGATGTATGTCCTTAGGGCTCCCTAGTTATAGATAATTAGGTAGTATCTTAGGTCTTTAACTATTGCTAGTCTCTTTGTATATAGGTTGAGCTAGGGCTCTTAGATTGCAATAATGTAATGTTCTTTTAGGTTTAGTGCTTAAAGGAAGCTCCTCTATACCTTATCTTTACTCTTGTTGACATTATACTATATAATGTTTAGTAATGTTGCAATGTTTATTAGGTTTCATCTATATCATTTCCCTATAAGTTTTCCTTTAGTCTTCCCTTACTTTAGACTAACATTTAACTAAGCTTTATCTGCCCTACTTCCTTTCCTATAATATTAAGGTATCTTAGTCTCCCTAGTTACTAGTCTCTTTTGTAGCACTTAGCTAGGTTGCTTCTGTACCTAGCTACCCTAGCTTATTGTATATCTTTTTAGTATATTGATTCTAGCTTTCTTTGCCTTCCTAGCTACCTATATTCTTACTAGGCATTCCTTCGCCTAAGAGGGGTGTCTTTTAGTGCAGTATGCACATCTTGCCTCTCCCTTATATGCTTTATATTCTTTAACCTAGTAATCCCCTATATAATAGGAGCAGGTATTAGTTGTCTTTATGCACTTAGCTGCTAAGTGTCTATAGTGTTGACATTTGAAGCACTATATTATCCTATAGTTGCTTCTATATATCTCTGTTTCTAATCTTTTAAAGTCCTAGAACAACCCCTAGTCTAGCACTATATTAGCTTGCTCTACACTCCCTACCTAGATAATTAGGGAAGACTGCTTCTTAGTCTCTTTAATTTTCCTTTTAATCTATACCACTTTTGTAATCTTTAGACCTAGGTATGTAGCTTAGTTTTGTCTCTATAGGCTCTTAACATCCTGTTCTTCCTTAAAGCTTCTTATTATACTATAGGCTATAATTATAAATTGCTATTAGGAGACCTTTGCTGTTTTCCCTATCTTAGTTGTCTATTCTTTTTGTATTTCTAGCTTCTTTTTGTCCTACTCTTATACTATAAACAGCTTGATTACCCCTTTACCTTCGTTCCTAGCCCTAATTACTTCTTTAACTGCAATTCTTTCTATAATCTCTTTCCCTATAAGTCCTTAGATTTCCTTTTGCTCCTGTAGGTCCGTAATATAGACTCTAACTACTGTCCTCGGGGGTTTTAGCGCCTCCTAACTAGCTACTGCTACCTAGGTGCGGTAGTTTAGGCTTGTCTCCTATTGTTTCTTCGTAATCTTTGCTACGACTGTATTAGCTACCTTTATAATTACGTAGCTTGCCTAGCTGTAGATTGCTTTTAGTCCTCTAAGGAGTTCTAAGATTATTATCCTATATGCCCTCTTAGGGGTTCTTCTATCTTCCGCCTTTAGCACCTCCTCTACCCTAGCATATAGTGCTTTCCATTCGTCCTCCCTTCCTTCTTAACTGTCTTCCCTTCGTCTCTGATTGTTCGCTGCTATTTTTGTAGGCAGATATGTTTGCTTTATATAGATAAAGGCTCCTATATATCCTACTATTAATATAGTAGAGGCGCTATAGACTAACATCTTCTATACCTATTAGGGAACCCCTAAGGGGATTGTATCCGATCGTAGATCGATACTAATATCGTACTATTAGAGCGAGATATGCCTACAGCTAAGACTAAAGCATCGGCTATTAATAGCCTTCTATCTATAGACTAACGGTTAAACAGAGAGGCAAAATGCTACGCTATAGTAGTACCTGCGTAGCTACATTAATAAGAACCCTAACAACTAGGTCAACCTTCTATAACTAGCCGAATTCGTATACAACAATAGTGTCTACTTATCTACTAAGGTGTTACCTTATTTTGCTATAATAGGCTAGAACGCTGCTATACTACAAGACCCCCTATCGCTCGAGGCCGAGCGTAAGGAAAGGGAAGTGCGTTAAGTACCTAAGATACTACTAGCTATTAAGAGGGTTTAAAAGATGCGAGAAATTCACGCTAAGATAGCTAATAAACTAGCAAAGGCCTAGGCCTATTAGAAGGCCTATTATAACAAACACTATACGCTAATAACCTTTAAGTAAGGCGATATAGTTATACTAAGCACTAAGAACCTCCGTATCTACAAGCACCTATTACCTAATAGCAGAACAAGGCCTAAGCTCGCACTAAGATATATTAGTCTATTCCGTATCCGAGAAGCTAAGGGTATATAGGCTTACTAGTTATAGCTTCCTCCTTATTATACTATCTATAATACCTTCTATATATCCCTCCTTAAGCCGTACTACCTACGCGAAAGGGATAAGGCGCCTACTAAATCCGAGGACATACTAGCTAATAGCGAAGAGCTATAGTCTATAGAACGTATTCTAAAGCACCGGACTAGGTAAGGCAAGAAGGAGTACCTCCTAAGATAGCAAGGCTATTTACCTAAATAGGACTCGTAGGAGGCTAAAGACTCCTTCGAGGATATAGCCGAGTTGTTAGATAAGTATTAGACTAGTATAAAGAACAAGAAGAAGGCTAAAAGCTTATAATGTTACTATTAAGGCCTAGGATTAATGCTACCCCCGGGGTGCTATTAGCTAACTAATTAGCTGTAAGCAATTGTTAGCAAAGGACAATAAGACTATACTAGGCGCGCTACGACGCGTTAATTAATTAGTTACTACTCTTTTAAGGACTCTACCTCTTGTTCCTTTATTCTATCGAGGCCTCGAGGCCTAAGTAATCGATAAGGGCGATGCGCGCGCGCGTACGAATAACGGTAATAGAGATAATAGTGTCGCGCTACGATCTAGCATTATACCGGCAGCCGACGCGACTATATTAGTAACGGTATTACGGAGTGTATTGCTATTTAAAGAAGGAAGACAGTACGACTATATTAGTAATAGTATTGCTAAGTTGTTATTAGTTAAAGAAGAAGATTAAAAGCGAGGTAAAGTTAGCGCTAAGACGACTAGCGCCGCTATTGTTAACGTTACTTGCTATTATTACTATACCTACGAAGATAACCTTACCTATACTACGAGCCTAAGGCGCTAAGGGGTTAATTAAAACTTTAAGGCTAAGTTAAAATATTGAGGCTTAAAAGATTAAGTAGCTTAATAGACTAACTAACTAAGGGCAAAACTATAGAGCTAAGCTAGCTAGGGTCGATCTTGCGGATAATAGGTTACTCCTCGATCTTTCCGACCCTTTAAGCGAGGCGAACCTTAACTACTACACTTATAATAGCCTTTATCTATAGAAACTAGACGAGCTGTGTTTTTTAAAAAGATAAGATAAGATTGACAATTAAAGGCTGCTAAACCTAACTAATTAGAGCTAGCGAAACTACGATAGTAAATAATAGCCCTCGTAATAATAAGAATAATCCCTCGGAAGCGGATAAACCCTCGGAAGCGGACATTTCTAGGTCTTTTAGGAGTAGACGTAAAGAACTCGAAACGATATTACTTAGAACGGAGGCAGTACTGCAACACCTCGTACGCCTACCTATTATAGTAGGGAAGGCGCGCTCGTATTATAATTAGTCGATAGTCCTTAATTCTTTTAGTTATATATTACTTTATTATATACAAGGATAGCGCAGTTAGAGTTAGATAATGTATTAGAAGGTAAGGTTTAATATAGTTATATAATCTAGTAGTTAAGCGTTTAATTTAGCGCGGACTAAGAAGCTTACTAGACCTACTAAGTTAGTAGCAATAGAGGTTAAGAATAGAATATAGACCGGCTACGAGGGCGCGGCCTTTAGAAGGGAAGCGTGTGTTAGGACTAAAGAGGTCGTACGTAATTAGTATATAACTAGGCTCGAGTAAAGCTAGGGTCTTAATACCTTAGGCAGGGCTTGGCGCTTAGTAATAGGCTAACTTGCCCGCTTTCCTCCCTCTCCTCCTAGCTCCTTATCGAATACTACCTATACCTACTACTACCCTATCTACCTGCTAATACAACCCTTCTTATAGTAGTCGTATTCTAAGTATACTAATTCGCTATTAGATCGCCTAGTTTATATATAATATAGGCGGGCCTTAATATTAGGGCTAAAGAGGCTATACGTAATTAGTATATAATTAGGCCGAGTAAAGCTAGGGTCTTAGTGCCTTAGGTAGGACTTAGCGCTTAGCGTTAGGCTAACTAGCCTACCTTCCTCTCTCTCCTCCTAGATCCTTATCGAATACTATACTAATTCACTACTACCCTATCTACCTACTAATATAACCCTTCTTATATAGTATTCGATCTACCCTTTAAGGGTAGCAGCTAAATAGTCCTTATTTCAAGCTTTTAGCGGTATAGCTACGAAAACCGTTAATCTAACTATATTGCGCCCGAAGAACGGGACCTATACGTACTATTCTACTAAAACAACCGTAGTAATTATTAAGCAAGGCCTTCTATACGGCCTATTATACTAAGTTAATCGTACTAAGTCGATATCTACTAATTCCGCTATATCCGCATCTTAGGGGCCGACAATACATTATTAGTATTACCCCCTATTACAATAGCCGGCTTATTACGAAGCAATAACAACCGCAGCGCCGCTAGTAGCGCTAGCAACGACAACGCTAGTAGTATAGTGCCTGCTAAGGTACCTGCTAAAGAGCCTGCTGCTAGGCCTACCGAAGAACCTATAGTTCTAGGTAACGACCTAGAGTTGCCTATTAACGATATACTTAATAACATTGTTAATCGACGATATAGCTAACTAGCCTTTAGCCCCTAGCTAGTAGCGAGACTTTAAGAAGCTACCTAAAACAGGCTCGCTGCTCTACGTTAAGAACAATAGCTAAAGGACAACCTCCTCGAAATTCGCCGCCTTTAGGAGGCCCTAACAACTAACACTAAGCCGATAGTAGGGCCTTCCTTACTATTAGTCCTAGTCTAGAAGAAGGATACTAAACTTAAGGACTGCACTGTATTTAATAGCTCTAGTCGGAAGCAATATAACGACTATATTCGTAACTGTAAGCTTAACTAGCGAAACGTACCGAGGGCCCTTCTAGACGACTATTCGTTAGTCGTCTATACTATATAGTACATTAACGGTAACCCTAAGCGTATATAGGATAACTATTTTGATTCCCTTTACGACTAGACTGCTATTTAATAGCATAATTATAAGACTATTATACTAAACACCCTTAGCAACCCTATATTACGCTAGTAGCACGCCTAAGACTAATACCTACGTACTTAACAAAAGGCCGACTAAACCTCTCGATCCTTCGAGGCCTATCTAAAGACCCTTAAGGACGACTTGCTACCTAAGACCGACTCTATCTAGATATCTGAGATACGACCTAAACTAAGATAGGAACTAGTCCTTAAATTAGACCGCCGCTATGTATTCGAACAGGCTAATCTTATACGTATTCAATTTATAGTCGAAGTAGAGACAGCTAAACGAGCTATTTAGCTCTAATAATAGTTAGAATCTAAGATACGCCTAGCTACCTACCGTAGCCGCGGAGGAAACTAAGGTTCCTACTAGAACAACAATGCTAATAATAGGAACAGTAACAACGACCGTAGAAGGGGCCGTAGCCGACGGCTATATAGAGGAGGCCGTAATAGGGGCCGTAGAAGGGGCTCGTATCCCTACAATACTAATCGCTTAACTAACAATAGCAGCAATAGTAGCTATAGCAATGTTCTAACCGGATTGAAGTGCTTTAATTATAATAGCACTAGCTATCTACTAGGCTAATACGACAAACCTAAGGACTAGGTCCGAATCGACCGTGCTACCGCTAAGTACCGAAAGCACCTTTTAGTAGCTAACGCTACCTCTATAGGCTAACCTTCTTATTAGTCGAAAAAAGAATAAGCGCCGCACTAACTGTTAGCCTTGTACGGCGTAAGACTATCGACATTGTACTAGCTATAATACGCTCCTACCTTGTATAGGATACGAAGGGCACTAACTATTAAACTAAGGTTATACTAGATCTAGGAAATTCAGTTAGTGCCCTTATTAGCTATCGCCTAGCTAAGTAATTAGACCTTCGACAACTGCCTAGAACTAACCTGCTAACCCTTGCTTAGTTTAATAACGCTCGGTACTTAACCTATAGAGCCTACTATATTTATATAGTTCTAAGAGATAACCTCGGCAACGAGCGCCTGCTAGACTTTACCGCCTACGTAGTAGATATAGACAACCTATATAGGGGAGCTACTATTGTTATTAGCAACCCTGTCCTTAAGCACTATGCTATCGCTATAGACTTAGGCAGTTAATAATAGCGATTTAGAATCGCTAGGAAAGAGGACATTAAATACATTAATATTAGCGAGTGCCCTAATAATATTAGGGTCCTATTTATTAGCAACCTAACCCTAGCTAACCTAATAGTCGACCTATTAGGGGATAACGATAAACCTATACCCCCTAATAGCATAGACCCTAATTAACTCGCTCGTATCCTATAGCCTATTCGAGAGACCTATATTAATGTATTTAAATACTACCTAGTATCGACATTGCCTATGTTTAAGGAGACGGACTATAAGATCGATATTATATAGGGCAAGGAGGTTCCTTTTAGGCCCCTCTACAACCTTAGTAAACGAGAGCTTGCTATGCTACGTAAGTACCTAGATAAGAACCTAGCTAATAGTCGAATTTAGTATAGCAACAGCCCTGCTAGTGCACCTATCCTGTTCGTACTAAAGAAGGATAGCGGCCTACGTTTATATATTAATTATAGAGGGCTTAACGCTGTTACTATTAAAGACCGCTATCTACTTCCGCTTATTAATAAGACCCTCGATCGCCTTTCTAGCGCCTACTTCTATACTATATTAGACATTAAGGACGCCTATTACCGCATTCGTATTCGTAAGGGCGATAAATAGAAGACAGCCTTCCGCACTCGCTATAGCTATTTTAAGTACTTAGTTATACTATTTGGCCTAGCTAATACCCCTATAATATTCTAGTCCTATATCAATCGGGCCCTATTAGGCCTATTAGACTACCTCTGCGTAGTCTATCTAGACGATATCCTAGTCTATATACACTTACCTAATATTACGGAACATTAGGCCGCCGTACGTAAGGTACTCGACCGCCTACGGGCCTATAGCTTGTACTATAAACCCTCTAAATGTGCCTTCGCTACTGAAGAGGTACCCTTCCTTAGCTTCCTCGTATTAATCGAGGGTATTAAGGCTAATCCTAATTAGATCAAAACTATTACTAAATAGCCTATTCCTACGTCTATTAAAGAGCTTTAATTATTCCTCGGTTTTGCTAACTTCTACCGCCGGTTTATTAAGGGCTATTCGAGGTATATAATGCTATTAACTAAGCTTACTAAAACGAAGGCTAACCTATCTAGGGAGTTTAAATAGACTAATAGAGTACAAGCCGCTTTTAACGGCTTAAAGAGGCGCTTTACTAAAGTCCCCTTATTGCACTATTTCGTACTAAGCAAGCAGATCCGTATTAAGACTAACGCTTTATAGTTTGCTATATTAGCTATTATGTTACAATAGGCTAATAACAATTACTAGTACCCGATTGCCTTCTTCTTAACTTCTTAAGGAAGATAATTAATGCTAAGCGTCGTTACAAGACCTACGAGTAAGAGCTCTTAGCAATCGTAGAAGCCTTTAAGCACTAGCGCTATTATCTCGATAGTACTTAGCACCCTATTCGGGTCTATACGGACTATAACAACCTCCGTAGAATTACGAAGGTTACTAGGGTTATAGGTCGATAGGCTAGATAGGCCGTCTACCTCGCCGGGTTCGATTTTAATATATTATATCGGCTAGGCATAAGTAACCCTACTAATAGCCTATCGAGGCGACCTAATTATAATAGCGAGACTTAGCAATCTATTGATTTATTGTTTCTAACCCTGTAGTATAAGATTGCTATAGCCCGTATTATTAATAAGTAAGCGTAGGATAAGCGGCTTACCGGACTCCGCGACGGCTCGAAGCATATTAATGCTCTTACTATATTAATAGTGCGTATTAAGGACACAGATAGGAGAAGTTATAATAACTCCCTAGTCGATATCGCTATATATAGTAATAGCGATCAAAGTACTGCTACAGTTAATCCGGCTACTAGTACTATTAGATATATATAATACGTACCTCGTTTAATAGCGAGAGTGCTATTAAATAACCTTATAAATAGGGATAGTCAATCGTTTATAGATAAGCTATTACGGGCTTAGCAGAGGGACGCATTTGCTACTAAACGTATCGATAAGCTTATAAGTAGACGAAAGACTCGATCTAGTAAGAGTAATTAGTCGATCGACGACAAAGGTTACTTAAGGTTTAAGGGCAGATACTATATCCCTACTAAACAATCGATTAGATAAGAACTTCTTAAGCGATACTATAATAGTAAGCTTGCCGGTCACTATAGTATAGAGAGGTCGTACGAGCTACTATCGCGTATATACTACTAGCTAAATAGTAAGCGGGATATAAAGGACTACGTAAATACGTATACCGTATATTAACGAGTTAAAGCACCGAAACACTTACTATTTAGCGAGTTGTCTTTACTCCCTGTTCTAAAGAAGCTATTTGCTAAGCTTATAATAGATGTTATTACAGGCCTTCCGCCTACTAAGCGTAGGGGTAGTAAGGATATATATAATGCTATCCTAGTTATCGTAGACTAGTTTACTAAGGGCGCTCGTTATATTCCTACCCGAAAGGATTGAACGGCTATTAACCTAGCTAAGTCGCTATAGAACAACATCTTCTATAGCTATTAGGGGACCCCTAAGGGGATAGTCTCCGATCGAGGCTCGATATTTATATCTTACTATTAGAGTAAGATTTGCCTATAGCTAAGACTTAAGCATCGCCTGTCTATAGTATTCTATCTATAAACAGATAGTTAGACCGAAAGGCAGAATGCTACGCTATAGCAATACTTACGAAGCTATATTAATAAGGACCCTAATAGATAGGTCGACCTCCTATAACCGGCCGAATTTGTATATAATAATAGCGTGCATTTATTAACTAAGGTTTCACTATACATAGCTATAATAGGCTAAAACCCTGCCTTACTATAAGATCTATTTACCTCGCTCGAGGCCGAGCGTAAGGAAAGGGAAGCGCGTTAAGCCCCTAAAATACTAGCGGCTATAGAGAGGGTTTAAAAGATGCGAGAGATTTACGCTAAGATAGCTAACAAACTAGCAAAGGCCTAGGCCTATTAGAAGGCCTATTATAACAAACACTATATACCGATAACCTTTAAGCAAGGCGATATAGTTATGCTTAGTATAAAGAACCTCCGCATCCGCAAACACCTATTACCTAATAGCAAAACACGCCCTAAACTAGTACTACGGTTTATTAGCCTATTCCGAATCCGAGAACCGAAGGGCAATAGCTAGGCCTATTAGTTATAGCTCCTACTACACTACACTATCTATAACACCTTCTATATCTCCCTCCTTAAACTATACTACTACCGCGGAGGCCCTAAAGAAGCCGCTACTAAATATAAAGAGATACTAGCCGACGGTAAAGAACTGTAGTCTATAGAACGTATCCTAAAGTATCGAACTAGACAAGGCAAGAAGGAGTACCTCCTAAGATAGCAAGGCTATTTACCTAAATAGGACTCGTAGGAGGCTAAAGATTCCTTTAAGGATATAGCTAAGTTGTTAGATAAGTATTAGACTAGTATAAAGAACAAGAAGAAGGCTAAGGGCCTATAATGTCGCCTAGGAATAATGCTACCCTAGGGTGCTATTAGCTAACTAACTAGAGGCAAGCAATTGTTAGCAACAAAGGACAATAAGACTATACTAGGCGCGCTACGACGCGTTAACTAATCGCCTACTCTTTTAAGGATTCTACCTCTTTACTAACGCGCCCTATAGGTCCCCCTCTTATTCCTTCCTTCTATTAAGGCCTTAAGGCCTAGGCGATCGGCGAGGGCGGCGCGCTTGCGTACAAATAATAATAATAACGATAACGACGGCGCGGCCGGCGCGGCTATATTAGTAACAGTGTTGCGGGGTGTGTTTCTGTTTAAGAAAGGAAGGATATAGCTATATTAGTAACGGTGTTGCCGAGTTATTGTTAGTTAAAGAAGGAAATTAGAAGAAGGTAAACTTAGCGCTAAGACGACTAGCGCCGCTATTATTAATATTACCTGCTATTACTACTACACTTACGAAGACAACCTTACCTATACTACGGCCTAAGGCCGGAAGCGCACTATACTAACTAAGTTAAAAGAATAGCTATATTAAAGGTTTGATTAAAACTTTAAGCCGCTTAAAAGATTAAGCGACTAATAGACTAACTAAGGGCAAAAACTATAGAGCTAAGCTAGCCGGGGTCGATCTTGCGAACAATAGGTTACTCTTCGATCTTTCCGACCCTTTAAGCGAGGCAAACCTTAACTATTGCACTTATAATAGCCTTTACCTATAGAAACTAGAAGAACTAAGTGTTTTGAAAAGATATAATTGGTTAACACTTAAAGGCTACTAAACCTAACTAATTAGGGCTAGTAAAACCGCGATAGTAAATAATAGTCCTCGTAATAATAAGAACAACCCTCGGAATAGACAAACCCTCGAAGCGGACATTTCTAGGTCTTTTAAGAGTAGACGCAAAGAACTCGGTACGACATTACTTAGAGCGGAGGCAGTGCTGCAATACCTCGTACGTCTACCTATTATAGTAGGGAAGACGCGCTCGTATTATAATTAGTCGATAGTCCTTAATTCTCGTAGTTATATATTACTTTATTATATATAAGGATAGCGCGGTTAGAGTTAGACATTGTGTTAGAAGGTAAGGTTTAATATAGTTATATAATTAGGTAGTTAAGTGTTTAATTTAGCGCGGCTAAGCGGCTTATTAGACTTGCTAAGTTAGTAGCAATAGAGGTTAAGATTAGGACATAGACAGGCTACGAGGGCGCGGCCTTTAGAAGGGAAGCGTGTATTAGAGCTAAAGAGGCTATACGTAATTGGTATATAATTAGGCCGAGTAAAGCTAGGGTCTTAGTGCCTTAGGCAGGACTTGGCGCTTAGCGTTAGGCTAACTAGCCTACCTTCCTCCTTCTCCTCCTAGTTCTCTATCGAATACTACCTATACCTACTACTACCCTATCTACCTACTAACATAACCCCTATCACATATGTTACGTAAGTACCTAAAGGAAAACCTAGCTAGTAGCCGGATACGGTATAGTAATAGCCCTGCTAGCGCCCCTATCCTATTCGTACTAAAGAAGGATAGTAGCCTACGTTTATATATTAATTACCGTAGACTTAATGCTATTACTATTAAAGACCGCTATCTACTTCCGCTTATTAATAAAACCCTCGATTGCCTTTCTAGTACTTGCTACTATACTGTGTTAGACATTAAGGACGCCTATTACCGCATCTATATTCGCAAGGGCGATAAATAGAAAACGGCCTTCCGTACTCGCTATAGCTATTTCGAGTACTTAGTTATGCTATTTAGGCTAGCTAACGCCCCTACTATATTCTAGTCTTATATTAATCGGGCCCTATTAGGCCTGTTAGACTACCTTTGTATAGTTTACCTAGATAATATCCTAGTTTATATATACTTACCTAATATTGCGGAGTACTAGGCTATAGTCCGTAAGGTACTTAACCGCCTACGGGCCTATAGACTATATTATAAGCCTTCTAAATATACCTTTGCTACTAAGGAGGTAGCCTTCCTTAGCTTCCTCGTATTAACTAAGGGTATTAGGGCTAATCCTAATCGGATTAAGACTATTACTAAATAGCCTATTCTTACGTTAATTAAGGAGCTATAGTCGTTCCTTAGCTTCGCTAACTTCTATCGTCGGTTTATTAAGAGCTATTCGAGGCATATAATACTACTAACTAAGCTTACTAAAACCAAGGCTAACCTAACTAGAGAGTTCAAACAGACTAATAAAGCACAAGCCGCTTTTAACAGTTTAAGGCAACACTTTACTAAAGTCCCCTTATTATACTATTTCGTACTAAGCAAACCAATCTGCATTAAGACTAACGCTTTACAGTTTGCTGTCTCGGCTATTATATCTTAGCAGTCGGATAAAGACTATTATTAGTACCTAATTGCCTTCTTCTTAAAGAAAATAATTAACGCTAAGCGCCGCTACGAGACCTACGAGTAAGAGCTCTTGGCTATTATCGAAGCCTTTAAGTATTAGAGGCACTACCTCGATAGGGCTTAATATATAATACAGGTCTATATAGACTATAACAACCTCCGTAGTATTACTAAAGTTACTAGGGTTATAGGTCGACAGGCTAGATAGGCCGTCTACCTCGCTAGGTTTAATTTTAATATACTATATAGGCTAGGCGTAAGCAACCCTACTAATAGCCTATTAAGGCGACCTAATTACGATAGCGAAACCCAATCTATTAATTCATTGTTTCTAACCCTATAGTATAAGATTGCTATAGACCTCGTAGTAAGGCAAGTATAGGATAAGCGGACTTCCGGACCCCGCGGCGGTAACAAATACTATAGCGAAGTTGTCGTTCTTCTAGTATACGTTAAAAGAAAGGACGTAGATCGCTCGAGCTATAACGACTCGATTAAAGATATTGCTATCTATAGCGATAGTGCTATAGAAGAGGTTGTAGTAGTTCTAGCTACTAGTACTATTAGATATATATAATGCGTACCTCGTTTAATAGCAAGGGTGCTATTAAATAACCTTGCAAATAGGGATAGTTAATCGTTTATAGATAAGCTATTACATACTTAGTAGAGGGACGCCTTTGCTACTAAACGTATCGATAAGCTTATAAGTAGACGAAAGACTCGATCTAGTAAGAGTAATAACTAGTCGATCGACGATAAGGGTTACCTAAAGTTTAAGGGCAGATACTATATCCCCGCTAAACTATAAGAAGGGTTATATTAGCAGGTAGATAGAGTAGTAGTAGATACAAGTAGTATTCGATAGAGAACTCGGAGGAGAAGGAGGAAGGCAGGCTAGTTAGCCTAACGCTAAGCGCCAAGCCCTGCCTAAGGCACTAAGACCCTAGCTTTACTCGGCCTAATTATATACTAGTTATATATAGCCCCTTTAGCCCTAATATACGCTTCCCTTCTAAAGGCCGCGCCCTCGTAGCCTGTCTATATTCTAATCTTAACCTCTATTGCTACTAACTTAGCAAGTCTAATAAGCTGCTTAGCCGCGCTAAATTAAATACTTAACTACCTAATTATGTAACTATATTAAACTTTACCTTCTAATATAATATCTAACTCTAACTGCGCTATCCTTATATATAATAAAGTAATATATAACTACGAGAATTAAGGACTATCGACTAATTATAATACGAGCGCGTCTTCCCTACTATAATAGGTAGACGTACGAGGTATTGTAGCACTGCCTCCGTTCTAAGTAATATTATACTAAGTTCTTTGCGTCTACTCTTAAAAGACCTAGCACTGTCCGCTTCCGAGGGTTTGTCCGCTTCCGAGGGTTATTATTCTTATTATTACGAGGACTATTATTTACTATCGTAGTTTTACTAGCCCTAATTAGTTAGGTTTAGTAGCCTTTAATTGTCAATCTTATCTTATCTTTTTAGAAAAAACACAGCTCGTCTAGTTTCTATAGGTAAAGGCTATTATAAGTGTAATAGTTAAGGTTCGCCTCGCTTAAAGGATCGGAAAGATCGAGGAGTAACCTATTATCCGCAAGATCGACCCCGGCTAACTTAGCTCTATAGTTTTTGCCCTTAGTTAGTCTATTAACCTAATCTTTTAAGCGGCTCTTAGTGTTTTAACTTAGTCTTAAAGTTTTAATTAAACCTTTAATATAGCTATTCTTTTAACTTAATTAGTATAGTGCGCTTCCGGGGCCGTAGTATAGGTAAGGTTGCCTTCGTAGGTATAGCGACAATAGTAGGTAATGTTAATAATAGCGGCTTTATCCGTCTTAGCGCTAACTTTACCTTACTCCTAATTTCCTTCTTTAACTAGCAATACACTCCGTAATACCGTTACTAATATAGCCGCGCCGGCTGTGTCGCCCTTTAGTATAGCGCGTTGTTATTATTATTATTACTATTTATACGTACGCGCGCCGCCCTCGCCGATCGCCTAGGCCTCGAGGCCTCGATAGAAGGAAGGAATAAGAGGGGGACCTATAGGGCGCGTTAGTAAAGAGGTAGAATCCTTAAAAGAGTAGGCGATTAGTTAACGAGTTGTAGCGCGCCTAGTATAGTCTTATTATCCTTTGTTACTAACAATTGCTTGCCTCTAATTAGTTAGCTAATAGTACCTCGGAGATAGTATTAGCTCTAGGTCTCTCTAGCGGTTCTAGCGGCACTATAGGCCCTTAGCCTTCTTCTTGTTCTTTACGCTAGTCCAATACTCGTCTAATAACTTAGTTATATCCTTAAAAGAGCCTTTATCTTCCTATAAGTCCTATTTAGGTAAATAGCCCTACTATCTTAATAGGTACTCCTTCTTGCCCTTCCTAGTCCGATGCTTTAGTATACGCTCTATAGACTATAGCTCTTCGCCGTTAGCTAGTATCTCTTTATATTTAGTAGGGGCTTCTTTATTAGGGTCTCCGCGGTAGTAATATAGTTTAAGGAGAGAGATATAGAAGGTATCGTAGATAGTATAGTATAGTGGGAGCTATAACTAATAGGCCTAGCTATTGCCCTTCGGTTCTCGGATTCGGAATAGGCTAATAAACCGTAGTGCTAGTTTAGGGCGTGTTTTGCTATTAGGTAATAGGTGTTTGCGGATGCGGAGGTTCTTTATACTAAGCATAACTATATCGCCTTGCTTAAAGGTTATCGGTATATAGTGTTTGTTATAATAGGCCTTCTAATAGGCCTAGGCCTTTGCTAGTTTGTTAGCTATCTTAGCGTAAATCTCTCGCATCTTTTAAACCCTCTCTATAGCCGCTAGTATTTTAGGGGCTTAACGCGCTTCCCTTTCCTTGCGCTCGGCCTCGAGCGAGGTAAATAGATCTTATAGTAAGGCAGGGTTTTAGCCTATTATAGCTATGTATAGTGAAACCTTAGTTAATAAATGCACGCTATTGTTATATATAAATTCGGCCGGTTATAGGAGGTCGACCTATCTATTAGGGTCCTTATTAATATAGCTTCGTAAGTATTGCTACAGCGTAGCATTCTGCCTTTCGGTCTAACTATCTGTTTATAGATAGAATACTATAGACAGGCGATGCTTAAGTCTTAGCTATAGGCAAATCTTACTCTAATAGTAAGATATAAATATCGAGCCTCAATCGGAGACTATCCCCTTAGGGGTCCCCTAATAGCTATAGAAGATGTTGTTCTACAGCGACTTAGCTAGGTTAATAGCCGTTCAATCCTTTCGGGTAGGAATATAACGAGCGCCCTTAGTAAACTAGTCTACGATAACTAGGATAGCATTATATATATCCTTACTACCCCTACGCTTAGTAGGCGGAAGGCCTGTAATAACATCTATTATAAGCTTAGCAAATAGCTTCTTTAGAACAGGGAGTAAAGACAACTCGCTAAATAGTAAGTGTTTCGGTGCTTTAACTCGTTAATATACGGTATACGTATTTACGTAGTCCTTTATATCCCGCTTACTATTTAGCTAGTAGTATATACGCGATAGTAGCTCGTACGACCTCTCTATACTATAGTAACCGGCAAGCTTACTATTATAGTATCGCTTAAGAAGTTCTTATCTAATCGATTGTTTAGCAGGGATATAGTATCTGCCCTTAAACCTTAAGTAACCTTTGTCGTCGATCGACTAATTACTCTTACTAGATCGAGTCTTTCGTCTACTTATAAGCTTATCGATACGTTTAGTAGCAAATGCGTCCCTCTGCTAAGCCCGTAATAGCTTATCTATAAACGATTGACTATCCCTATTTATAAGGTTATTTAATAGCACTCTCGCTATTAAACGAGGTACGTATTATATATATCTAATAGTACTAGCAGCCGGATTAACTGCATTAGTACTTTAATCGCTGTTACTATATATAGCGATATCGACTAGGGAGTTATTATAACTTCTCCTATCTATGTCCTTAGCCCTTGCCTTAATACGCACTATTAGTGTAGTAAGAGCATTAATACGCTTTAAGCCGTCGCGGAGTCCGGTAAGCCGCTTATCCTACGCTTGCCTTGCTACGAGGTCTGTAGCAATCTTATACTATAGGGTTAGAAACAATAAATTAATAGATTAGGTTTCGCTATCGTAATTAGGTCGCCTCGATAGGCTATTAGTAGGGTTACTTGCGCCTAGCCGATATAACATATTAAAATCAAACCTAGCGAGGTAAACGGCCTATCTAGCCTATCGACCTATAACCCTAGTAACCTTAGTAATGCTACGGAGGTTGTTATAGTCCGTATAGACCTAAATAGTGTGCTAAGCACTATCGAGATAGTAGCGCTAGTACTTAAAGGCTTCGACGATTGCTAAGAGCTCTTACTCGTAGGTCTTATAGCGACGCTCTATATTAATCATTTTTCGTAAAAAGAAGGCAATTAGGTACTAGTAGTAGTCACTATCTAACTGCTAAGACATTATAGCTAATACAGCGAACTATAAAGCGTTAGTCTTAATGCGGATTAGTTTGCTTAGTACGAAGTAGTATAATAAGGGAACTTTAGTAAATCGCTTCTTTAAACCGTTAAAAGCGGCTTGCGCTTTGTTAGTCTAATTAAACTCTCTAGATAGATTAGCCTTGGTTTTAGTAAGCTTAGTTAGGGGCATTACGTATCGTAAGTAACCCTCGATAAATCGACGGTAGAAGTTAGTAAAACCTAGGAATAATTAAAGCTCCTTAATACTAGTAGGCGTTAGCTACTTAGTAATAGTCTTAATCCGATTAGGATTAGCCTTAATACCCTTAGTTAATACGAGGAAGCTAAGAAAGGCTACCTCCTTAGTAGCGAAGGTGTATTTAGAGGGCTTGCAATATAGTCTATAGGCCCGTAGGCGGTCGAGTACCTTGCGGACTATAGCCTAGTACTTAGCAATGTTAGGTAAGTGTGTATAGACTAGGATATCGTCTAGGTAAACTATATAAAGGTAGTCTAATAGGCCTAACAAGGCCCGATTAATATAGGACTAGAAGGTTATAGGGGCATTAGCTAGGCCGAATAGTATAACTAAGTATTTAAAATAGCTATAGCGAGTGCGGAAGGCTGTTTTCTATTCGTCGCCCTTACGAATATAGATGCGGTAGTAGGCATCCTTAATGTCTAGCGTAGTGTAAAAGTAGGCGCTAGAAAGGCGATCGAGGGTCTCGTTAATAAGCGGAAGTAGACAGCGGTCCTTAATAGTAACAGCGTTAAGCCTACGGTAATTAATATATAGACGCAGGCTACTATCCTTCTTTAGTACGAATAGGATAGGTGCACTAGCAGGGCTGTTACTATACTAGATTCGACTATTAGCTAGGTTCTTATCTAAGTACTTACGTAGCATAGCAAGCTCGCGTTTACTAAGGTTGTAGAGGGGCCTAAAAGGAACCTCCTTGCCCTATATAATATCGATCTTATAGTCCGTCTCTTTAAATATAGGCAATGTCGATACTAGGTAGTGTTTAAACATATTAATGTAGGTCTCGCGAATAGGCTATAGGATACGAGCGAGTTAATTAGAGTCTATACTATCGGGGGGCACAGGTTTATTGTTATCTCTACCGAGAAGATTAGCTATCGGATTAGCTAAAGTAGGTATTAGGTTACTAATAAATAGGACCCTAATATCGTTAGGGCACTCGCTAGTATTAATATGTTTAATGTCCTCTTTCCTAGCGATCCTAAATCGCTACTATTAGCTACCTAGGTCTATAGCTACGGCGTAGTGCTTAAGAATAGGGTTGCTAATAACAATAGTAGCTCCCCTATATAGGTTGTCTATATCTACTACGTAGGTAGTAAAGTCTAGTAGGCGTTTATTTCCGAGGTCGTCCTTTAGAACTATAGGAATATAGTAGGCCCTATAGGCTATAGGTTAAGTACCGAGCGTTATTAAACTAAGTAAGGGTTAGCAGGTTAGCCCTATTTAATTGTCGAAGGTCTAATTGCTTAGCTAGGCGATAGCTAATAAGGGCACTAACTGAATTTCCTAGATCTAGTATAACCTTAGTCTTATAGTTAGCTCTATATATGTCCTATATAAGACAGGTGCGTATAATAGCTAGTACAATGTCGATAGTTTTACGCCGTATAAGGCTAATAGTTAGTACGGCGCTCATTCTTTTTTCGACTAATAGGAAGGACTAATAGGGGTAGCATTAGCGGCTAAAAGGTGCTTTCGGTATTCGGCTATAGCACGGTCGATTCGGGCCTAATCTCTAGGATTGTCGCATTAGCCTAGTAGATAGCTAGTGCTATTACAGTTAAAGCACTTCAATCCGGTTAGGAGGTTGCTATATCCGCTCGGGTTAGCGCTAGAATTAGAGGAACGATTAGGGGTATATAGAAATAAGCCTCTTCCTCGCCCCCTTTCTCGCTAGGGGTTTCTACCGCGATATCGACCCCTACCTCTTCTACGTTAGTAGTCGTTACTATTTCTATTATTAGCAGTATTCGTTTAGGGAGTACTTCCTTAGTTTCTACCGCGGCTACGGTTGTTAGCGGCTAGTCGTATCTTAGATTCTAACCGTTGCTAGAGCTGTACTATACGCTCTATAGTTTCGACTTTAACTATAAATTAAATGCATATAAGATTAGCCTATTTAAACACACGGCGGCGGTCTAATTTAAGGATAAGCTCCTACCTAAGTTTTAGGCGTATCTTAGAGATCTATATAGAATTAGTTTTAGCCGGAAGGTTATCTTCGAGAGTCTTTAAATAGGCCTCAAATAAGCGAGCTAACTAATTAGTCTTTTGCTTAGCTCGAAGGTACTAGTCCTAAGCGTGTTATTGCCTTAGTATAGGGTTTCTAAGGGTGTCTAGTATAATAGTTTTATAGGTTTGCTACTAAACAGCGGTCTAATTAGTAAGGGAGTTAAAGTAGTTATCCTAGGTGCGCTTTAGGTCTCTATTAATATATTATATAGCATAGACGACTAAGGAATAGTCGTCTAGTAGTGCCCTCGGTATATTGCGCTAGTTAAGCTTACAGTTACGAATATAGTCGTTGTATTGCTTCCGACTAGAGCTATTAAATACGGTACAGTCCTTGAGTTTAGTATCCTTCTTTTAAATAGTTAGTAAGGAAGGCCCTACTATCGGCTTAGTATTAGTTACTAGGGCTTCCTATAGGCGGCGAATTTCGAGGAGGTTGTCCTTTAGCTGTTATTCTTAACGTAGAGTAGCGAGCCTATTCTAGGTAGCTTCTTAAAGTCTCGCTACTAGCTAGGGGCTAAAGGCTAGCTAGTTATATCGACGGTTAACAATACTACTAAGAATGTCGTTAACGGGCAACGATAGGTTATCCCCTTCGATTATAGGTTCTTTAGAAGGCCCTCTAGTAGGTTCTTTAGCAGGGGGCACCTTAGTAGGTACTTCGGTAGGCACTATACTACTAGTGTTATTATTGCTAGCGCTGCTAGCGGCGCTACGGTTGTTATTGTTGCTTCGTAATAAGCCGGCTATTATAATAAGGGGTAATACTAATAATATATTATAGGCCCCTATAGTACGGATATAGCGGAATTAGCGAGTATCGGTCTAGTGCGATTAACTTAGTATAGTAGGCCGTATAGAAGGCCTTACTTAATAATTAGTACGGTTATTCTAATAGAATAGTACGTATAGATCCCGCCTTAGGCGCAATATAGTTAGATTAACGGTTTTCGTAGCTATACCGCTAAAAGCTTGAAATAAGGACTATCTAGCTACTACCCTTAAAGGGTAGATCGAATACTATATAAGAAGGGTTATATTAGTAGGTAGATAGGGTAGTAGTAGATACAAGTAGTATTAGATAGAGAACTTAGAGGAGAAGGAGGAAGGAAGGCTAGTTAGCCTAACGCTAAGCGCTAAGCCCTACCTAAGGCACTAAGACCCTAGCTTTACTCGGCCTAATTATATGCTAGTTACGTATAGCCCCTTTAGCCCTAACATAAACAATCGATTAGACAAGAGCTTTTAAAGAGGCACTATAATAGTAAGCTCGCTAGTTACTATAGTATAGAGAGGTCGTACGAGCTTATATCGCGTATATACTACTTGCTAAATAGTAAGCGGCATATAAAGGAATATATATAGACCTATATAGTTTGCTAGTAAGTTAAAGCACTAAAGCACTTACTATTCGGCGAGTTGTCTTTACTTTCTATTCTAAAGAAACCATTTGTAGAGCTTATAATAGACTTTATTATAGGCCTTCCGCCTACTAAGCGTAGGGGCAGTAAGGACGTCTTTAACGCTATCCTTGTTATAGTGTAGTAGGGAAACCCGGCTTAGTATAGGTATGTACACTTGTACCCTCTCTCCCTGTTTTTGTACCCCTAATACATATAACTACCTTTATAATTAGAATATACATACATATACAATATAAGGAGACACAGCTACGACAACACATAGCAAGAAAGATATAGGAAATGTACCTAATCTAGCTGCAATATAGCCCTCCCTACGTCTATTCTCTTCTCTCTAATATTTATAACGCCTTCCCTTCGAAGTATATAATGCTACGCCGACCCCTCGCAGTTACCTAAGAGATACTAAGTACTAGGCCTATAGCATACAGTTCCCTATATATATACCTCTACCTACGACCTACTCGTCCCGCCTACATTTTCTAGAGCCGAAGGTAGGGCTATCTTTATTCATTTGAAGGTACAGGTATATATATAGTTAAGAAGAAACGTTTATAGCCTTCGCCTAGAGCGAGGACTATACTACTAATGTAATACCACCGCTAAAAAGACCTTAGTAGTATCGAGACGTCCTACTACTAATAAACCGTTACCGACTTAAAGCAAAAGGAATACCGTTACCGACTTAAAGTAAAAGGAAATACTGTTTACGAATATTACGACTCCCTATCTGTCTATAGCAGGCGGGACCTTATAAGAAACGACCTATATAGAAAGAAACCTAAGAGCCCGCTATACGAAACTAGAGATAGGGATACGAAGAACCCCGAAAAGTCGATAGCCCCCTATCCCTTCCGCTAATAGGCGCGAGCCTAACTTAAAACCTCCTTCCGGGCTATTACGACCCTTCCGTAGTACCGTAATCGGCATATTGCGAGTTAATAGAAATTAATAAAAGAGGAACAAAGGGGGCCTAGAACGGGTATAGTAGGTATACTAGCTAGCTAGCTAGGTAACATTCGCCGCCCCCTTTATTCTATATATATACGGACTATCGCCTACCCTCCCCTTGCTTCGAGGACATAGACGCGATACGTACTACAAAGTACGCTATAGCCTATCTACGCTCCCTCCTTACTTTAAGTATACCTAGCAACCTGTCTAATTTTATCGATACTATATCCTTCCTATTCATTCTAATCGTTTATTGTCTTCTATAAATTGTTTGTTCTATCGACGAAATAAGCTCCTAAGAAAATAATAACAACCCTACCCCGGCGGAGCCGCCTTTGTAGGCCCCCTCTAATACCGGTACCTACCGAGACCTACCTCTAAACTTTATTCGCAACTACCTCGATACTAACTCGGATACCGAGAGGACTACGGCCTCGGGAAGCGATAAGGATACTAGTATAGAAAATAGAGAAGCGGCTTAAGGAGGCACTACCTAGGAAGGCGGTACTCGAGAAGTTCCCTAGTAGCTTATCTAGGCAACCGGAGGGCTATCCCCTTAACTTCTCTAAGGTCTTCTTTAGGCCTTCTCGGACTTAAAGCCGTAGATGCCCCTCCTAGGGACCGTTAAGAACCCCCTCTTTACTAGAGAAAACGCTACTAGTTTTGTTAAGAGGTTTTCTACTATCCTTAAGCGATACTATCTAAGGGCTGAAACGGCTACTACGGTAAAGCTCCTTGTAGCCAATTGTAAAACTAGTATCCGACCCCGAGTTGCTCGGCTCCTAGGTAGTAAGCCTCTTATATAGGAAGCCTTCTTAAAGAAGTTTAAGCGCGAGTTCGCTAACTAGGATGTCGCGGTTCGGCTAAACTCCCGCAAATACCTTAAATAGCTATATACTAGACAAACGGCTAAGAGTAATGCCCTTCGCTTTTGCTAGGACTTCTATAGCATCGCCGAAGGGATACCGAGGAGGCTTCTTAATAATGTTACGAGGAGCCGTCTGTTTCTAAAGGGCTTAGGAGGTTCTATACCTACTATTATGCCTCGGATCTACGAAAAATGCAGTATCTACCCTTACGATAAGGAATCCTATACCGACTTCGAATAGATTTATCGTACTAGGTACGACCTAGCTTGTAGCCGATAGGGCTTCTCGCTCCTTACTAGTAACGATAGTAGCTATTTAAAAGAGCTACGAGAGACAGTTAAGAAAAGAATACTAAGTATACGCCCTACCCTAGATATCTAGCGATAGGGGGTAGCCCTTAAGCTAGTTACGGACCCCGGTATCGATAACCTTATTAAGCAGTTCTAAGAACTGAAACTTTACGTCCTCTCCCGAGACAATTAGAGGGGCCCTACTATAGGTCCGGTTAATACTAATACCGATTCGTATGCCCTATAGCGCCTCTATCCCCTCTAGAGCGACAATACCCCTATAACTTAGATATATAACAACTAGTTTGCATAAGGGCTAACCTTCGATACCTTTGCCTTTTAATCTATCCCTAGTATAGAGGGTCGCTATTACTATTGCGGAGCTAAAGGCTACCTTCGTCTAAACTATAGGCCCTACCGGTATATATAAGACTAAGGTTTCTACTATATTCGGGACCGTGCGTAGTTCTTCGGGCCCCTAGGTATACTATACGCTACCCTATTCCGCTTCCGTAATAGTCCTACCCTCCTAAAGCTCGCTATTATACTTCCTCTCCTCGAGGCCTATTACTAGTAGGAGATTGTTTTCATACCTAAATTTAGAATAGAAGCCCTTCGAAAACAATTTAACTATCCTTCTTAGCAACTAAGGCGAACTGTAGCCCCTAGCGCTATAGCTTAACTAGGCCCTCGAGTTCCGACTCCTCGAGCCCTAGCTCTAATAATTCCTTCTACTCTTCCCCCTCTACCTTTAAGGTCTCCGGGAAATCCCTACGGAGGGATCGCTTTAAACGATGCTCGAAACGGCCTTCCTGCCCCTACTACTGCCCCTACTACTACTAGGCGGGTTATACTATACTAAAGGCCCTACGATCTAGGTATAGTCGAGGAGGCCGATAAAGAGCTAGATTTTAGCGACTACGAGGCGGCTATAGTTATAGATACCCTTGCCTATACTCGTAGCTAGGATACACCGCTTAGGAATAGTCTTCCCGTTACCGCTATTGCCGATACAAATCGGATCCGGAAAGCTACTACTAAGTAGAAAGGTACTACGAAGACTAAGGGCATTCGTAACGTAGTTTAAGGGCTTAGCGTTCGCGAGGTAGAGGAAGCAATTCGTAAACAAACCTAGCCTCAAAGAACTACTTAAAGGTCCCCGAGCCTACTACCTCTAAGAGTAAGAACCTAGTCTAAGGAAACGGTTAGTCGTAAAACCCCTACTACTAGCCCTTCTAGTACCTATAGGTAGCCTACTACTAAATCCTTAAATAGTAACGCTAGCCTACCTAAGGATAGTAATTAGGAAATAGATAACGTACTACCGCCTACCCCGAAGCCTGCCGCTAAAGAACTATCGAAGGGGGTAAACCCTCCGAGCCGGTAGAGAGCTACGCGGAAAGAGCCTAAGACAACCAATATTATAAAGAATCTTTAGAAACACTATAAGGACCCCGACTTTTAGGTAAAGAAATTCCTTAGTAGGAACGGTATGTAGCTTAGCAATACTAAGGCCCTCGCCTATATTCCGGAGTATTAAAAGCTCGTTATACGCTAGCTAAACGATAACGCGCTTACTATAAGAATTCGAGAGCTAGAAAAGGATAAAACCGACAAGATCCCCTACTAGATTATAGAAATAGCAGGTAGGGTAGCTACCTTAGCTGCTAGGAAAGGTAGACCTAGGCGGCCTAAAGACTACCCTATCCTAGTCCTTACCTCCGCCCGGGAGTTCTTTACTAGCCTTAACGAGGAAGAAAGCTACGAGGAATACGAGGCCGCTAACGAAGAGGTTATCCGGGACCCTAATTCGATTAGCCGGAGAAACAGACTTAATTACTATACAGTATAGGTTATTTTATCCGGGGTAGACGCCCTACCTAACGAGATGCTCTATATCGACCCTAGCTAGATTCGCCTCTTATTAGTCGACGATAACTTCGCCCTTATTCCTAGTCCGTATATTACTATTACTATTAATAGGTGCCTTAAGATCCGCGCTCTTATTAATAAAGGCTCCGAGGGGAATATACTAAACGCGAAGTTCCTATAGCGAGCTAGCCTTGCTCTTTTAAAGGGTCTTATTCTAAATATACGAGGAGCTAGAGGAAGAGCTAAATTTATCGGCATTAGCACTTCCGTTCCTATCTCTACCTTTAATATCGAGTATAAAACCGACTTCCTTATTACACCCCTAGGGGATAACGACCTCCCTATTATTCTTAGTCGCCCGTAGGCTCGTAAGAACCGCCTTATCGCTCGAAATATAGACGACGGCTCCTAGGAAGGGACTATTTCTACGCGCGGGGGCCGCTCTACTACCTTTACTACCCTTGCTAGCTCTAAGAATTGTATCCTGCTTAAGGAGCTCCTTAGTCGCAATAATACCTAGTAGTTAAAAAACTAGGTAGCAGACGAGAAACTAGCGTCGAGTCCGCCCCTTTTTCGAAACCGCTAGGTAGGAATATTATACGTACCGTTGCGACCTATTATTTAATAAGAAATGTTACTATAGGACTGTATAGCAAAGAGGATAGTAACCCTAGGGTATACTAGCTAGCTAGCTAGGGTATATTAATTAGTCCGGTAGTCGGTCCGCCCCCGCTCCCGCTACCTTTTCCGACCTCGCTTAGACTAGCCCCGGCTTATCCCGGTATTCCCGCTAGCCCCGGTATTCCCGCGTCCCCGCAATTGCCCTCTAGTAGCACCCTATACAAAAGCCGCTTAGCTAGGCACCCTATCTAGGAGCGGATATACGACGACGTACCGGTCCTAGCTATATAGCGCCAGTCCTTTCTCGAAGATC
>NW_006921536.1:5398895-5499602 GCF_000340215.1 Pseudocercospora fijiensis CIRAD86
CGCGCCGGCTATTTGTCCGCTTAGTAAAGCTTCTTATTAGAATGGAACTTCTTCCTAAGGAGCTAGATCTATTCTACGAAATGCTTTATAATAGGGAGAAAGCCTTTATCTAGAGCTTTACCGAAATTGGAAGAGTCGACGCGGATATAGCACCTCCCTAACGGATCCGAACAATTCCTTATAAACCCTAGAGAAAACCAACCTTCCGCCTCTAGCCTAGCCTAGTAAACATTATAGAAGAAATAATCCGAGAACGAATTACGAATAGGGTGCTTAAAGTTAGCGAAGGAGTATACCGGAACCTATAGTTCTTAGTCTAGAAGAAAGGAACTAAGAAATATCGCCTAATTAACGCTGCTATAGAGCTAAACCGCTATATAATACGGGACGGAAACCTTCCTCCTAACACTAATAGCTTTACTAAGGATTTTGCTAACTGTGCTATCTCGTTCCTAATCGATTTCTTTTCCGAATACGACTAAGTCCCGCTTTACGAGGCCGATCGAGATATAACTGCCTTTAATACCCCGCTTAGCCTTATACGAATAACTACCCTTCCGCAAGGAGCGACAAACTCCGTTGCCTAGTTTGTCCGAGTAGTAATAAGAATCCTTTTTAACTACATTTCCTACCGTACGAGGCCGTTTGTCGACGACATTAGTATTAAGGGCCCGAAGACCCGATACAATAATAAAGAGGTCGAACCTAGCCTAAGAAGATTCGTTACTAAGCACATTTAATAGATAGATAGTGTTCTTATAGACATTAAGCGTACTAGGTATACTATTTCAGGTCTGAAATCTTAGTTCCTTTATAAAAAGCTGAAATATATCGGCTACGTTATTAATATTTCCGGAAGACACCCTAATATAGAGAAAGTTATAAAGATTGTCGCATAGCTAGTACCTAAGAACTAGTCTAGCGTACGGGCCTTCCTTAGGGTTTGTGTCTACTACCGTATCTAGATCGAGGGCTTCGCAATAATAGTAAGACTACTCTTCTACCTCCTAAAGGCCGATATCGAATTCTTATAGGGACCGGATTAGTAAGTCGCTATAGATACCTTAAAGGCTGCGCTAACTACTACCCCTACTCTTATCTCGATCGATTATACTAAGGGTACTAGGTTAATTATCCTTCTATTAGACGCGAGTGGATCCGGATATAGTAGCAGCCTAAACTAGTGCGAAAGGGACAATGCAAAGAAGCGTTACTCTATTCGGTACGAAAGCGGTCTTTAAACCGAAAGTGAAGCCCGATATAATACTAGCAAACGAGAGTGCCTTGCCGTACTTAAACTGCTAAAGAAGTTTAAGAAGTATCTCGTTAGGTAGTACTTTCGGATCGAAATCGATACTACTACCCTTATCTACTAGCTTAACAAATCCGCCTCGGACCTCCCTAACTCGGCAATAGCTCGCTAGGTAGCCTAGATCCGACTGTTCGACTTCGAAGTTAAGTATGTCCCTAGGCGAAAGCACTCTACGGCTAATAGTCTATCCCGTCGTAACCCTACTAAAGAGGACATCGTCGAACGAGATAACTAGATCGACGACGATAACATAATCGACAACGACTTCTTTTATAGCATAGTATAGTCTAAGCCTATCGATCCCTTAGCTAAGTCTAGCTTCCTTAACAAGGACGAATACTAGTCTCGAGAATCGCTTCTTATCGGATACTTTAAATCGACCCTTCGCTTTCCGTAAGGCATCTCTCGAAGCGAAGCCCGAAGGGTTCGACGTACTGCCTAGAAGTATATTATTAAGGATCGGCTCCTTTTCTACTAGCGTTATCCGAATTGTCCCCTTTAACGAGTAATTAATAGCGAAAAGGCTAGGGAGGAAATTATCTAATTACTTTACGAGGATTATAGCTATAAAGGCCGGGAGGCAGTATACTATCTAGCCTCGAAAAGGTACTTCTAGTATAGGATGTAGTCCTAAATCGCTATATAGGTTCGGTCCTATCGTATATACCGGATGCGAGAGGGATACAAGATTGCTAGGACGCTTTACCCTACCTATATTCGAGTTGTTAGCTGTCGCTAGGTTGCCGATATGCTTTATATCGACAATAAGGGGTCTATTGCCTTAGCGCGTAAGGTTGTTAGCGGCTAGGTAGAGGGGAGGATATTTAACTACTCGGGCAAGTCGGTTAGTATATACTAAATAGCTAAGTTCCTATACGAAGAGGTCTATTGCCGATATAGCTATCCGGATAAATTCGTTATAGACAACGGATCTAAGAATCGGAAGGACACTAAGGAATTGCTTAAGCGAATAGCTACGTACCGGGTACGGATTTCCCTATACTATCCGAAGGCAAATAGTTAAATCGAAGTTAGAAACCGACCTATCCTAGCTACCCTTTCTAAACTAACGAACGGCACTATAAAGGGTTAGAGAAAACACGTCCTACCTATCCTATAGGCCGACCGAACGATATACCGACGAACGACTAGAAAAACGCCTACGGAAGTTATATATAGAGGGGCCGACGTTATCCTTCCTATCGAGAATGCCTACCGAACCTTCTAAAAAGTCGACTAGGATACTATACGCGACACTGCCTCGTTACTTACATACCGTACTTAGCAACTAGTATATATGCCTAACGATAACGAAGAGGCGACCCTTCGGCTAAAGAGGACGCGCGAGGAGAATACTCGCTAGTACGACGAAAAGGGAGTAGTATCTAACGCTCCCCTTAAGATTAGATCCCTTATACTTGTTACTAGGAGCGAAATCGAGCACTCGAGGTCTAGTAAGCTTACCTTTCGCTAGAAGGGCCCCTTTCGTATTACGGGGATTACTACCTCTAGGACCTCGTACTACCTTACGGAACTTAATAGGGCTAATCTAGCTATTACCTTTCTACGCGATCGACTAAAGGAAGTACCTCTATTCCGGCCTAACCGGATCTCGGGTAAAAACGCTACTACGACGAACAACGAACCTATTAATAAAGAAGTCGAGGCAGATAGAGATAGCTAGTCTAAGTCCTCCGAGTCTAGGGACGATAGCTAGTCTAATGCTAAGTCCGGTAAAGAAAGGGATATAGACGTCTATACGATTATATCCCTTCCTAGGGAGGAGTAAAGGCGAGCCTTTTAAGCCTATACTATAGCTATATACCGAGTCGACCCTAAAGTCGATCCTATCTCTTAGATTAATAACCTAATACGAGACCTCCTTAGCGTACCCCTTATAGAAGATTATTCGAATAACTATCTCTTCTTTAATAGCTCGACCGAACCTAATAGTTTTCTAGCTTTCAATTACCTAGCCCTATTTACCTAGGGAGGGGTAACCTAGCCTTTAGCTTAATACTATAGATTCGGCTAGATAGCAATTCTATATAGAAGGTAGGACCTATACGAATAAGCCTACTACGTTAGCGCTCTTCCGAGGCTTACCTAGGACCCTAGCTTTCGACTAGTACTATAGCGAGACCCTAGCTAGTAGACGACCTAGAGAGTCTAGGTCTACGACGAGATAAACATATTGAAGTTCGAATATAACCTATATCTCCTTAAGGCCCTAGTAGAAACTAGCCTTACTGCCCTAGTATATACTAACCTATATAGGCGGCGAGGCATTAGATTTCTCGCCTAGGAGGCTATAGACAACGTTGCGAACTAGGGAGACAACGAATATAGGCTGTCCTTAATAAGAACACGAGATAGGCTTCGGCTTACCTAGATCGAACAAGAGGAGCTCCGCTATACCGCTAACTCTAAGGGCCTAGGCTTAAACCCCGGAGCTTTTAACGAACCCTTAGAAGCGGAGTAGGCTATAGAATGCAACGAAAATAGACTACTACTACCTTAGTAGGCCCGATAAACCTATAACTACTCGCGTATAGCCTCCCTTTTGCTCCTATTTACTCGCCTTATACCGAATTTTTTACTCGCTAATACCCTTATTCGCGTATTTAAACGGATTATCGATATATACTAGGATCGATTGTCCCTTTATATATTAGTAGCCGGATAGAGTACTACTACTAGAGCCCTATCGTTGCTTCTTTTCTTTTATACTACTACCGACGAGGGTAGGGGCTTTAGTAAGGAGCCCCTATCCTTAATAATATCCCTAGACCTGCTCCCCGGGGTAGTCTAAGTACTAGCCTACCCGCGGAGCGAGTAAATAATTTTAACTCGGTAAAAGGGGACCTGCTAGAAGTTCTACGTCGCGCCTAGCTTACTAAAACTAAAGCCTACCCTACGGAGTAAGCCTAGGAAAACCTTACCTAACCTTAAAGATTTCCTTTGTTTAAAAAGCTTTCCTTTATATTATTTCTATAGCCTACGCCGGCCGATATGTCGAGATTTCTAAGAATCCCGGGAGCTCCCGCCTATAGTAGCTAGCTAGCTAGGATACATTGCGACTACTACTACTACCCCTATACTGCCCGGAGGAGCCCTTATAACTGTGCCCTAATGCGGTAGGGGTTGAAGCGGAGGGGTTAGTACGTTATATAATGCCTAACTCCCTAGATCTAAGTGCTCTAGTCCTACGCCCTCGGATCTCGCTACTACGCGAATTACCTAGGCCTCTAGAGATGTCGCCGCTGCCTACTACTAACCCTTTACTTCCTTTAGGATACGTGCCTTATTTTCGGATTTATATACAAACGCGCGTATACGCGTAAGGTAGGTGCCTCCCGTCCCTTCCCGCGTACCCGCGCTATTGCTACGATAAAAAGGCGATCTTTCTCGCGCCTAAACTTCTTTATAAACAAACATACCTATACCGCCCTTTCCTCGACAAAGCGATAGGCGCTTATAGCAAATACTACCCTCCTTAATTAACTATTAAAGACCGACAAACCCCTACCTCCTCTACGCGACCCGATACGTAAAACCCCCCTTACCGCCTCGCAAGCGCGTAATAGTAGAAGCCTCTAGTCGAGACCTTATTACGAGCGTAGCCTATAGCGGCATTTCCTACCTTCCTTCCGACTAGCGACTAAGTAATTACAATACCCTACTCGAATAGGTATAATATCTTTAATCCGCTAACCTATCCCGCTAAACTAAAGTAGATATAATCTACGACAACCTAGGAAGTGTTAATAACTTTATTAAAGGCACCGAGCTAACCTATTATCGGCTTAAGGAGGCGCTCTTTAAAGGACTGCCGAAAGAAATAGGAGATATTCTTCGTACCCGAGGATCTACTATAGTATAGGCCCTCGAGTAGCATATAGGTAACGAATTTGCTGCCCTATAAGCCGCCGCTACTCGTAGGAAGGCTACGGAAGATCGCCGTAAGAACGACATTGCTAATAGTCCTACATTCTTTAGGAACTACCTAGACCTCTACAATGTCCGAGGTAATACCGCAAAAGAAATAGCTCGAGTCTTTAGGCTATAGAAGGATAGAAAGCTTAACAACTACGCAAACTTTAAGGACGCTAGCTAGGTTTCCGAAATTTAGCTTGTTCTTCGTATCCTAAGCAATTACCTATACCGCCGAACGCTTAGGGCGAGATAGGGACGGGCAGATATTAATACCGTTACTATTACTACTAAGGACTACGTAGTAGATAAGGAGGACGACACTCGTAAGGAGGGTAAGAATAAATTCTTCTCCTAGAGATCGGAGGCTAGTAAGGCGAAGCTTAAGGCTATTAGTATTCGAATTAGCTAATACGAAGGCCCTCCTATAATTGCTATTACTCCCGACGGGCGCCCTTTTTCGAGACCGCTAGGTAGCTACATTAAAGGTACTGCCTCTAGGACTCTAGGGCTTAATATCCCTCGATCCTATATAGGCATATATAAGCGAATTAGCACACCTATTAGATTACTAGTTATATACAACCCGGCTAGCGACCCTCTAGCTAGATAGGATAACTAGTAGCTATTACCCGCTCGCCCTACTTAGCCTATCGGCTCTCGCTAAAATACGCCTCTATAACGCGATACGACTCGCCCTAATCTCCTAGTCGAAAACTCTTCTTCGCTACCCGATCGGACTAGTAGTAGGAGTAGTAATAATAGCCTTACTCTAGGGGCTCTGCCTACTCGTCGAATTCGAACTACTACGCCTATCCCCCCTCTAGGAAGGACCCGTAGATCGAATAGACTTAATAAGCCGAGTAGAGATCTTGCCGTACCTCTCGAGAAGAACCTAACCGACGACCTCAATACCTTAGGACCTAAGCAGAGAGGCACTATATACTATAAGGAGCTAACCCCCGATAAGGACACTTAAATTAGAAATAGCCTAGCCTACTACAGCTATAATAGATTCTCGGAAGCCGACCGCAGTGCTTTAATATAGTACGATAGTAAATCTAATAACGCTACGTAGGGAAGAGCAATTGCCCTTATTATAACTGCCCCTTACCCGCCTTGCTATACTTATACCCGCTACCTGTTTAGGATAGTAGTTAGGTTTCGAGGAAAGGTCGGTCGAGAGTAGATAATAGAAACCTTAAGTAGCCCTAGATATAAGTACCGGAACGACCTTCTCCGCCTTCGAAATAAGAGACCTAATCTGTTTCGGAAGACTCGCCGTCCTCCTATCCCTAGCGACTACCTTAGACTATATCGCTTTTTCCCTAAGGCCTATAGTTACGAGAGTAAGACATATAACCCTTTAACTATTAAGCGCGTTACCCTAGCGATTGCTACTAAGATTCGTAAGGCCTTCTCCCGTATAGGAGTAATAACAAAGGCTAGCTAGGATGCCTAGGCAAGAGATAGTACTATTACCTTAGATAGCATTACGAGCGACAAAGGCTCTACTAAACTATATAGAGCGGCCGTCTTTAGTTAGTATAATAATAAGAAAGTCGAAGTCGCCGCGGCCCCTCTACCCTTCGGAAAGATGTCCCTATCTAACTAGTTTAAGCTAGAGGCTGCAATGTACCTTTAGTATTAGCGTTTAGTTAACGGAGTCTCGAACAAGGGTTAGCTTCGAACCGCCTTCTATTCTAGGTTCTAGTAGATCTGCCGAGGAGACCCTATCTACTAGCTCCTCTACGGCCTTACCCGCCCTAACTACGCTCTTAACCTAATCTCCTACCCGTATTACGCTAAGATAACTCAACCTAGTAACGGCGGTTCGACCGAGTTTGCCTATATTAACTAGTACCCTCTCGATCTCTAAGAAGGCATTGCTATAAACTAAGTTTAAGGCTCCGTATCCTTCCTTCCTAAAACGGTAGAGACTACTACGAAGGTCTTCGCTAGGATCTACTAACTAGAAGTCTTTAACAAATAGTATAAGGAACTTAAGACCCTTCGCTAGGAAAAGGGCCCTACGTACGCCCCTCGGGGTTATATTCTCTCTATTAACTATAATATATATTGCCTAAACACTAAGATAGAGAATACCCTTAATAACTTTATTAAGAACGAGTTGAAAGGTAAGTATCGAAATATAGGCTAGGAGTAGTACCCGGTCGGTGCCCTTAGAGTACGCCTAACCCTTCCCTACCTTCTATATAGCGCTTAGGCATTACCGAAGAATACTAAGAGAATGACTATACTCCCCTAGTTCTACCGATACGACTTAGTAACTAGAAAGCTCGATTGCGAAGCTAGAGGTACGTTTTAGGAACTCGCCGCTACCTATCGAGACCTTCTTCCTAGCCCTACCTCGCCCTCTAGTCTTACAAACAAGTACGGTGCCCCTCCGTACGCATTCCCGGCTATAGTGCGCCTACGCAATAACAACCTAATCTCGGAAGCCCTCGTCGGTCGATTAAAGCAGGACGATACTATAATATAGTAACGTGTTCGAAGACTCTTTCGCAACCTTAACTAAGAAGGCTCCTTATATATACTCGAGAACTGTTTAAAGCAGTATCGCAAGGATATAGCGTCGGTATACTCTAAGATATTAAGTAAGGTTATTCGGCTCGAGTAGGAACGTTTCGGGGAGAAATCATTCTTTAAGGCTCTTATATAGTCTTTAGAAGACTAGAGTTGTATCCTAAACGATAGCGAAGATCGGTATATGCGCCTAAACTAGGATAATTTCTACCGATATTAGCCTACGCCTAACACTAGGGAGGAGTTTAATTAGGGAGGCTAGGGATTTATATACTAATAGGAACCTAGTAAGGCAGACCTTCCTACTAACTAGCGGCAGTCTAGCGCCCCCTTAGCGAAACCTGCTACCTACGCTTCGAAAGTCTCTACTCCTAGTAGAGTACTCCCGAACGTTAACTCCTAGCAGCTTAGTACCCCTAAGAAACAGCCTCCTTAGCTATCTTCTTTAGAGCAGCCTGCGAACCCTATAGCTAATCCGAATAAGCGATAGACCCGCTAGGACATACGGGCTAAGGCGACGCGGACCTAGGCTCTTATCGACTAATTTAACTAGTAGGGGCGAGGAGGCAATTATAGCGGCTAGGGCCGTAGAGGTAACTATAGTAGACTAGCGACTCGTAGTAGAAAGAAATAAGTAATAGGGTATAGTAGCTAGCTAGCTAGGATACCGTTATAGGATAGTTAGTTTAGTTTTCCTTTACGTATTTAAGGCTTTTTAGTCCGGGAGGTAAGGAAGCGTTAGTCTAAGGGCAGACTTCTTAGTCCGGGAGGGAAAATGTAGTAGGGAAACCCGGCTTAGTATAGGTATATACACTTGTACCCTCTCTCCCTGTTTTTGTACCCCTAATATATACAACTACCTTTATAATTAGAATACACACATACATACAATATAAGGAGACATAGCTACGACAACATATAGCAAGAAAGATATAGGAAATGTACCTAATCTAGCTACAATATAGCCCTCCCTACGTCTATTCTCTTCTCTCTAATATTTACAACGCCTTCCCTTCGAAGTATATAATGCTACGCCGACCCCTCGCAGTTACCTAAGAGACACTAAGTACTAGGCCTATAGTATACAGTTCCCTATATATGTACCTCTACCTACGACCTACTCGTCCCGCCTACAATAGTAGATCGGTTTACTAAAGGTACTCGTTATATCCCTGCTCGGAAGGACTAGACTACTATTAATATAGCAGAAGCCCTATAGAATAATATCTTCTATACCTATTAGGGAACCCCTAAAGGGATAGTCTCTAACCGAGGCTCGATATTTATATCTTATTATTAGAGTAAGATATACCTATAGCTAAGACTTAAGTATCGGCTATCTATAGCCTTCTATCTACAAATAGATAGCTAAACCGAGAGGCAAAATGCTACCCTATAGTAGTACCTACGTAGCTACATTAATAAGAACCCTAACGATTAGGTTAACCTCCTATAACTAGCTGAATTCGTATATAATAATAGTGTCTACTTATTAACTAATGTGTTACTATATATAGCTATAATAGGCTAGAACGCTACTATACTATAAGACCCCCTATCGCTCGAGGCCGAGCGTAAGGAAAGGGAAGCGCGTTAAGCCCCTAAAATACTAGCAGCTATTAAGAGGGTTTAAAAGATGCGAGAGATTTACGCTAAGATAGCTAACAAACTAGCAAAGGCCTAGGCCTATTAGAAGGCCTATTATAACAAACACTATATACCGATAACCTTTAAGCAAGGCGATATAGTTATGCTTAGTATAAAGAACCTCCGCATCCGCAAACACCTATTACCTAATAGCAAAACACGCCCTAAACTAGCACTACGGTTTATTAGCCTATTCCGTATCCGAGAACCGAAGGGTAATAGCTAGGCCTACTAGTTATAGCTCCTACCTTATTATATTATCTATAATACCTTCTATATCTCCCTCCTTAAACTATATTACTAGCGCGAAGGCGATAAAGCGCCTACTAAGTTAGAAGAAGTCTTTGCGAGCGAAGCTCGCACTACTATAGCAGTCTCGTCCGCTAGTAGTATAGTACGTCGTTTCGCTATCTACGTAACTCCCCGGATTCTAGAATGCGATTGTCTAATTAGCTAAATCCTATACAGTTACCCTTAGGCATTAACTTTTACGCGACTTCTAGACAATACACAACAATAATAAAGTACTACGCGCTAACAATAGCAATACTATAAGCTAATAACATCCGCTCTAAAGTACGATGTATATACGCTACGTACCGCGTAATACGTTATAGCAGACGACGCAATTTAAGAAACAGAAAGAGAAGCAGAACAGGCAGGAATATAGGCAGCAAAAGAGACGGATTAAAGGGTAGCAAAAGGGATATAGGCAGCTAAAGAGAAGGACAATACTAGAGCAAAACTATAGAGCGGATAGGCCGGGGCTTTCTAACAGGTTAAATTATGTTATACCCTAGCCCTTCGAGACATATTACAAGTTAACTAAGTAAATATAACTACTACGCTTATTCTCCGACGCATACCGCAGTATATCTATAGAAACTAGACGAACTGAGTTTTTTAGTAAACATTTATAGCTACTCGACCTAGTTAATTAGCGACAATGTTACCGGCTAACGAGACTATCGGGTTAAATAGGGTACCGACGCCCCTCTACTGTTTATACTATTACTAGCAATTCCCTCGAATCCTAAATAGTTAGTTTGAAAGGCAACTAAGAACCCGGCTAGCGCGGCTTACGGCGGTTTAAGAAACCTGCTAAAATTACGACTCGGCACCCTAGCTTGGTTTAGATAGATCGTGTAATCTACGTACGTCTACGAAGAAGAGGGGGCTAGGTCTGTTTATTCTAGAGTAGACGTAAAGAACTCGAACCTTATAGACTTAGAGCGGGAGCAGAGCTGCAAATACTTCGTACGCCCGACTGTTATAGTAGAAGGACGCGCTCGTATTGTAATTGGACGCACGGCTGCAATTCTTATATACTAATATCCCTTTACTATCGCTAGCGTTATAGTAGCGCAGTTAGAAGCGTAAAAGGCGGGCAGGTAGCGAGGTAAGGTTTAGACAATGCTATAGATTAAGCGTTTAATCTACGCACTAGAAGCATAAATAAATACTTTTAATAAATAAGCAGTCTCTAGCCTAACGAACCTTAATCGATCAATTTTAGACTAGACCGAAGCCGACCGAGTTAAGTCGATTAAGCACATTTCCGGCAAACTACGCTAGCAAAAGTAATTAATACGATAACGACGGCAGCCTTAGGCTAATATAACCTCGTACGCTAAGCAGTATATATACGACACATAAGATAAATAACGTAGGCGATTAAATAGTACTTAGCGCGGTAAGGGAGGGGGTTTAGGAGGAACGACTATCCCCCTCCCTCTAAGCGCTAACGTTAGCAAAGATAGGAGCACTCTACGCGGTAAGGGACGGGGTTTATCCCCTCCCTCTAAGCGCTAACGTTAGTAAAGGTAGGAGCACTCTATATAGTAAGGGAGGGGGTTTAGAAGGAACGACTATCCCCCTCCCTCTAAGCGCTAACGTTAACAAAGGCATATAGGTACTAAAGCGGTAAGGGAGGGGGTTTAGGAGGAACGACTATCCCCCTCCCTCTAAGCGCTAACGTTAACAAAGGTATCGGGTACTAAAGTAGTAAGGGAGGGGGTTTAGGAGGAACGACTATCCCCCTCCCTCTAAGCGCTAACATTAACAAAGGCATATAGGTACTAAAGCGGTAAGGCTATAGGGGGTTTAGGAGGAACGACTATCCCCCTAGCCTCTAAGCGACAACGTTAGCAAAGGCATATAGGTACTAACTATATATAGGCTTTAAGCTATACGATTATAGTATTGCAAGGGGTAATACGAACGACCTATAGGTAGATGCTAGTTGCCGAGCGGTCCCGTATATAGGCAAACGAAATAGTAGGAGCAATAGTAACGTAAATAGGTCTATTTACTAGCAATGTGAAAACTATTAGGCACCTAAGGCAGGTTCTTGCGTTACCTCGTCCCTTCTACTCGCGATTACTTCCTTCCTTAAACCTACTTCCGCCTTCCTATATCCGTATATCTAACCTTCCGTATATCTACGCTTTCCGTGCTTCTATATACTATACTCTGTCTGCTAAGCTATCTATTAGAGAACAGCTATATATTGCGATTTAAGTATACCGATTCAAGCATACCGATACTTAAACACACTCGATACTACCGTATAAGCCGACAATATATACTTAAAGCCGCGTCTGTCGTCGGATAGCTACTTTATAGACGATAAGCGCGTCTTCGATTACGACCGCTATATTAAGTATTTTATCCGATGCTTTACGCGATAGAGCTAGAAGTAGACCGAGGGCAAGTCTAAGAGTAGTATTGTCCGCCGCCTCCGTATATATCGTCGCTAGTCTATTCGCGATATTCTCCGATAGCATAGCCGCCGCCCTCGACGTATAAGCAACTTTAGTCGGCCCTTTATTCCTAAGCAGTATCGCCGCTAGGACGCACTACTTAATAGTATTAAGAATGAAATAGATTAGGCTAAGGTTTAGCTCGGAAATAAAGAGTATAAGATAGATTATCGCCTCGAGCATAACTATAAACACACGAATAACTACGTATACTATACTATCTTCGCCGACTCGATATATCGTAGTATAGTAGAAGACACTGCCCCTATTGCCCGGATCGCTATACTAGACCTACCGCGCTTTATAGGTAGAGGTCGCCTCTAGGTAATGCGACTCGGTAGATTTAGAGATATACCGCTACTACCGGCTTAGCAGCCTAATCCTTCTTTATAGCCGCCGCCGTCTAGTTAGTAGGAACTAAATCCGCCTTTTCTAGCCGATCGCACTTAGGCGCCTATATTAAAGTATATAGGTTGCGTACAAGTTAAGGACACGATCTAGTTCCTTAACGCTAGAAAGAAGGGTAGTCCTCTAGTTAAGAGATGCGCTACCTATCGTAGTATAGTCGTTAGTAAGGACTAGTAGGGCAACTAGCAGATTACTAAGATTGCAAAGCGAACAGCTATAGCAGTAAGTAGACCTTCCGCTATAGATATATTATCTCGTCTACTACGCACACTTGCGCCTACAATCGGAACTCGACTAATCGTTCTAGCTAGGCCTACTCTAGCTACTCTTAGAATAAGTGGAACGCCTATAGCTCTACTACCGCGGCCCTACTATCCTTTAAGCTAACCTAGCTTATAGACGTCGCATACTTAGTATATAGCTATAGTTGCTAGTCGACAGTTACGATACGAGGTACGTTCTGCTCGTTAGGTTAAAGCAGAGGAGCCGACTTAGCAATAGGCATCTATACGTTAGACTAAACAGATTAAAGGTTAGCAGCCTAACTAGTTATAACAAGTATAGCCTTAGTTTATATACGTTAAATATAGACATCCTCGACTATAAGAAGATTAAAGCGAGAATTAGTAAGATTAGTGCTTCTAGTATAATAGTTACCTTCTCGACGAGGATCCTATTGCTAAGAATAAGTAGTATATCGACGGAAAGTATAATAGCAATCGTTTTAGCTTCTAGCGCCTACTGCTTTCCGAACTAAAGACCGCTTGCTTATAGCACTTCCCTAGGTAGACTATTAGCTTAGGTCGTAGTCCTACTATACTAGGTTAGAGCGGTCTAGGAAGCTAGGGTACATACGTAGGTACAGGTAGCGGCAGTAGTTTCCTTCCGGGCTTAACGCTATCTAACTTGCTACTACTCGATAGCACGTAGCACTCCGCATCTTCCGAAGCTTAGTAGGGTCCTCGTACCCGCCGCGATAGGATAACTCGCACCGATAGAGTATAATAAGACCGACGAGACCGCTTCCTTACTTATTAGGAACTAGCTCTTATTCTAGTTAATTAGCAAGCTGTAACTAATGCACTAGATGTTAAAGATAAGCAATTGATATACGATTTCTATCGGGCAATCGACGAGGACACGCTCGAAACCTGCAGTCGTTACTCGGAGCGATAGTTTAGTATATATATTGCTTAAAACAATAGAGTCTATAGCAGATATATTAATCGAGATAGGAACATTAAACCTAAGGACCTATTCCTGTTTAGTAATAGCAACAATATAGATCCTAGCCGTATACCTAAGGAACTCGCAGGCCTTACTATAGCGGAAGAGTTGCTAATCGCCCGCGTTTATATATAGATGTCTGTCTTCTACGTACGTAGGCAGTAGTAGCAATATCGCGGCTATATCTGCAACTTCTTAAAGGACGTTATTACTGTCTACTACAAGCTTCCGCGCATTCTAAAAGAGCTCGACCTAGTCATCCTTCGTTTAAACCAGCCTATTTAAGACTAAGTATAAACGTAGGCATTAGAGATAGAGACTACTACCGCTGCCGCCGCCGCTAAAGATAAACAGCGAAAGCGGCGTTAGTTCTAATAAGACTTCCGTATCCGACGTTCGAAGGTTCTTAATGCACTTAACTAGCTTAAGGCGAACAACCGATACTATCGCGAGATTGCCCTCGATTAGCTAGCTTTATCGCAGCTACTAGACGATAATACGATTAAGGAGCAGCTCGAGTCTATAGAGTATATCGAGACTATAGTACCTACGAATGATTATCTACCTACCCTAGCGCCTACTTAGAAGTACTTTGTATACGACGGGTACTACTACCCTCGGCCAAATACAGCTCGTAGTTAAAATACTATAGAGTGTTAGTATTGCGAAATAGGTACTCTTAATAACGATTAGGATAGAGAGTAGCGATACTATATTATTAGCGATTATATTAGTACTCGCGCCTAGTTCTTATATATTAGTAGTTAAAACGGACCGCAACTCGTACCTATCTAGCAATTCGATAATAGTAGTATATGTAATCGCGACAATTATATCGACTATATCTACGCTTAGCTAGCTATTGTCGCTCCTGCTCCTACTCCTATAGTAGAAGCACTACCTTAACGTGTCGATTAAGGTCCTACTTAGGGCGCTAGTATTCTAGATGCAGATAAGAACCTAGGCTACGAGCACGCCGCTATTCCTAATTTGCACCCTTAGTACTATACTATAGAGCAACTACGAGACCGTCTCCGCAACCGATATAGTAACGCACCCGAAGAAGGTCCCTAGTAGCCTCTGTAATTGTTATACATTACCTAGCCGGATTATTCTAAGATCCCGATTAATGAGCTTAATCGCTTATACCTACTTATAGTAATAGCTTTTCCGATATTGCTTCTATAGGGCAAGGGAGATCCTAACTAGCCGCGCCCTAGGACTGTATCGTATAAGGATGCTATTAATTACTATATACGCTATTAGGACAACCGATTCGCATCTTATAAGCGCTAGCTATACTTCGTATTTAATAAGAGCATGTATTCCTAAGTACTTAACGCTGCCGCCTTCTTCGCAAACCGTTTTTAGAATAACGGTATAGAAGTTACTATAGAGACGATAGAAGCTGCACTCGCGGCCGATCCTAAAGACAAAGAGGCCTAGAAGTTGCTTAACTCGATTGTTAAGGTAGGTAGCTAAATACGTAGTACTCGTCCTTATTAGAACGGTCGACGTATTAACCTAGAGACGTATATACGTACGCTTAGAAAGCCGGCATTGTTCTATACTATTAGCGCTACTAATTTGCAATAGGACTTACTCGTACGCCTAATGCCTAGATATTCTCGGTAGAAGCAGCTTAGACTACTCGAGCGTATTAAGATAGTACGCGAGAACCTTCGCAAATACCTATATATTGCAGATGCCTACATTGTCCGACGCTTCTAGCAGCTACTTAAGAAAGTAATAAAGCCGAAGTTTAATATAATAGATTACTAGTATCGATTCGAGTAGTAGAGCCGTAGAAGCTGTTATATATACTTCTTCCTCTAGTACGGTCTTCCGACGTATAAAATGTCGACTCTAGATAGTCGTTAAGCATTCGCGCGGCAATAGGGCATATATATTACTGCCCTAAATCCCGAACTAGGCCGCGACCTCGGACAAGGAGCGACTATCTAGTCTAGCACTAGTAAGCTAATAAATACCTAAGAAGACCTCGCTAATATTATTAATCGTATACAACACTATATATACAGCGACTACTGCTAGGCTAAGCGTAAGGACGATCTAAATAGGGAGCTATACTGTCGGTTCCACTTCCTACGAAAGTACCGTAGCGAGGCTAATGTTAATTATAAATACAACAATCGGCATCTTAGCTTTATAGCGGCCTATAACGACTCGTTCCTTAATTACTATAATCGCTTAATATCGATAGCCTAGCGTACGAATTGCGATATTATACCCTATACTACTCTTTACGCTATAATAAACTATATCTTAAAGTACTATAGCAAGATAGAAGTTAAGAGTCGGTCCTACGACGACATTATAAAAGGCCTGCTTCCGCTTATTAATTATAACAAGCCTCTTCTATCGATAGTAGCTAAGCTTCTTAACATCCTAATTACTAAGCGGGACTAGTCTGCTTAGCAAGTTGCTTACCTTAATTTGCATCTTCCCTTATAGAAAGGTAGCCGGACTGTAATTAATATAGATTGTCGGCTACCGACGGAGCAGACTATAGCAGTCTAGATCGACAATAAAGATCCTATAGCCGATAACGCTAGGGAACTAGACGAGGAAGGCTAACCGCGACCGCAGATACGAGTACTACCTCGGACTTCTATCTAGAAGTATATGCAACGCCCCGAGTTAGCTAAGCAAGAGAGCCTATTTAAGTATCTTACTAAGTGGAACCTATAAATCGCTAGAGAGCCTCGCAAGCTTCGGAATGTAGCTCGAGATCGCCGCCTGCTTAATTACTTCCCGCGGTATACGTCCGATCCTACGAAGCCTAGCTTTGTTAACTATTAGCGTATAAAGATCTAGGTATACTATCTATTCCGCGAATTGCTATAGTACTCCGATAAAGCACTATACTCGTTCCCTAATAAGCCCAATATATAGTTCACATCTTAGGCAGCTGCTTTATAGTACTACTATTAGCATTATATCGACGAGTATAGGCACTCGCGACATCCTAATAATTACCTCTAAGATATTAACCGCGAGGACGACGATTAGTTTATAGATCCGGAGCTTTAGAACCTTAGAGAACCTACTAACTTCGATACACTCTATAGACCTTTATAGAACCCTAGCATTTAGGACGAAGACCCGAACAATCTTAGCGATCGTAATGTTAGTAGAGCTGTATATTAGGAGTTACGAATTGGTAAATGCAGCGACATGTGCCTAGAGATCTGCGACACTTCCGAGGACTAGTAGCAAGCTAAGAAGCGAGCTTATAGCACGGTAGAGATAGAGGTTCAATCTTAGTCTATAGCACAGTTCGAGTAGCTTAACCGATACTAGCGCTAGGGCTTCGATATAGTAGTTAATCACTTTAATTACCTTCTCCGCTATCGAGATAGGACTATCGATACTACGCTAGCTTAGCTTCTTCTTATTATCGATAGCGCGGGCGGTACTAGCAAATCATTCCTAATTTAAATGCTCTATACGCGACTTTAGAGCAACGTAAAGGCTACTAACTACTAGGGCAATCCTATTATACGTACCGCTCTAACTAGCACTACGGCGAGCAATATTAATAGCTTAATAATGCATTCGGCTTTTAAGCTTCCCGTACGAGGCTCTCTTAATAAGCTTTAAGGTATACGCCTAATATATATACAAAACCAACTCCGGCATGTGTAGTACCTTATTATCGATAAGAAGTCTATAATCGGACTTAAGCTTCTATATTTCCTTAATGCACGCCTACGCTAAATCTTCCCTCCTAACTAGGATCTTCCGTTCGGAGGCATATCTATTATTATGTTTAGTAATTTCTATTAGCTTGCCCCGGTATTCGCACAACTACTGTTCTAGAGTCGGCCTAAGGGAATTGAGAGCATCTTAGCATAAGCTATATACTACGCTTTTATACAGACTCTAGTCCTTAAAGCTAATATACGATAAGAAGGCGCCGACCCTAGTTAAGTCGCTTTCCGTAACGCACTTGCCGCACTACGCGTTAGTCGATTTAGTAAGGACTACTAGCAGACTCTTATTAAGCGGTCTAGTTCTAATCTCGATATTGCCGAGGTTACCTCCTTTAACGATGCTACTCGGCTCTACTTTACGAATGCCGACGTTAATAAGTTAAACTATTAGCGCCTCCGTAACATTAGAAATGCTGTTCTTCTAGTGTCTACCTCTTACAACTGCCCGGAAGTCGCCTCGGTTAGCTCGAAGCTAGTCTATAATCTAGAGAGTAAGTTGAAGATTAGTATCGGTTATAAGTTAATACTTCTTACTAACTTATAGACTAAGTTTAGCCTTATTAATAGTCGTTAAGGCATTCTATACGACATCGTATAGGCCTAGGATACGGTAGGAAAGAACCTTCGCGAAGAGCTACCTCTATGCCTCTTAGTCGCATTTAATAGGCTTAAAGACAATGCTCCGGAGCTCTTTAGAACTAACAACCGCAAGGTTGTCCTAATCTTCCGTATTTAGCGTACTATCGATAGTAGTAAGAGTAATTAGCGTCTACAATTTCCTATTACTGTCTTATATATATTAACAGTATACAAAGCTTAGGGTATAACACTTAATAAGGCGGTAATTAAGACTAGCCTAGAGTTCTCTTCTAGACTAACATATGTCGCCTTCTCTCGTATTAAAGACTATCGCGGACTTATAATCGAGGGCGCATTCGATTATAACTAGCTTACGAAAGAACTAACTAAGAGTGCTATACCTCGAATGCGGGCTATAGATAAAGAGCGACGTCGCAACTAGGTCCTACCTAAGCCTCCTACCTTACTAGTACTAAGCTCTCGCATATTCGACTTTAGCGGCTTCTCGGATACTATCCTTAATATACTAGGCATAGCTCCTATACCGAATCCTCGCTATATTTAGTTAGACCTAGCATCCGATGCTGTAGCAGACACAGCGCTTGTAGTTCGGGTAGACCTTCCTACCTCCGATAATATAGATATCGATCCTGCCGATAGTAGACTAGGTCCCGGTAACCTAGAGCGAGAGGTCTAGGGCTACCCTCTAGGCTCTAGTTAGGTATTTCTCGCTTCCGAAGTTAGTCTAGTACTACCTAGAGCTTGGGATCATTCCTATATACAGCGCGAGCGATAGGCTGTAATTAATAATTAACTGTTTATTCGCTAACTATAGGACTAAGAGCGATAACTATAGTAACAGCTCTAAGCTGCTAATCCTCCCTTGCCTTCTGTCCCTAACCCGCCGCTAGCTCTATTAGTAGGTCTAACAGCCGCTCGACTGCTAGTTCTAATAGCAGCTCTAATAGCAGCTCTAATAGTAGCTCCGAAAGCAGCTCTATTAGCAGCTCCCGCGCGAACAGGCCTTAACGACCTTAAGCTAGCAACTTATGCTTATCGTCGCGCGCACGTTAAACTAGCGCTTCCTAAGAAGGACTTAGATAATCGTTCTAACGAGGTTCTCGCTCTTACTAAGTCGTTCTATTCTTAGCTCTATCGCTCTAGTATCTTTAGTAAGGACTAAGAAGCAGAATATGTCTTCTAGCAGGTCTTTAAAGTAGAGGCACTTTACCGCTCCGAGCGAGATGCTACTATTAGTCGTAAGCAGTGCCTCGAAATTATATAGTAATATCCTATTAATTATCCGTTATACGACCTTACAGATCTTGCTATAGAATTTAGTAAAGAGCGGGTCTACGGTATATATCCTTTAAGCGTCGATCCGGATATAAAGTTCCCGTTTAAGCAGCCGGCAGTGCTTCCTGTTACATTTAAGTCCTGTATACGTATAGCTCTATATCTAAAACTAGGCGACAAGGACTATAATAATGCCTAGTACTTTATACAAGACATCGACAGAATTATACGCTTAAGCGCCTACCCTATTTAAGGTTACTAATTTATATCGCTAATAGATAACGATAAAGAGACGGTATAGTACGCCGAGATAAACTATAGCACGAAGCAGGCAATCGCAATGCTCCGAATAGCGACTCGTATTATCGAGCATTTTAGCTTTCTAGTTGCATCCGATAACAAGGTTATCTCTAAGGAGTAGTAGGATGCTAATTAGGTCGAGAACACTCGGCAGTAGCATTAGTATAACACTAATATACTGCTCTTATATCTTAGGCAATTGGGCTTTATAGCAACTAGCCGTATCTCTGCTATATCCTACTTAGCCTCTTACTTAATTGCTATAGAGGTCAATCTAAGTATAGGTACGATACGTATATAGAATACAGAAGGCGGTATTAATAGTAAGCGCACTATCGGACCTCTTAGAGGTTAATTCATCCTTGCGCTTGCCGATCTGCTATCTTACTTTCTATATACACAGTATGCTAGTTAGCTACGACTAGGCACTTAGACATATATCGAAACTGCAGACAACGATGTAATATAGCAGCCTAATGCTTATAGCTATAGCCCGCTTGCTATCTAATATCTTATCTTTTCTCTCGAAGGCAAGACACTGTTCCGGAAGACGTAGAACCTAGATAAGTATTATATAGATCTCCGCCGTCGATATCTCCGCATTATCTACGATAGTATCGATAATAAGGTCTAGCTTCAACTACGTTAGATCTAGACAAAGCAGCTCCTATAGCCTAACGACTTCTCGGCTGCCTTCTAATAAGGCTTTTAGGATAGGTATACTTAGATTAAAGAGGACCGCTAAGAATCTCTCGATCGTATACGTAATATACGAGAAGTAGAAGAGGAAATAGCGCGTAAGGCCGCTCTAGAGGCATTCCGACGCTAGTACGGCCGTGTACTAGCCGCACAACCCTTAAACAATCTAGATACATTAATAGGCTTATAGGACTTCTATAATAGTAACGAGGAAGAGGAAGACTTTAGTAGTAGATAATAGGTAATTATCGCATTAAGCAATAGCATAGACGGGATAGGATGAGATAGACAGAATGAGATAAACGGGATAACATAGTTAGAATAAGATTAATAGCTAGTTAATTAATTGATCGCTTGTTTATAAAACTATAGAAATATTATAGTTTAAACTGCTTAGAAGATTAAATATAGACTTTCACTCTAATTAGCTACTATAAAGCTATAAGCATAGATCGCGATTATAAGCGGCTTGCCGCTTATAATTGCGATCGCTTATAGCGAGTATGCAGTTAGTCCTATACTTTATAACAAGCCCGTTTAGTATAAGTTGCCTAGTAGGTACTAACAGCTTGCTTATTATCGTAAGGCTTAAGGTAGCCTAACTTGCTCGAGCCTAACTGTATTCTAGTCGATTAAGTACATTTCTAGCAAACTACGCTAGCAAAAGTAATTAATACGATAACGACGACGGCATTCTATTAGCTCTACGGAGTGCGAAAGCTTCGCTCGCACTTAGTAGGCACGCGCAGCCGCCCGCAAGCACATTTTAGCCGATAGTAAAGAGCTATAGTCTATAGAACGTATCCTAAAGTACCGAACTAGATAGGGCAAGAAGGAGTACCTATTAAGATAGCAAGGCTATTTACCTAAATAGGACTCGTAGGAGGCTAAAGACTCCTTTAAGGATATAGCTGAGTTATTAGACGAATATCAGACCAGTATAAAGAACAAGAAGAAGGCTAAGGGCCTATAATGTTACTAGGAAGGCCTCGGATTAATACTACCCCCGGGGTGCTATTAGCTAACTAATTAGAGGCCGGCAAACTAGGACAATAAGACTATACTACTACAGTAAATGCGCACCGAGTGTTAACGAGCGCGCTATAACTATTAACTAATCGCCTACTCTTTTAAGAACTCTACCTCTTGTTTATTTATTTATAGGGCCTCGAAGCCTAGGCAATTAGCGATACGCGCGTACGAATAACGGTAATAAAGATAATAGTATCGCGCTACGAGCTAGCAGTATGCCGGCGGCCGGCGCGGCTATATTAGTAACAGTGTTGCGGAGTGTATTATTAGTCGAAGAAGGAAATCGGAAGCAAGGTAAAGTTAGCGCTAAGACGACTAGCGCCGCTATTATTAATATTACCTGCTCGCTACTATTGCTAACCTTACCTATACTACGAGCCTAAAGCACTATACTAACTAAGTTAAAAAGATTGAACCTGCTAAGGGTTTAATTAAAACTTTAAGCCGCTTAAAAGATTAAGATAGACTAACTAAAGGCAAAACTATAGAGCTAAGCTAGCTAGGGTCGATCTTGCGGATAATAGGTTACTTCTCGATCTTTCCGACCTTTTAGGCGAGGCGAACCTTAACTGTTGCACTTATAGTAGCCTTTACCTATAGAAACTAGACGAACTGTGTTTTTTAAAAAGATAAGATAAGATTAATAATTAAAGGCTACTAAACCTAACTAATTAGGGCTAGCGAAACTACGAACAATAATAGTCCTCGTAATAATAAGAACAAACCCTCGGAAGCGGACAACTCTCGGAAGCGGACATAGCTAGGTCTTTTAAGAGTAAACGCAAAGAACTCGGTACGATATTACTTAGAACGGAGGCAGTGCTACAATACCTCGTACGCCTACCTATTATAGTAGGGAAGGCGCGCTCGTATTATAATTAGTCGATAGTCCTTAATTCTTATAGATATATATTACTTTATAGTTTATTATATATAGGGATAGCGTAGTTAGAGTTAGACATTGCGTTAGAAGGTAAGGTTTAACATAGTTACATAATTAGGTAGTTAAGTGTTTAATTTAGCGCGGACTAAGTAGCTTATTAGATTTGCTAAGTTAGTAGCAATAGAGGTCGAGATTGGAATATAGAAGGCTATAAGGGCGCGGCCTTTAGAAGGGAAGCGTATATTAGGGCTAAAGAGGCTATACGTAATTAGTATATAATTAGGCCGAGTAAAGCTAGGGTCTTAGTGCCTTAGGCAGGACTTAGCGCTTAGCGTTAGGCTAACTAGCCTGCCTTCCTCTCTCTCCTCCTAGATCCTTATCGAATACTATACTAATTTACTACTACCCTATCTACCTGCTAACATAACCCCTCTTATACTTAAGAACCTTAACGAAATTCCGCTAGTGTCTCGCGCTAATCCCTAACAAACCTCCTTAGACTACGAAACTTCGTAGGTATATATTAATAGTAAATCCTAAATAGCGTCTTACTATCCGGAGCTATCCTATACTAAATATACTAAACCTACTACTTTTCTTTATCTAGGAACGCCGGCTTCTCTTACGCTACTAATAGGCGATATAGTATACCGTAGGCAAGAGAAGCGCTAGAAATACTAATCTCTTTATATTTCTATTTAGTTTTCTATTTATTTTTCTCTCTTTCTCCTTTATTTTTCTCTTTATTTTATATACTATAGTACGACTTATCGATATAGCGCGACTTATTAATACGTTTAGCGCCCTTTAGTTCTTTTTTTAGAAGTCTAATATTAGCTAGTTAGAAGTAGCTAGTTATCTTAGAAATACTAAATTGAGGTATCTAAGAGTTCTTAACTATCTATTTAGAAGTATAACTAGAGGAAAGAGTTAGATTTATAAGTAGTAGCGGTTATTAATAATAAAATAGACGCTATAGCGATTTAAGCCGTTATATTTAACTCTAATATAGCTGATATATTGCTCCTCGGGCTCTTCTTTATACTTGGGTAGTAATTCGGGCTCTAGCCTATAGTACCTATACTTAGTTAGTATCTTAGGCTCTAGATTATAGTACTTGTTATACTTTTCTAAGATATCTATAGTAATAGTCGGGTATAGTATTAAGAAGTAGTAAGAGGTTAGTTATTAGAGTCGTAAGCGCTAAAAAGGAGAACGACTCTATAAATTAGCGATATAGGTTATACGAATCGTAAAACTATACTTATGCTTAATAGCGAGTAGTATTAATAGATGTCTACTATAAGAACTACGGCTCGGATATTCGTAAGCACAACTATCAGCTCTATATAACGTAGAAAGCAGAGATTCTAATCCAGAGAGGCCAATTGTGGAGCACTTGCTTCATGGTTGAAGTCCTTAGCGTGACAGCCTGACGCCCGTGCCAAGAAAGCTTGACGGCTCGCATGTTGAAGGAATCTCATAAGAGGACGCGTCTTAGCCTTTGGGAGGCGGCCTGGATCCAGTATCTGTCGTATAAATTCTTATCTATCATCATATGTACATTTTCATGCGAGACAGTTTTTCACGTCTGCCTTAATAGTGCGAATTTTATCGCGCAGAGTCGCAGTCTGCTCATAGTAGTGGACCGCACCCGTGACATTAGTGCAACCTGACCTCGATGTCTGGTCGACTGGCACGTAGCGGTGGTCTTGCGGGCGTCCAAAGACGTGCATATAATACCAAACCTCACTCAAGACAGTCCTGCCCGTATCCGTGCTCTTCGCAGCTTTTCCTGCAGCAGTGTCATTGTATCGCGGCCCAGAGCAGCCCACGTATGGTACAGCGCCATGCTCAGCAGCAAGAGCATTCTCAAGCTGGACTCTGCTATATCCAGTGCTGTTGCTCGGCGTGATGCCATGCTTCGCAAGCCACTCCCAAGTTGAGAACTTTTGGTAGTATCCAATCGCAGTCTCAAAGAAATCTACCACCTCTTCATGCTGCTGGTACTTTGGTCCGTAGCATGGCACATCGAATGTCGAGAAGCAAGTGGCGTGCTTGCTGAATTCATGTCCCCAGAAGTCAGCGTTCGGTCCGGTCTGAGAGATCCAGTACTTGTTCATCCACGCGAGGAGATCGTATTTCCCGAACGGCTCGAGGAACGTGCCGATGTTGCTGCCGTTGTACGGTGGGACCACTGTACCATTCGGCAGGCCATTCGTCGTGTTCGGTGATGGGACGGGATCGTATTGGCGACTGAGATCGCAGTATTGCGTGTACGAGCCATTACTGACGAAAGATTAGCACGATTGTGACAGAGAGGCCTGTGATCGCTGCTCACCAGAAGTCAGGCCAAAGACCATGCAAAGTCCAGGTGTTTTCCGGCAGTGGCTTGTCTGCCCAAACATCCCAGAACTGGGTAGCTAGCAGAAGACCGCCATAGGTCTCAACACAGCATGTATCAACATCCGCTGGATTCGCTTTGGCTGAACATGATAAGTATGCCGGGTCGAGCACGCAGGTATGGTTGCTTGTGCCGGTCTTGGGATAGAGTGCAGCATGCGCAGTGAAAGCCGAAGCTGCTGTCAGTACTACGGATCTCATATTGTTGGCGGGATACAATAGCAGTTCATGGAGAAGAGTAGCTCGACATATACCAGCCTACCCAAGTATGATTTGAGGGCACATGCTCTCGGCGAGGTGCGGTGCCACGCGGAGGCAAAAGGAGTTGTGCCTGCATGCTGATATCGCCTCGTGGTGATGGTACCTGCAGCGATAGGCCAGAGTTGCGGTGGTCGACCTCGAAATGATGTAGCCTAGAAAGTAGCTCCGATCTGAAGAAAGCGTCGTTCTTGGATCGCCATTATGATTGGCTCCGGACATGCCATGGCGAAGGAGCGTGACGCAAGGTCGGCTTACCTAACTAGCCGATATATTGTACTTTCCCTCGTAGTATATAATATAGGTAAGTCCCTACTTAGTAGAAATGCGTAACTAGAGTTTGGTTGCTAGCTCTTATATAATAATATTTACTAGCTATCTAAGAGTATAATTATAAATCTATATAAGAAGGGTTATATTAGTAGGTAGATAGGGTAGTAGTAGGCACAAGTAGTATTCGATAAGGAGCTAGGAGGAGAGGGAGGAAGGTAGGCAAGTTAGCCTATTACTAAGCGCTAAGCCCTACCTAAGGTACTAAGACCCTAGCTTTACTTAGCCTAGTTATATACTAATTACGTATAGCCTCTTTAGCCCTAATATACGCTTCCCTTCTAAAGGCCGCGCCCTCGTAGCCTGTCTATGTTCTACGACCTCTATTACCGCTAACTTAGTAAGTCTAATAAGCTACTTAGCCTACGTTAAATTAAATACTTAACTACCTAATTACGTAACTATATTAAACCTTACCTTCTAACACAATGTCTAACTTCTAACTACGCTATCCCCTATATAATAAACTATAAAGTAATATATATCTACAAGAATTAAGGGCCTTCGACTAATTATAATACAAGCGCGTCTTCCCTACTATAATAGGTAGACGTACGAGGTATTACAGCCCTGCCTCCGTTCTAAGTAATGTCGTACCGAGTTCTTTGCGTCTACTCTTAAAAGACCTAGAAATGTCCGCTTCCGAGGGTTGTTCTTATTATTACGAGGGCTATTATTATTCGTAGTTTCGCTAGCCCTAATTAGTTAGGTTTAGTAGCCTTTAATTGTTAATCTTATCTTATCTTTTAAAAAACACAGCTCGTCTAGTTTCTATAGGTAAAGGCTATTATAAGTACTATAGTAGTAGAGGTTCGCCTCGCTTAAAGGGTTAGATAGATCGAGGAGTAACCTATTATCCGCAAGATCGACCCCGGCTAGCTTAGCTCTATAGTTTTTACTTTTAGTTAGTCTATTAGTCGCTTAATCTTTTAGGCGGCTTAAAGTTTTAATTAAAGTTTTAATTAAAGGTGCCTTAGGCTCGTAGTATAGGTAAGGTTATGTCTATAGGCGTAGTAACAATAGCAAGTAATATTAATAATAGTAGCGCTAGTCGTCTTAGCGCTAACTTTACCTTGCTTTCGATTTCCTTCTTCGACTAATAATATACTCTATAATACTATTACTAATATAGCCGCGCTAGCCGTATCGCCCTTTAGTATAAGCGTAACGCCGTCGTTACTATTATTATTACTAATACTATTCGCCTACGCGCGCGCCGCCTCTATTAACTACCTAGGCCTTAGGGCTCCGATAGAACGTAGGAATAAGAGGGGCGCTAAGAGGAGGACCTTATAGGGTACGCTAGTAAAGAGGTAGATTCCTTAAAAGAGTAGGCGATTAGTTAATAGTTATAGTGCGCTCGTTAGTACTCGTTACGCGTTCGTTATCGTAGTATAGTCTTGTTGTCCTTTACTAACAATTGCTTGCCTCTAATTAGTTAGCTTAATAGCACCCTAGGGATAGTATTGTTCCTAGGCCTTTCTAGTAATATTATAGGCCCTTAGCCTTCTTCTTATTCTTTACGCTAGTCTAATACTTATCTAACAACTCGGTTATATCCTTAAAGGAGTCTTTAGCTTCCTATAAGTCCTATTCTAGTAAATAGCCCTACTATCTTAGTAGGTACTCCTTCTTGCCTTACCTAGTCCGGTACTTTAGGATGCGTTCTATAGACTATAGCTCTTTACTATTAGCTAAGACTTCTTCTAACTTAGTAGGCGCTTTATCGCCTTTACGCTAGTAGTATAGTTTAAGGAGGGATACGTAGAAGGTGTTATAGATAGTGTAATAAGGTAGAAGCTATAACTAATAGGCCTATGCGGAGGAGCCCTTAACTTCTCGAATGCGGAATAGGCTAATATATCTTAGTGCGAGCTTAGGCCTTGTTTTGCTATTAGGTAATAGGTACTTGCAGATGCGGAGGTTCTTAGTGCTTAGCATAACTATATCGCCTTGTTTAAAGGTTATTAGTGTATAGCGCTTATCGTAGTAGGTCTTTTAGTACTCTTAAGCCCTTATTAGCTTCTTAGCTATCTTAGTATAGATTTCTCGTATCTTCTAGACACGTTCTATCGCCGCTAGTATCTCTAGTACTTAACGCGCTTCCCTTTCCTTACGCTCGGCCTCGAGCGATAGTAGGTCTTGTAGTATAGTAGCGTTCTAGCCTATTATAGCTATATATAGTAACACCTTAGTCGATAAGTAGACACTGTTATTGTATACGAATTTAGCTAGTTGTAGGAGGTTAACCTAGTCGTTAGGGTTCTCGTTAATGTAACTACGTAGGTACTGCTATAGGGTAGCATTCTGCCTCTCTATTTGACCGTTAGTCTATAAATAGAAGGCTGTTAATAGCCGATGCTTTAGTCTTAGCTACAAGCAAATCTCGCTCTAATAGTAAGATATTAGTATCGATCTACGATCGGACACGATCCCCTTAGGGGTTCCCTAATAGATATAGAAGATATTAGTCTATAGCGCCTCTACTATATTAATAGCAGTCTAATCCTTGCGTACCGGGATATATCGAGCGCCTTTAGTAAATCGATCTACTACAATAAGGATAGCATTATATACATCCTTGCTACCCCTACGCTTAGTAGGAGGAAGGCCTATAATAAAGTCTATTATTAGCTTAGCAAATAGCTTCTTTAGAATCGGGAGCGAAGACAACTCGCCGAACGGCAAGTGCTTCGGTGCTTTAACTCGCTAGTATACTATATAGGTCTGTATATACTCCTTTATATACCGTTTACTATTTAGCTAGTAGTATATACGCGATAGTAGCTCGTGCGACCTCTCTATACTATAGTAACTAGCGAGCTTACTATTATAGTGCCTCTTTAAAAGCTCTTATCTAATCGATTATTTAGCGGGGATATAGTATCTGCCCTTAAACTTTAAATAGCCTTTATCGTCGATCGACTAATTACTCTTACTAGATCGAGTCGTTCGCCTACTTACAAGCCTACTAATACGGTTAATAGCAAAGGCGTCCCTCTACTAAGCCCGTAACAGCTCATCTATAAACGATTAACTATCCCTATTTGCAAGGTTATTTAATAGTACCCTCGCTATTAAACGAGGTACGTATTATATATATCTAACAGTACTAGCAGCCGGAACTACTACAATCTCTTCTATAGCGCTATCGCTATATAGACTATTACTATAGATAGCAATGTCCTTAATCGAGTTATTATAGCTCGAGCGATCTACGTCCTTTCTAACGTATACTAGAAGAACGACAACTCCGCTATAGTATTTGTTGCCGCCGCGGGGTCCGGAAGTCCGCTTATCCTACGCTTGCTTATTAATAATATAGGCTATAGCAATCTTATACTATAGGGTTAGAAACAAAGAATTAATATATTAGGTCTCGCTATCGTAATTAGGTCGCTTCGATAGGCTATTAGCAGGGTTGCTTACGCCTAGCCGATATAATATATTAAAATCGAACCTAGCGAGGTAGACGGCCTATCTAGCCTATCGACCTATAACCCTAGTAACCTTAGTAATGCTACGGAGGTTGTTATAGTCTATATAGACCTAAATAGTATGCTATATACTATCGAGATAGTGCCTCTAATACTTAAAGGCCTCGATAATAGCTAGGAGCTCTTACTCGTAGGTCTCGTAGCGACGCTCTATATCGATTATCTTTCGTAAAAAGAAGGCAATTAGGTGCTAGTAATAGTCCTTATCTAATTGCTATAATATAATAGCCGATATAGCGAACTGTAAAGCGTTAGTCTTAATACGGATCTGCTTGCTTAGTACAAAATAGTATAGTAAGGGGACTTTAGTAAATCGCTTCTTTAGACCGTTAAAAGCGGCTTGTGTCTTGTTAGTCTATTTGAATTCTCTAGACGGGTTGGCCTTAGTTTTAGTAAGCTTAGTTAGGGGCATTACATGCCGTAAATAGCCCTTAATAAAGCGGCGGTAGAAATTGGCGAAGCTAAGGAACGATTAGAGCTCCTTAATAGACGTAGGAATAGGCCATTTAGTAATTGTTTTAATCCGATTAGGATTAGCCTTAACACCCTCGGTTAATACAAGGAAGCTAAGGAATAATACCTCTTTAGCAGCAAAGGTGCATTTAGAAGGTTTGCAATATAGTCTATAGGCTCGTAGGCGGTCGAGGACCTTACGCACTACGGCCTAGTATTCTGCAATGTTAGGCAAATGTATATAAACTAGGATGTTATCTAGGTAAACTATATAGAGATAGTCTAACAGGCCCGAAAGGGCCTAATTAATATAGGACTAGAATGTTGTAGGGGCATTAGCTAAGCCGAATAGTATAACTAAGTACTCGAAATAGCTATAGCGAGTACGAAAGGCCGTTTTCTATTCGTCGCCCTTGCGAATGCGGATACGATAGTACGTATCCTTAATATCTAGTATAGTATAGAAGTAGGCCCTAGAAAGGCGATCGAGGGTCTTATTAATAAGAGGGAGTAGATAGCGGTCTTTAATAGTAACAGCATTAAGTCTACGGTAATTAACGTATAACCGTAGGCTACTATCCTTCTTTAGAACAAACAGGATTAGTGCACTAGTAGGGCTGTTACTATACCGAATGCGGCTATTAGCTAGGTTTTCCTCTAGGTACTTACGCAATATAGCAAGCTCTCGCTTACTAAGGTTATAGAGGGGGCTAAAAGGAACCTCTTTGCCCTCTATAATGTTAATCTTATAGTCCGTCTCTTTAAACATAGGCAATGTCGATAACAAGTAGTGTTTAAATACATTAATATAGGTTTCTCGAATAGGCACTAGTATACGAGAGAGCTAATTAGGGTCTATGCTATTAGGGGATACAGGTTTATCGTTATCTCTACCGAGAAGATTAGCTATCGGATTAGCTAAGGTAGGTATTAGGTTGCTAATAAATAGGACTCTAATATTATTAGGACACTCGCTAATATCGATGTGTTTAATCTCCTCTTTCCGAGCGATTCTAAATCACTACTTCTAAATCCCTAAGTCTATAGCTATAGCGTAGTACTTAAGAACAGGGTTACTAATAACAATAGTAGCTTCCCTATATAGGTTGTTTATATCTACTCCGTAGGCGAGGAAGTTTAGTAGGCGCTTATTGCCGAGGTCGTCTCTTAGGGCTATATAAACATAGTAGGCTCTATAGGTTAAGTGCTAAGTGTTATTAAACTAAGCAAGGGTTAGCAGGTTAGTCCTAGGCAATTGTCGAAGGTCTAATTGCTTAGCTAGGCGGTAATTAATAAGGGCGCTAACCGAGTTTCCTAGATCTAGCATAACCTTAGTCTTATAGTTGTCTCTATATATGTCTTATATAAGACAGGGGCGTATAATAGCTAGCACAATGTCGATGGTTTTACGCCGCACGAGGCTAATAGTTAGTGCGGCGCTTACTCTTTTTTCGACTAATTAGAGGGGCCGATAGGGGTAGCGTTAGCCGCTAAGAGGTGCTTTCGGTGTTTAGCGGAAGTACGGTTAATTCGGGCCTAGTCCTTAGGTTTGTCGCATTAGCCTAGTAGATAGCTAGTGCTATCGCAATTAAAGCACATCAATCCGGTTAGTAGACTGCCGTAGCTATTGTTATTGTTAGTAGAACGGTTAGTATTATAGGGATACGAGCCCCTTCTATAGCCCCTATTACGGCCTCCTCTATATAGCCGCCGGCTACGGCCTCTTCTACGGTCGTTACTATTCCTATTGTTAGTATTGTTATTATAGTAGGAACCTTAGTTTCCTCCGCGGCTACTACGGTTGCTACAGTTAGTACTAGTTAGTCGGATCCTTAATTCTAGTCGTTATTAGAGCTAAACAGCCCGTTCGGCTGTTTCTACTTCGACTATAAATTGAATGCGTATTAGATTAGCTTGTTCGAACACACGGCGACGGTCTAATTCGAGGATAAGCTCCTATCTAAGTTTTAGGCGTATCTCGGAGATCTATATAGAATTAGTCTTAGGCGGAAGGTCGTCTTTAAGGGTTTTTAAATAGGCCTCGAATAAGCGAGCCGATTAATTAGTCTTCTATTTAGCTCGAAGATATAGGTCCTAAGTATATTATTGCCTTAGTATAGGGTTTCTAAGGGTATCTAGTATAATAGTTTTGTAGGTCTGCTACTAAATAGCGGTTTAATTATCGAGGGAATCGAAATAGTTATCCTAGGTACGCTTTGGGTCGCTATTAATGTACTATATAGCGTAGACAACTAATAAATAGTCGTCTAGAAGAGCCCTTAGTGCGTTTCGCTAGTTAAGCTTACAGTTACGAATATAGTCGTTATATTACTTCCGACTAGAGCTATTAAACACGGTGCAGTCCTTAAGTTTAGTATCCTTCTTCTAGACTAATAATAAGGAAGGTCCTGCTATTAGTTTAGTATAAGAAGGGTTATATTAGCAGGTAGATAGGGTAGTAGTAGGTACGAGTAGTATTCGATAAGGAGCTAGGAGGAGAGGGAGGAAGGCAGGCAAGTTAGCCTATTACTAAGCGCTAAGCCCTGCCTAAGGCACTAAGACCCTGGCTTTACTTAGCCTAGTTACATGCTAATTACGTGTAGCCTCTTTAGCCCTAATATACGCTTCCCTTCTAAAGGCCGCGCCCTCGTAGCCTGTCTATATTCTACGACCTCTATTGCCGCTAACTTAGCAAGTCTAATAAGCTACTTAGCCCGCGCTAAATTGAACACTTAACTACCTAATTATATAACTATATTAAACCTTACCTCTAATACAATGTCTAACTCTAACTGCGCTATCCTTATATATAACAACCTATAAAGTAGTATATACCTATAAGAATTGAGGGCCTTCGACTAATTATAATACGAGCGCGTCTTCCCTACTATAATAGGTAGACGTACGAGGTATTGTAGCCCTGCCTCCGTTCTAAGTAATGTCGTACCGAGTTCTTTGCGTCTACTCTTAAAAGACCTAGCAATGTCCGCTTCCGAGGGTTTGTCCGCTTCCGAGGGTTATTATTCTTATTGTTCGTGGTTTCGCTAGCCCTAATTAGCTAGGTTTAGTAGCCTTTAAGTGTCAATCTTATCTTATCTTTTTAAAAAACACAGCTCGTCTAGTTTCTATAGGTAAAGGCTATTATAAGTGCAGTAGTAGAGGTTCGCCTCGCTTGAAGGGTTAGATAGATCGAGGAGTAACCTATTGTCCGCAAGATCGACCCCGGCTAGCTTAGCTCTATAGTTTTGCCCTTAGTTAGTTAGTCTATTAGTCGCTTAATCTTTTAAGCGGCTTGAAGTTTTAATCAAAGTTTTAATTAAACCTTTAATATAGCTATTCTTTTAACTTAGCCGGTAGGGTGCGCTCCGGCTCGTAGTATAGGTAAGGTTGTATCTATAGGCGCAGCGACAATAGCAAGTAATATTAACAATAGCGGCGCTAGTCGTCTTAGCGCTAACTTTACCTTGCTTCTAATTTCCTTCTTTAACTAACAATAACTCGGCAACACCGTTACTAATATAGCTATATCCTTCCTTTCTTAAGTAGCAATACACTCCGTAACACTGTTACTAATATAGCCGCGCCGGCCGCGCCGTCCTCGCCGATTGCCTAGGCCTCGAGGCCTCGATAGAATAAGGGAATAAAAGGGGGACCTATAGGGCGCGTTAGTAAAGAGGTAGAGCCCTTAAAAGAGTATACGATTAATTAATTAACGCGTCGTAGCGCGCCTAGTATAGTCTTATTGTCCTAGTTTGCCGGCCTCTAATTAGTTAGCTAATAGTACCCCGGGGGTAGTATTGTCCTAGGCCTTAATAGTAACATTATAAGCTTTTAGCCTTCTTCTTGTTCTTTACGCTAGTCTAATACTTATCTAACAACTCGGTTATGTCCTTAAAGGATCCTTTAGCTTCCTACGAGTCCTATTTAGGTAAATAGCCTTGCTACCTTAGGAGGTATTCCTTCTTACCTTTCCTAGTCCGGTGCTATAGGATACGTTCTATAGACTACAGTTCTTCACTATTAGCTAAGACTTCTTCTAACTTAGCAGGCGCTTTATCGCCTTCGCGTTAATAGTATAGCTTAAGGAGGGATATATAGAAGGTATTATAGATAGTATAATAGGGTAGAAGCTATAACTAGTAGGCCTATATACCCTTCGGTTCTCGGATACGGAATAGGCTAATGTATCTTAGTGCGAGCTTAGGCCTTGTTTTGCTATCGGGTAATAGGTGTTTGCGGATACGGAGGTTCTTTATACTAAGTATAACTATATCGCCTTACTTGAAGGTTATTAGAAGGTAGTGTTTGTTATAGTAGGTCTTTTAGTACTCTTAAGCCTTTGTTAACTTCTCGGCTATCTTAGTATGGATTTCTCGCATCTTCTAAACCCTCTTAATAGCCGCAAGTATCTTAGGTTAACCCGCTTCCCTTTCCTTACGCTCGGCCTCGAGCGATAGGGGGTCTTATAGCAGCGTAGGGTTACTTCCTATTATAGCGAAATAAGGTAATACCTTAGTAGATAAGTAGACACTGTTGTTATATACGAATTCGGCTAGTTATAGGAGATTGACCTAATCCTTAGGGTTCTCGTTAATGTAACTACGTAGGTACTACTATAGGGTAGCATTCTGTCTCTCTGTTTAACCGTTAGTCTATAGATAGAAGGCTATTAATAGCCGATGCTTTAGTCTTAGCTATAGGTATATTTCGCTCTAGTAGTGCGATATAAATATCGAGCCCCTATTAGAGACTATCCCCTTAGGGGTTCCCTAATAGGTATAGAAGATGTTAGTCTATAGCGCCTCTACTATATTAATAGTAGTCTAATCCTTGCGCGCCGGGATGTATCGAGCGCCTTTAGTAAATCGATCTACTATAATAAGGATAGCATTATTACGAGCGAAGCTCGCCTTATACTAACAAGGGTACTATAGTAGCTAATTGCGCCGAGTTGTTACTACGTGATTCCCTAGATTCTAAAAGCTGAAGCTCTAATTAGCTAAATTCTATAAGAACTGCTAGGACGGTACGGTAGAACTAAGCCTCCGGAAAATTACGTACGTAATACTAACTATAACAAAACCTGCAACGACTACGACTAGCGACCTATAACGACTACGACTAGCGACCTGCAACGACTAGCGACCTATAACGACTAGCGACCTGCAACGACTACGACTAGCGACCTATAACGACTAGCGACCTATAACGACTAGCGACTAGCGACCTGTAACGACTACGACTAGCGACCTGCAACGACTACGACTAGCGACCTATAACGACTAGCGACCTATAACGACTAGCGACTAGCGACCTATAACGACTACGACTAGCGACCTGCAACGACTACGACTAGCGACCTATAACGACTACGACTAGCGACCTGCAACGACTAGCGACCTATAACGACTAGCGACCTGCAACGACTAGCGACCTATAAGGGTATATAAGGCGGAAGCTTCGCTCGCACTTTGTAGGCACGCGGAGCCGCCTATAAGCACATATTATACGTCCTTGCTACCCCTACGCTTAGCAGGCGGAAAGCCTATAATAAAGTCTATTATTAGCTTAGCAAATAGCTTCTTTAGAATAGGGAGCGAAGACAACTCGCCGAACGGCAAGTGCTTCGGTACTTTAACTCGCTAGTATACTATATAGGTCTATATATACTCCTTTATATACCGCTTACTATTTAGCTAGTAGTATATACGCGATAGTAACTCGTGCGACCTCTCTATACTATAGTAACTAGCGAGCTTACTATTATAATGCCTCTTTAAAAGCTCTTATCTAATCGATTGTTTAGCGGGGATATAGTATCTGCCTTTGAACCTTAAGTAACCCTTATCGTCGATCGACTAACTATTACTCTTACTAGATCGAGTCGCCCGCCTACTTACAAGCTTATTAATGCGCTCGATAGCAAAGGCGTCCCTCTACTAAGTACGTAATAGCTTATCTATAAACGATTGACTATCCCTATTTATAAGGTTATTTAATAGCACCCTCGCTATTAAACGAGGTACGCATTGTATATATCTAATAGCACTAGTAGCCGGAACTACTACAACCTCTTCTATAGTGCTATCGCTATATAGGCTATTACTATAGATAGCAATGTCTTTAATCGAGTTATTATAGCTCGAGCGATCTACGTCCTTTCTAACGCGCACTAGAAGAACGGCAACTCCGCTATAGTATTTGTTGCCGCCGCGGGGTCCGGAAGTCCGCTTATCCTACGCTTACTTATTAATAATACGGGCTATAGCAATCTTATACTATAGGGTTAGAAACAAAGAATTAATATGTTAGGTCTCGCTATCGTAATTAGGTCGCCTCGATAGGCTATCGGTAGGGTTACTTACGCCTAGCTAATATAATATATTAAAATCGAACCCGGCGAGGTAGACGGCCTATCTAGCCTATCGACCTATAACCCTTATAACCTTAGTAATGCTACGCAGGTTGTTATAGTCTATATAGACCTGAATTGTGTACTAAGTACTATCGAGATAGTAGCGCTAATGCTTAAAGGCTTCTACGATTGCTAAGAGCTCTTGCTCGTAGGTCTTATATCGACGTTCTATATCGATTATCTTTCGTAAAAAGAAGGCAATCGGGTGCTAGTAATAGTTATTATCTGATTGCTATAACATAATAGCCGATATAGCGAACTGTAAAGCGTTAGTCTCAATTCGGATCTGCTTACTTAGTACGAAATAGTGCAATAAGGGGACATTAGTAAAGCGTTGCTTTAGGCCGTTAAAAGCGGCTTGTGCTCTGTTAGTCTATTTAAACTCTCTAGTTAGGTTAGCCTTAGTTTTAGTAAGCTTAGTTAGGGGTATTATATACCGTAAATAGCCCTTAATAAAACGGCGGTAGAAATTAGCGAAGCCGAGGAACGATTAAAGCTCCTTAATAGACGTAGGAATAGGCTATTTAGTAATCGTTTTGATCCGATTAGGATTAGCCTTAATACCCTTAGTTAATACGAGGAAGCTAAGGAAGGACACCTCTTTAGTAGCAAAGGTGCATTTAGAAGGCTTATAATACAAGCTATAGGCTCGTAGGCGGTCGAGTACCTTACGTACGGCGGCCTAATGTTCCGCAATATTAGGTAAGTATATATAGACTAGGATGTTATCTAGGTAAACTATATAGAGGTGATCTAATAGGCCTAATAGGGCCCGATTAATGTAGGACTAGAATATAGTAGAGGCATTAGCTAGCCTAAATAGCATAACTAAGTACTCGAAATAGCTATAGCGAGTACGGAAGGCTGTCTTCTATTTATCGCCCTTGCGAATACAGATACGGTAATAGGCGTCCTTAATGTCTAATATAGTATAGTAGTAGGCACTAGAAAGGCGGTCGAGGGTCTTATTAATAAGCGGGAGTAGACAGCGGTCTTTAATAGTAACAGCGTTGAGCCCTCTATAATTAATATATAAACGCAGGCCGCTATCCTTCTTTAGTACGAATAGGATAGGTGCACTAGTAGGGCTGTTGCTGTATCGAATTCGACTATTAGCTAGGTTTTCCTCTAGGTACTTACGCAGTATAGCAAGCTCTCGTTTACTAAGGTTGTAGAGGGGGCTAAAAGGAACCTCTTTGCCCTCTATAATATTAATCTTATAATCCGTCTCCTTAAACATAGGCAATGTCGATGCTAGGTAATGTTTAAACACATTAATATAGGTCTCTCGGATAGGCTCTAGTATACGAGCAAGCTAATTAGGGTCTATGCTATCCGGGGGCATAGGTTTATCGTTATTACTACCGAGTAGGTCGGCAGTCGGATTAGCTAAGGCAGGTATTAGGTTGCTAATAAACAGGACCCTAATATCGTTAGGGCACTCGCTAATATTAATGTGTTTAATATCCTCTTTCCTAGCGATTCTAAATCGCTACTTCTAGAGGCCTAGGTCTATAGCTATAGCGTAGTACTTAAGAACAGGGTTACTAATAACAATATTAAATAGGAGGCTGTCTATATCTACTGCGTAGGTAGTAAAGTCTAGCAGGCGCTTATTTCCGAGGTCGTCCTTTAGAGCTATAGGAATATAGTAGGCCCTATAGGTTAAGTGCCGAGCGTTATTAAACTAAGCAAGGGTTGGTAGGTTAGTCCTCGGCAGTTGTCGAAGGTCTAATTGCTTAGCTAGGCGATAGCTAATAAGGGCACTAACTGAATTTCCTAGATCTAGTATAACCTTAGTTTAATAGCTAGTGCCCTTCGTGTCCTATATAAGGCAGGAGCGTATTATAGCTAGTACAATGTCGATAGTCTTACGCCGCACAAGGCTAATAGTTAGTACGGCGCTTACTCTTTTTTCGACTAATTAAAAGAGCCGACTAGGGTAGCATTAGCGGCTAAAAGGTGTTTCCTATACTTAGCGGAAGTACGGTTAATTCGGGCCTAGTCCTTAGGTTTGTCGCATTAGCCTAGTAGATAGCTAGTGCTATTACAATTAAAGCACTTCAATCCGGTTAGTAGACTACCGTAGCTGTTGTTGCTATTGTTAGCCGAGCGGTTAGCATTATAGGGATACGAGCCCCTTCTACGGCCCCTATCGCGGCCTCCTCTATATAGCCGGCGGCTACGGCCTCTTCTACGGTTATTGTTACTATTCCTATTGTTAGCATTGTTGTTATAGTAGGAACCTTAGTTTCCTCCGCAGCTACTACGGTTGCTACGGTTAGTACTAGCTAGTCGGATTCTTAATTCTAGTCGCTATTAGAGCTAAATAGCCCGTTCGGCTGTTTCTACTTCGACTATGAATTAAATGCGTATTAGATTAGCTTGTTCAAATACGCGGCGACGGTCCAATTCGAGGATAAGCTCCTACCTAAGTTTTAGGCGTATCTCGGAGATCTGTATAGAATTACTCTTAGGTAGGAGGTCGTCTTTAAGGGTTTTTAAATAGGCCTTAAATAAGCGAGCCGATTGATTAGTCTTCTGTTTAGCTCGAAGATACAGGTCCTAAGCATATTATTGCCTTAGTATAGGGTTTCTAAGGGTATCTAGTACAATAGTTTTACAGGTCTGCTACTAAACAGCGGTCTAATCGTTAAGGGAGTTAAAATAGTTATCCTATATACGCTTTAGGTCGCTATTAATGTACTGCATAGCGTGTACGACTAAGGAATAGTCGTCTAGTAGCGCTCTTAGTGCGTTGCGCTAGTTAAGTTCATAGTTACGAATATAGTCGTTATGCTGCTTCCGACTAGAGCTATTAAATACGGTGCAGTCCTTAAGTTTAGCATCCTTCTTTTAGATAGGTAGTAAAGAAGGTCCTACTATTAGCTTAGTAGTAGTTGTTAGAGATTCCTAGAGGCGGCGAATCTCGAGAAGATTATCCTTTAGCTATTGTTCTTAACGCAAGGCAGTAAGCCTGTTTTAGGTAGCTTCTTAAAGCCTCGCTACTAGCTAGGGCCCGAAGGCTAGTTAGCTATATCGACGGTTAACAATGTTATTAAGAATGTCGTCGATAGGCAATTCTAGGTCGTTACCTAGAATTACAGGTTCTTTAGCAAGCTTAGCAGTAGGCCCTTTAGGAGGCACTTTAGTAGGAGCTTTAGTAGGCACTTTAGTAGGCACTGTGCCACTAGCGTTGTCGTTGCTAGCGCTGCTAGCGGCAGTACGGTTGTTATTTTGTAATAAACTAGCTATTATAATAGGGGGTAATACTAATAATATATTATTAGCCCCTAAGATACGGATGTAGCGGAATTAGTAGATATTGGTCTAGTACGATTAACTTAGTATAATAGGCCGTATAGAAGGCCTTACTTGATAATTAGTACGGTTGTTTCGATAGAATAGTACGTATAGGTCCCGTTCTTCGGGCGTAATATAGTTAGATTAGTCTTATTCGTAGCTATACCGCTAAAAGCTTGAAATAAGAACTATCTAGCTGCTACCCTTAAAGGGTAGATCGAATACTATATAAGAAGGGTTATATTAGCAGGTAGATAGGGTAGTAGTAGGTACGAGTAGTATTCGATAAGGAGCTAGGAGGAGAGGGAGGAAGGTAGGCAAGTTAGCCTATTACTAAGCGCCAAGCCCTGCCTAAGGCACTAAGACCCTAGCTTTACTTAGCCTAGTTACATGCTAATTACGTATAGCCTCTTTAGCCCTAACATTTAGCAGTAGTTGTTAGGGCTTCCTAAAGGCGACGGAGCTCGAGGAGGTTATCTCTTAGCTATTGTTCTTAACGTAGGGTAGTAAGCCTGTTTTAAGTAGCTTCTTAAAGTCTCTCTAATAGTTAAGGGCTAAAGGCTAGTTAGCTATATCGTCGATTAACAATATTATTAAGAATATCGCTAACAGGCAATTCCGGATTATTACCTAGAATTATAGGTTCTTCTTTAGCAGGCTCTCCGGTAGGCTCTTTAGTAGGAGGCACTTTAGTAGGTACTCTAGTAGGTACTTTAGTAGGCACTGTGCTACTAGCGTTATCGTTGCTAGCGCTGCTAGCGGCAGCACGGTTGTTATTGCTTCGTAATAAGCCGGCTATTATAATAGGGGATAATACTAATAATATATTGTTAGCCCCTAAGATACGGATATAGCGGAATTAGTAGATATTAGTCTAGTACGATTAACTTAGTATAATAGGCCGTATAGAAGGCCTTGCTTAATAATTAGTATGGTTGTTTCGATAGAATAGTACGTATAGGTCCCGTTCTTCGGGCGCAATATAGTTAGATTTAGACCCCGCAGTAGTTCGGGTTAGTTTGGTTTGGTTTACTAAGCCGAAACTCTAGTTTGGTTTGGGTTGGTTTGCTAAGCAACTATATAAGTAGCTAGTTCGAACTATATAATTTATCGGTTTTTAAGAAGTGTACGAATGTATACGTAGCTTTAAGCAAGCCCTTTGTAAGACTTAGTAGTATAGCCGGTAGCGTAGCCGGTATTTTTAGTCTTTAGTACTTATAGAATTTTCGAATCCTACTTAGGCTATATAGTTATATAAAGGTACTTATATAACCTTAAATCTATAGACAATTAGCTAAGGGCACTAACTAATTAAAAGTATATACATATATATACAAGGCATTATAGTTCAGTTCGGAAACTGTACTCCTTAGGTATGAATTTTATCCTTTCGTTTACGGTTCAATTCCCTAACTGCTTAGTAGAATGTCTTTATCTAGATCTAGGTAGAACTTACCGATTTCCCTAGAAGTCCTCCTCCTTAAGAAGTTTATACACTTTCCTACCGAACTATTCGACAATATTAAGTACTAGGATAGCTCCTCCCTCGGTATCGGCATAGTATATAAAAGAGCTATAAGGCAGCTCTATAGAACGTTCTACTAGTTACTCGCTATACTAAGGCCGAATACTAGTTCGTTCCTTAGAACTCTTAGTTATTTAGGAGATATAAAGGGTAGGGCAGGTAGTAACTTCGTATTATATAAGGAGGTAGAGGCTGCTATAGAAGAGGCCTTTAACCTATAGAAGATAGTAAAAGATATAGAGGTAGCTATAGGTCTAGGTACCTAGTTGAATTTTCAGTAGGTAGAGTATAAGGATATTTAGAGGGAGTATTAGGTAGAGTTGCGAAGGCAGATATATAATATGCTCTAGAAAACAGGGATAGTGCCTATAACTATAACTATTAGGCTCTTCAACCTTCCTTATTTTTCCCTATTTTCTTTTTATAAAAATCTAAACTAATATAAATCAACCGGAATATCTATCTTCTTTTAGTTCTTTAAAAAACCTAGCAGCGTAGCTAGTAGCGTAGCCGGCAGCGTAGCCGGCAGCGTAGCCGGCCTTTTTACTCCTTAGTACTAACGGGATTTTAGGAGACTTCTATTCCGTACGGCTAACAAAGTATACTATATTATGTATATATGCTTAGAGAGTATTTAGAGCGCGGTATATAGCGCCGTATAATAGCGGCTTATTTCGCATACAGAAAAGCTTATAGATAATACTACGAACATCCTTTCTACTAGAATATCTATCCTACCTAGTACCGTCTCGAATGTAGACATTCTAGCCTTTTAGAATCTAATCGAGTGCTTTGAAATCCTTGTCTATAATCGTTATACGCTTCGCGTAGATAGCTATAAGGTTAACCGCTAAAATAGTATTAGTATAGTCCGAAAAGAGGTAGAAGAGAAATATACATTCGAAGATACGAACTAGGTAGGCTTCTATAGCCTCTTAAAGGGCGCCTATCGCGGAGGCTTAGAAGCGAAGGTCCGTTCTATAATCCTAGGCAATTTCGCGAATAAGTCGTTAGAAAGGAGCTTTGCGGATTAGGAGCTAAGAACTCTTCTAATACTACCGAATCTTACGGAGGGCTACGGCTAAAGAAGGATTAGTAAAAAGACAGTAAGAATGCCGGCTACGCTACCGGCTACGCTGCCGGCTACGCTACCGGCTACGCTACCGGCTATAAATAGGACTTACTTCCTAGGCGCTATCGACGCTTCGTACGATTGCTACTAGTAGTAGAAGCGCTAGTTGTCGTCTTACGTAGAGCCTTGCCCGCCGTTGTCTTACGCGGAGCCTTGCTCGCGACGCCCTTTCTAGTACCGGAGCTAGCGGTAGTAGTAGCAGCCCTCTTGCGTTAATGTACTATACTCGTTCTACTATTTCCGGTCTTATTGCGACCCGTAGAAGTACTAGGTCCCTTCTTACGAGGCGTTATAACTTAGTTAAGTAGACTCGCTATTATAAAAGTCGTCGAATTAAGGAAAAAAGTGCGTTGCGAAGGTATACGAAGGCGCGCGCGGAGCGAGGGTATTACGGAGGTAGTAGATATAGAGCGTAGAGGTATAGGTATCGATGCGAAGGTTAAATATAGCGGTAGTATCGCGGTGTCGCTAGGCAATAGAGTAAGCTTCGCGCAAGCCTATATTATAGTAACGTTAGAGTAAGGAAAGAAGGCAGGCACGGCTAAAAAAGGCAGGTACGGCTAAAAAAGGCAGGTACGGGAGACTTTGAAATATAGCCGGTATATATAGCCGGTATAGTAATAGGCGAAAGCCTCCTTTTAATAAATAGCCGGCGTAATAATAGTATCTTACTATAGTATAGATATTCTTTAGTAATGCCTTTACTAGCTATAGTAACTTTATAAGTAACCTAGGCCTATTACTAGTAAATATAAGAAATATTAGGTAGGCTATACTAAACAAGCTAGTTATTTAGTAGGAAAAGGCCTACTACCGTCTCTATATACCGGCTACGAGTGCCGGCTATCGCTCTAAATTCAACTCTGCCCTATCTTGGAGGCTAAGGTACCGAGCGGAAACCCTATAGCTTATATTTACTCGGTTATCGCGGAGCGCTTATAGGTAAGGTATTAGAAAAGAGTATAAAAAGTACGAGAAGAGTATCCTAGGATATAGGTCGTAAGTGAATAAGAGTAGTACGCCTAGTTATTTATATAGTACGTTACTCTATACGACTAAGAGCCTATATTATCTTATGCTTCGCTTATAAGACCTCGACTCTACTAGTATACTATCGATCTCTTCCTCGGTCGCTAATACGCTATCTCAATTCTTCTTCGAGTTGCCGGACTTAGTACGCATCTATAGCTATATAATAGCGCTACGTATTATAGAGAATTTCTCGTTAAAGTTTCTCTCTCGTAGGCTTGCTATCTGCCTCGTAGTATAGAGGATCAAAGTGCTAATACTAAAGAATCTCCTTATAGTTAGGATGCTAGGGCTCCTTAGGACCTTTGTATTTTAGGTCTAAATAGAGACGTATTATAAACGTTCTATCGCCCTTTCGCTTACTACCCGCTAGGTCGCGATATACGAAGAAACTAATCTAAATATAGCTCGTCTCTATAATAGCCGGGTGAATATAGAGCGCTAGGTTTCTACTTCGTACCTTAGATTTAGGGACGGCGCGGAGATAAAATCAGAAATGTAGCCGGTACCTATAGCCGGTAAAAGGATGCGAAAATAGGCCTCCTCCTAGGTTAATCTAACGACTAAATACAATTTCCAACTAATCCGCTATAAACCGACGCCGAATTTTAGCTAGAAGCTATATATCTTTATTTTAAAGAGTAACCCGCTTCGTATAGATAGTAAGGAGGTTTAAAAGCTTAAGCTCGGTTACGAGAAATGCCTCCGTAGCTTCCTAAAGAGTACTAATCGCCTTAGCCGTAAATCGTATACTAGACTGAAAATCTAATGTAATTTCTCGGACGAGTCGCTAGAAGGGAGTCTTAGGGATTAAAAGCTCGGTCCCTCTTTTGTTTTAGAAAAGCCGGATCTAGCGAAGGGTAATAGTACCTAGTTTAAAGCGCCGCTTCTTTGTCGTCGAGTCCTGCCTTGTTCCCTTTCTTTTAATAGAAAGATAACTTTTCTTCGCGATAGTCTTCGTCCGCCTACTCTTTTTAGCCTTCTCCTATCTACCTATAGCCTTCTTATTTTTCGGTACTGTTTTCCGAGGAACCCCCTTCCTTCGTATATACTACGGAGAGCCTTACTCTTCCGATATCTCGTTCTCGCTACGGTCTCCCTATACTTAGCTTGCTTTACCCTTGCCCTTTAGCCTCTAAAGATATTTATCTACGCGTTTAGGCGACGAGGGTATATCGGTAGGACCTAGAAAATTAATAAGTATATAATCGTAAGGAGACATTAATGCTTCTTGCCTTCTAGAACAAATAGTCTTCTATTAAACCGCCTTATTAGGTTATCGTTAGATTCGAATAAAGAATAGTAGCTTAAGGAAGGGGAGGCAGCCGGCTTAGGAAGGCCCGAAGAGCCGAATCCTTAAGGTATGTTTGTCTTTAAGAATATAGGGAAAGGGAAGAAGGAGAGGAAGAGCGAATAGAGAATTAGAAATAGTCCGTAGGTAAGCGGGGTCGGTTACTATAGTAACTAGTCTATTTAGGTCCTAGGAATTCGAAACACATTTCGGATATATACCGGCTATATACGCCGGCTATATTACCTTGTACGTAAACGCTTCGTCTCCTTAAAGCTACTCTAAGCCTATATACGTTTCCGCTTCTCGACCCGGTATCGCCTTCTACCTCCGCCCTCCTCCTCTTCGTTATCGCTAATTAGGGTTTCGCTTAGACTAAATTTCGCATTCTTTTCGCGCTCCTAGGTTTCTTCGATCTTAAGGTTTTCTAATTCCTCGATTAACTCCTTTAGTATAATCTTTAGTAACCTACCTTAGCGATTCTAGTAGAGGAGATAGTATCGGAATACTATAATAGATTCGAAGGTAGTAGGCGAGTATATTTGATTAAAGCGGCCCTAGTAACGAGCGATACTAAAAGACCTCTTATAGCCTATACCTACGCTCGGGATAGCGAGGACGTCCCGAGCGACCGACGCTATCGTTAGAAACTTAGGCTCTAACCGCTACTATATAGCGAGAATATCGTCTCCGAATTCGTCTAGAAGACCGGTAAGATCTAGAGATTATTAGCCCTCTTTCCGAGCCTACGGGTTTGTACTTACTCGCGCGCCGATAGAGATCGAACTCTTCTTTATTTACTTTAGTAGTTGCTTCCTCTTCTGCCTCTACTTCCTACCTACGAAATAGGTATAATATCGGAGCCTTCTAAACCTTCTTTTTCTTTATAGGAGCTGTATTTGGACTAGTTTCTTTCCGACGCTCGTAGAACATCTTTTCTAGAATAGTCTAGTAATGCTTCGGCTATACCTCGTCCGCCTTCTATTCCGGCCTCTACTAGTATATATCCTTTTCTACCGGGTTAAGTAAGCACGCAACGCTATAGATATCCCCGAACGAGTTAAAGGTAGCACTATAATATTTATACAACTTAGTATAGGAGGTGTCTATAGCTTTCGTTATAGCTACTTTCTAGGGAACGCTCTTCTTAGCTAGCTTAGCTACGGTTTCCTCGAGCTCGTTAAAGAGCTAGTTATAGTACGTAAAGATAAGGTAGATCGTCGGTCCTCGGGTTCTTCTAATCGTAGCAGTAACCTTCGCGTAATGCTTACTAATATCGACGAGATACTCTACTTAGCGCTATTCGGCGGCGGTAAGGCCGAGCTACTTAATACCCTCGGAACTCTAATAGATCTCGAGAGCGGTACGTAAAGTACATCCCCTCGTAACTATATAGAAAGTCGAATCGAACCGGGTCTTAACGTCTTAAGTAAAACGGAGTAGGCGCTAAGGAGGCCGCTTTTGCTATCGCTTATTCTATGCGATATTCTAGGCATCGGTTTTAGGGCGCTCGATTAGGTTCTTTTAAATAGCCTCGAATCGGTTATATCTCTATAAGCTCGAGTTCGTATATATTGCTAGACGACGAAGCTAGAGAAAAAGAGTTAGAACTATGCTAGGTTGCCGGCTATAGGTGCCGGCTACGGACAAAAGTTATACCTTGTACAAAACGAGAGCGAGGCTCTCTGCCTTATCCCGTCTTATTGCTATAATAAGTTTCTCGACTTTCGACTTTGCTTTATCCTTATCTAGGATCTTCTATTAGTCGTCGTTTAATAGTGCAATTTTAAGCGTCTTAAAGAGGGCTCGGATCGCGATTTAAACTATATAAGCGAGGTAGGGAAACTTCTATAGGGATGTAACTAGCAACGACGTCGGCTCCGATTCGTTAGGGCTAGGGCTATTAATAGGCTCCTCTTTATTATTATTATCGTACGTATTGTCGTACGTATCCGGAATCGTAGCGAGCTTAATATTCGGAAGATTAAGCTAGATTATAGACCTTATAATCTCCTCTACGTGCTCGACCCTATCGATATAATTAGTAATTTCAAAGATATATACGAGTGAATTGTATATACAACGCCTTATACAATATTTAATTATTACTAGCGTTGTCCGTAGTAATCGAGATTAGTTTCGTTATTACGCTAACCCTATCTGTTGCCGTATAGACAAGCTTCGCTATATCCTTACTAGTATAGGAACCTAGAATTTTAGGGAATCCGATTATAAGTTCCTAGAGTTTCTAATCCGAATTGATAAAGTATAGTATAATCGAGAGGAAGGAGGCTCTTATAGTCCGGCTTAACTAGCTATCGATAGTAATAGCTACTCGGCGAGTATTACGGAGGATCTCCCGAATGTCGTCTAACGTAGCCTCTTTGTTCTTTTCGAATATAATACGCTAGGTTGTCGCGCCGAGAAATAGGGGAGGGTAGTTTGTAAGATATAGGTATATCTTCTATATAGACTCCCTTTCGTAGAAGTCTTCCGGAAGACCGTTTGTAGCTAGCATTTCGTTTGCTAGTTGCTTAAAGTCTTCGGGGGAGAAATCGGTAGCCTTTAATCCTAGAGCTTCCTTAAGCGCAGCCTATAATAATTAGCTAGACCTCTACGGTTAATTTAAGTAGCCGGAATCTGTAGCCGGAATCTATAGCCGGTAGCTATAGCCGGCAGCTATAGCCGGCAGCTGTAGCCGGCATTTTAGAAGACGTACCTCTTTCTAGAACGCTATATCTATATTAACTCTCCTCTCTCCTTAAGATTCCCGATACCGTTTAGAATAGAGATAGTTCGTAGGCGATAAGTTCCTATCTCCTAGTTTCGGGTATTTTAAGATTAAACCGTAGAAGTTGTAGATAATTACTAGTTAACCTTTAAGTCGAGAAGTCGTATAACGGTACAATGCCCCCTCTATAAAGAACTTCTAGAATGTGTCCGTTCGCTCCTTACTCCCCTATCGCATCGAGTACTTCCGGAGTTTATACTCCTTCGAACGTAAGTATAAAGGGAACTATATCTTATAGACCTATTAATTAAACTGCTCTATATACTCGGGTTTCTAAAGATACGCCTAGCTAGCCTTTTCGAAGATTTCCGGGTTAATACTCGATATTCTTATATCTCCGAACAACCTTCTACTTAGACTCCGTAAAGGTAAGGACTAGGTAGTAGTACCCTATAATAAATTCCTACTACTAGGATTCGGAGAGGATAAATCTAGCCCTAATCGTCGTCTAGGACTCGATAGGCTCGAAGGTAAGTATACAACCTCCTCTCGACGTTGTCGTAATCTCGCTCGTATACTAGACTGTTTCGACTGTCGTCTCGTTATTACCCTTCCTAGTATAGCGCCTAGTATATATACAATATCGGTCGGCATGTTTTAAGGTTTCGTACGGTAAGGTAAGGACTTAGGAGTAGTAGATGTATACTAGTAGCTATAGGGAAACACCCTTTCTTTTATAGTATCGTATCGTTAGGAATAGCTAGGTAGTAAATAGCTAGCTACCTTTTTTTTTGTTTCCTAGCTACCTAACTACTAGATTTTTTTTCCTAGCTACCCTAGCTAGCCTAACTACTAGAATTTCTTTCCTAGCTACCCTAACTACCTAAATTTTGCCTTCTATACGGCGGCTCTCTCCTACTAACGGAACCGAGCTACTATACCTAACGAATCTAAGCTCGTTTTTAGTCTTAATCTATCCTCTTTCGATATAAGATACTCGATAAGCAAATGCTTAGGCCGAGTCTAACTACGAAACCTAAGACTAACTAACAGCTCTATTAACTAATCCTAATCCTCGAACTCCTTCCGCTTCTTAGTAAAGACCTTAAAGAGCGCTCGAGCTTCTTCGGGTGCCTACGGAGTAGTCGAGATAAAGCCGTATCGCTAAAATAGGTAATCCTTCGGAGGCTTATATAGAGATTTAGAGAATTCTAACGCTAACCTATCCTACTAGCAGCTTAGATTCCGGATATAAGCCCTCTCTGCCTTAGTAAAGATTTTATATAGTAGTAGCACTCTGCCTTCGAGAAACGCTTTCTATTTAACTGTTAGTATCTGCCGGCTACGAACGCCGGCTATATATACCGAGTATAGAATAATTACCTATACCCCTTCCTCCTATAGTAACACTTCTGCCGTCCCTAGATACCTAGCCCCGATCGCATTAATCGCAAGCTACTTTGCCTTTATAGACGTAAAGGCTTCGCTCTAATACTAATAAAGAAACTTCTACTCTATATTAAGGATATAAAGACGACTAGTCTCGATTCTAATCCTTGCTAGCTTTTCGTAGTAGCTTTAACTATGATTTTCTAGATTAATAGGACTTATACCTTAGCCCTTTACTAGTATCTCGTCTCTTTAACTGTACTCGATCTACTCCTAGCGCTTATCGTCTATAGCGTTAGGCCCTAAGACTGTACCTATTACTAGATCGACGTATAGTATCTCCTCGCTTTTTTTAGTTCCTTTATTCGTAGCATTAAGCTCTATCGCGGTATCCTAAACTCTAGTATTGTTGTTCTCGGCTATCTAAACATCTCCGTTACTATCGGTCGTATCGATAGAGGTAGCGGCTACAGGTCTGAATACTATTAGTTAACGTATTAAAGAAAAATATGCCGGCTATAGCTGCCGGCTACGGCTGCCGGCTATAGCTGCCGGCTACAGCTGCCGGCTATAGCTGCTAGCTACGGCCGCTAGCTAGATTGACTTACGCTACTAGAACTTTACGCTCGAAAACTAGCCGTAATTCTTTCCTCCTCTTAGCCTTCTCTTAGGTTGTCTTCTTATTCTAACCTTTACTTTTTTCTATAGGCGCTAGCTATCGATAGAATGCCTTATTCCGCGCCTTTCTTCTCTTATCCTTAGCTCTTTTATCCTTATCTATCTTGTCCTTTCTCTCGCGGTCTCGTACGGAATTCTTCTTCGTAGAGTACTCTTCTTTAGTCTTGCGCTTTTTAGTTAGACGCTTAGGCAAAACAAACTCGCGGTCTTTAGTTCTATCTTCTATTTAGCGCGCGGCGCGCTTCTCTCTTGCTATTATAAGGGAAAGGGGCGGGGGCGTAGCGTATAGTAGTTGTTGTCGGTATAGGTATAGAGGAAGAAGTTAAAAGTATAAGAATGTCGCGAAGCCCTAATTATTGCCGCCTACGTAACGTTATATAGGTAAGCTTTCGCAACTACGGCAACTACGCCCCGGTAATAGCAACTACGCCCTAGCAACGGCAACTACGCCCTAGCAACGGCAACTACGCCCTAGTAACGGTAACTACGCCCTAGCAACAGTAATAAAGCGTAGTAAATACAACCTAGTAACTATTATAGCCGGCAATCGTAGCCGGCAGTCGAATAAGAGTGTCCTTATAGCAAAACTACGCCCTAGCAACGGTAACTACGCCCTAGTAACGGCAACTACGCCCTAGCAACGGCAAAAGAGCGTAGTAAATGTAACAGAGTTACTATTATAGCCGGCAATCGTAGCCGGCAGTCGAATAAGAGTATCCTTATAGTAAAACTAATATAGTCTCTAGTTTAAACTAGGAATCTATATAGTTCGAAAAAACCAAACCGGAACTAGGGAGCTAGTTCGCCGCTAAGAAACCAAACTATATACGTTTAGTAGTTCGGAAACCGAACTACTACGGGGTCTAGTTAGATTAGTCTTATTCGTAGCTATACCGCTAAAAGCTTGAAATAAGGACTATCTAGCTACTACTCTTAAAAGGTAGATCGAATACTATATAAGAAGGGTTATATTAGTAGGTAGATAGGGTAGTAGTAGGTATAAGTAGTATTCGATAAGGAGCTAGGAGGAGAGGGAGGAAGGCAGGCAAGTTAGCCTATTACTAAGCGCCAAGCCCTGCCTAAGGCACTAAGACCCTAGCTTTACTTAGCCTAGTTATATACTAATTACGTATAGCCTCTTTAGCCCTAACAATCTAAAATTATTAAAATTATTAAAAGTATTATAAAATAAATAGGCTAGAGGATTAGGTACTAAGCTAAGAACAACTCTATCTGCTAGGAATTTGATTTTTAATGTAGTATTTCCTATTTAATAATTGTAGTAGTACTATAATTTATATTAATACTAGCTTTATAGAATTTAGTAGCTAATAGGTTAGTAAAGAGATTCCGATGCTATCCGTATAGAACAGGTAGAATAAAGTAACAAAAATACGTATATAAGTCGTACCTTATAGGGATAAAGTTCGACCTTTAGCCGCTTAATCTCCTACTTTCTGCCTTCCTACAACGCAGGCGGCTCGTCTTGCCTTCGAGAGTCCAAATGGTCATCCGGACATTGCTGGAGCGAAAGCAATCGATTGGATATTCTACGGTTATACGATCTAATTCTATGCTTCGGGAGGAGACCCATCTAGCAAGACGATTGTTCCTTTTATGAGGATTCTCGCGGCTGCGATAGAACCCGAGGACGTGGGACACAAAGCAGCATCAGCAAACCCGAAGTAGTATTTTAGCGAATACCTTCTCGGCTCATGCTCGCTCGCTTAGCACAAGCTACCAGTCATCCGAAACCATGTCAGCTCGGCACCAGCCCAGCTTGATAGAGCAAGCCCGCAGATGTCAGGTAGATGACATCCCCGCACTGTGGAAACTCGAGCAAGCCATCGAAGAGAAGTTTTTAGAAAGTGATCAAGATCGAAGGAAGGCCGACGAGAACTTCCAACAGCTCCACGCCGTCTGCCAGTTCCAACTTGGAAGAAAGCACATCCCTGCCACTTTTTCAGCTCGATACCATTACTACATGGCGCACTTGATCGCGGATGAGAAAGATTCTTGCGTGACTGGAGACTTTGACCTCCCTCGCCGGCACTGTCGTCAAGCTAGGAAGATCTATGAGGGATTAAGAACAAGTGTGCCGGTCGATGGCCTCGACAGCGAAAAGTTGGAATCCTTTCTCGGCAGCATCTACAAGTTGTTTAGCGATCTGGACCGATGGGAGGACGAGGCACCCATGAGACGTAGGGAGGTAGAGGAGGCGATGAGAGAGGAGGGTTTGAGGGAGGCGAGGGCTGGGAAGAAGAGCGAAGGGGCGGTTCGAGCGTTGGATGAAGGAATTCTCTGAATTTTGAGGTGGGCCATTGTTCGAAAACGAAGATGAGCGATGTACGTAGGGCTGAGTTGACCGGTGCGTGGAAGAATCTGTCGAAATAAGTAGGCAGCGATCATCCGGGTGGTTGTGCAGCACTGACCGCATGTGGTACAGCTTCGTTCCGACCACCGACTGTGGCTTGAAGATGTTTTGTTCCGCAATTTCGATGTGGTATTGCTGAAATGGGTGATTTGTGCATATCGATGTCGTGCAGGTGGTGGTGGTGGTGGAGGCTGAAGTGGAAGAGTAGGTTTCGTTTCACGTGGCGACGGCAGGCCCGAGCCAATCGCACGAGGCGGGTGGATGGAAAGGATGGGCCTGCGTCAGGCCATCCCCTAAACGAACTCCAGGGTTAAGTCCGTAGAACCCACACCCCTGCTATCCCCTTGGAGGGTTCTACAGTAGATGCTAAATTTAGTGTGGCCCTATACAAAACTGCATCGCCCCTCGAATAGCGATTATATCTAATTAGGTCTTAGATTTAGCCGTAGTAGAGCTTAAGGTTAAGAAGCTAATACCTTTACGAGTCGTCGCTAGTAAAGGTTTTGCAGCAAACCTTAGCAAGTAAAGGTCTATAAGAAGGTATAGAAGAAGCTATATAATAGAAGCGCTAAGTACGCTATCGAAATAGTATAGGTAGGACGAGTAGGTCGTAGGTAGAGGTATATATATAGGGAACTATATACTATAGGCCTAGTACTTAGTAAACTGCGAGGGGTCGGCGTAGCATTGTATACTTCGAAGGGAAAGCGTTGTAAATATTAAAAGGAAGAGAATAGACGTAGGGAGGGCTATATTGTAGCTAGATTAGGTACATTTCCTATATCTCTCTTACTATATATTGTCGTAGCTATGTCTCCTTGTATTGTATATATGTGTCCTAATTATAAAGGTAGTTGTGTGTATTCCGATATACAAAAACAGGGGAAGAGGGTACAACTAGGTATACCTATACTAAGCCGGGTTTCCCTACTATATTTTCCCTCCCGGACTAAGAAGTCTGCCCTTAGACTAACGCTTCCTTACCTCCCGGACTAAAAAACCTCAAACACGTAAAGAAACTAAACCGACTATCCTATAACGGTATCCTAGCTAGCTAGCTGCTATACCCTATTACTTATTTCTTTCTACTACGAGTCGCTAGTCTACTATAGTTACCTCTACGGCCCTAGCCGCTATAATTGCCTCCTCGCCCCTACTAGTTGAATTAGTCGATAAGAGCCTAGGTCCGCGTCGCCTTAGCCCGTATATCCTAGCGGGTCTGTCGCTTATTCGGATTAGCTATAGGGTTCGTAGGCTGCTTTAAAGAAGATAGCTAAGGAGGCTGTTTCTTAGGGGTACTAAGCTACTAGGAGTTAACGTTCGGGAGTACTCTACTAGGAGTAGAGACCTTCGAAGCGTAGGTAGCAGGTTTCGCTAAAGGGGCGCTAGACTACCGCTAGTTAGCAGGAAGGTCTGCCTTACTAGGTTCCTATTAGTATATAAATCCCTAGCCTCCCTAGTTAAACTCCTCCTTAGCGTTAGGCGTAGGCTAATATCGGTAGAAATTATCCTAGTTTAGGCGTATATACCGATCTCCGCTATTGTTTAGGATGCAACTCTAGTCTTTTAAAGACTATATAAGGGCCTTAAAGAATGATTTCTCCCCGAAACGTTCCTACTCGAGGCGAATAACCTTACTTAATATCTTAGAGTATACTAACGCTACATCCTTGCGATACTGCTTTAAATAGTTCTCGAGTATATATAAGGAGCCTTCTTAGTTAAGGTTACGAAAGAGTCTTCGAATATATTGCTATACTATAGTATCGTCCTACTTTAATCGACCGACGAGGGCTTCCGAGATTAGGTTGTTATTGCGTAGGCGCACTATAGCCGGGAACGCGTACGGAGGGGTACCGTACTTGTTTGCAAGACTAGAGGGCGAGGTAGGGCTAGGAAGAAGGTCTCGATAGGTAGCGGCGAGTTCCTAAAACGTACCTCTAGCTTCGCAATCGAGCTTTCTAGTTACTAAGTCGTATCGGTAGAACTAGGGGAGTATAGTTATCCTCTTAGTGTTCTTCGGTAATGCCTAAGCGCCGTATAGAAGATAGGGAAGGGTTAGGCGTACTCTAAGGGTACCGACCGGGTACTACTCCTAGCCTACATTTCGACACTTGCCTTTTAGCTCGTTCTTAATAAAGTTATTAAGGGTATTCTCTATCTTAGTGTTTAGGCAATGTGTATTGTAGTTAATAGAGAGAATGTAACCCCGAGGGGCGTACGTAGAGCCCTTTTCCTAGCGAAGGGTCTTAAGTTCCTTATACTATTTGTTAAAGACTTCTAGTTAGTAGATCCTAGCGAAGACCTTTATAGTAGTCTCTACCGTTTTAGGGAGGAAGGATACGGAGCCTTGAACTTGGTTTGTAGCAATGCCTTCTTAGAGATCGAGAGGGTACTAGTTAATATAGGCAAACTCGGTCGAACCGCCGTTACTAGGTTAAGTTATTTTAGCGTAGTACGGGTAGGAGATTAGGTTAAGAGCGTAATTAGGGCGGGTAAGGCCGTAGAGGAGCTAGTAGACAGGGTCTCCTCGGTAGATCTGCTAGAACCTAGAATAGAAGGCGGTTCGAAGCTAACCCTTATTCGAGACTCCGTTAACTAAACGCTAATACTAAAGGTATATTGCAGCCTCTAGCTTAAACTAGTTAGAGAGGGATATCTTTCCGAAGGGTAGAGGGGCCGCGGCGACTTCGACTTTCTTATTATTACACTAACTAAAGACGGCCGCTCTATATAGTTTAGTAGAGCCTTTGTCGCTCGTAATGCTATCTAAGGTAATAGTACTATCTCTTGCCTAGGTATCCTAGCTAGCCTTTATTATTACTCCTATACGGGAGAAGGCCTTACGAATCTTAGTAGCAATCGCTAGGGTAACGCGTTTAATAGTTAAAGGGTTGTATGTCTTGCTCTCGTAACTATAGGCCTTAGGGAAAAAGCGATATAGTCTAAGGTAGTCGCTAGGGATAGGAGGACGGCGAGTCTTCCGAAATAGGTTAGGTCTCTTAGTTCGAAGGCGGAGTAGGTCGTTCCGGTACTTATATCTAGGGCTACTTAAGGTTTCTATTATCTGCTCTTAACCGACCTTTCCTCGAAACCTAACTACTATCCTAAACAGGTAGCGGGTATAAGTATAATAAGGCGGGTAAGGGGCAGTTACAATAAGGGCAATTGCTCTTCCTTACGTAGCGTTATTAGATTTACTATCGTACTATATTAAAGCACTACGGTCGGCTTCCGAGAATCTATTATAGCTATAGTAGGCTAGGCTATTTCTAATTTAAGTGTCCTTATCGGGGGTTAGTTCCTTATAGTATACAGTACCTCCCCGCTTAGGTTCTAAGGCATTAAGGTCGTCGGTTAGGTTCTCCTCGAGGGGTATAGCAAGATCTCTACTCGGCTTATTAAGTCTATTCGATCTACGGGTCCTTCCTAGAGGGGGGATAGGCGTAGTAGTTCGAATTCGACGAGCAGGCGGAGCCCCTAGAGCAAGGCTGTTATTACTACTCCTACTACTAGTCCGATCGGGCAGCGAAGAAGAGTTTTCGACTAGGAGATTAGGGCGAGTCGTATTACGTTATAGAGGCGTATTTTAGCGAAAGCCGATAGGCTAAGTAGGGCGAGCGGGCGATAGCTACTAGCTATCCTATCTAGCTAGAGGGTCGCTAGCCGGGTTATATACAACTAGTAATCTAACAGGTATACTAATTCGCTTATATATACCTATACGGGATCGAGGGACATTAAGCCCTAGGGTCCTAGAAGTAGTACCTTCAATATAGCTACTTAGCGGTCTCGAAAAAGGGCGCCCGTCGGGAGTAATAGCAATAATAGGAGGGCCTTCGTATTGGCTAATTCGAATACTAACAGCCTTAAGCTTCGCCTTACTAGCCTCCGATCTCTAAAAGAAGAATTTATTCTTACCCTCCTTACGAGTATCGTCCTCCTTATCTACTGCGCAGTCCTTAGCAGTAATAGTAACGGTATTAACATCTACCCGTCCCTATCTCGCCTTAAGCGTTCGGCGGTATAAGTAATTGCTTAGGATGCGAAGAACAAGCTAAATTTCGGAAACCTAGCTAGCGTCCTTAAAGTTTACGTAGTTGTTAAGCTTTCTATCCTTCTATAGCCTAAAGACTCGAGCTATTTCCTTCGCGGTATTACCTCGGACATTGTAGAGGTCTAGGTAGTTCCTAAAGAATATAGGACTATTAGTAATATCGTTCTTACGGCGATCTTCCGTAGCCTTCCTACGAGTAGCGGCGGCTTATAGGGTAGCAAATTCGTTACCTATATACTACTCGAGGGCCTATACTATAGTAGATCCTCGGGTACGAAGAACATCTCCTATTTCTTTCGGCAGTCCTTTAAAGAGCGCCTCCTTAAGCCGATAACAGGTTAGCTCGGTGCCTTTAATAAAGTTGTTAACGCTTCCTAGGTTGTCGTAGATTATGTCTACTTTAGTTTAGCGGGATAGGTTAGCGGATTAAAGATATTGCACCTATTCGAGTAGGGTATTGTAATTGCTTAGTCGCTAGTCGGAAGGAAGGTAGGAAATGCCGCTATAGGCTACGCTCGTAATAAGGTCTCGACTAGAGGCTTCTACTATTACGCGCTTACGAGGCGGTAGAGGGGGTTTTGTATATCGGGTCGCGTAGAGGAGGTAGGGGTTTGTCGGTTTTTAATAGTTAATTAAGGAGGGTAGTGTTTACTATAAGCGCCTATCGCTTTGTCGAGGGAAGGGCGGTATAGGTATATTTGTTTATAAAGAAGTTTAGGCGCGAGAAAGATCGCCTTTTTATCGTAGCAAGGGCGCGGGTACGCGGGAAGGGACGGGAGGCACCTACCTTGCGCGTATACGCGCGTTTGTATATAAATCCGAAAGTAAGGCACATGTCCTAAAGGAAGTAAAGGGTTAGTAGCGGGTAGCGGCGATATTTCTAAAGGCCTAGGTAATTCGCGTAGTAGCGAGATTCGAGGGCGTAGGACTAGAGTACTTAGATCTAGGGAGTCAAGTATTATATAGCGTACTAACCCCTCCGCTTCAACCCCTACCGTATTAAGGCATAGTAACAAGGGCTCCTCCGGGCAGTATAGGGATAGTAGTAGTAGTCGCAATATATCCTAGCTAGCTAGCTACTATAGGCGGGAGCTCCCGGGATTCTTAGAAATCTCGATATATCGGCCGGCGTAGGCTATAGAAATAATATAAAGGAAAGGGTTTCGAACAAAGGAAATTTTTAAGGTTAGGTAAGGTTTTCCTAGGCTCACTCCGTAGAGTAGGCTTCGGTTTTAGTAAGCTAGGCGCGACGTAGAGCTTCTAGCAGGTCCCTTTTTGCCGAGTTAAAATTATTTACTCGCTCTACGGGTAGGTAGGTACTTAGACTACCCCGGGGAGCAGGTCTAGGGATATTATTAAGGATAGGGGCTCCTTACTAAAGCCCCTACCCTCGTCGGTAGTAGTGTAAAGGAAAAGAAGCAACGATAGGGCTCTAGTAGTAGTACTCTATCTAGCTACTAATGTATAAAGGGACAATCGATCCTAGTATACGTCGATAATCCGTTTAAATACGCGAATAAGGGTACTAGCGAGTAAAAAATTCGGTATAAAGCGAGTAAATAGGAGCAAAAGGGGAGGCTATACGCGAGTAGTTGTAGGTTTATCGGGCCTACTAAGGTAGTAGTAGTCTATTTTCGTTGTATTCTATAGCCTACTCCGCTTCTAAGGGTTCGTTAAAAGCTCCGGGGTTTAAGCCTAGGCCCTTAGAGTTAGCGGTGCCGCGGAGCTCCTCTTGTTCGATCTAGGTAAGCCGAAGCCTATCTCGTATTCTTATTAAGGACAGCCTATATTCGTTGTCTCCCTAGTTCGCAATGTTGTCTATAGCCTCCTAGGCGAGAAATCTAATACCTCGCCGCCTATATAGGTTAGTATATACTAGGGCAGCAAGGCTAGTCTCTACTAGGGCCTTAAGGAGATATAGGTTGTATTCGAACTTCAATATATTTATCTCGTCGTAGACCTAGACTCTTTAGGTCGTCTACTAGCTAGGGTCTCGCTATAGTGCTAGTCGAAAGCTAGGGTCCTAGGTAAGCCTCGGAAGAGCGCTAACGTAGTAGGCTTGTTCGTATAGATCCTACCTTCTATATAGAATTGCTATCTAGCCGAATCTATAGTGTTAAGCTAAAGGCTAGGTTACCCCTCCCTAGGTAAATAGGGCTAGGTAGTTAAAAGCTAGAAAACTATTAGGTTCGGTCGAGCTATTAAAGAAGAGATAGTTATTCGAGTAATCTTCTATAAGGGGTACGCTAAGAAGGTCCCGTATTAGGTTATTAATCTAAGAGATAGGATCAACTTTAGGGTCGACTCGGTATATAGCTATAGTATAGGCTTAAAAGGCTCGCCTTTGCTCCTCCTTAGGAAGGGATGTAATCGTATAGACGTCTATATCCCTTTCTTTACCGGACTTAGTATTAGACTAGCTATCGTCCCTAGACTCGGAGGACTTAGACTAGCTATCTCTATCTGCCTCGACTTCTTTATTAATAGGTTCGTTGTTCGTCGTAGTAGCGTTTTTACCCGAGATCCGGTTAGGTCGGAATAGAGGTACTTCCTTTAGTCGATCGCGTAGAAAGGTAATAGCTAGATTAGCCCTATCGAGTTCCGTAAGGTAGTACGAGGTCCTAGAGGTAGTAATCCCCGTAATACGAAAAGGGCCCTTCTAGCGAAAGGTAAGCTTACTAGACCTCGAGTGCTCGATTTCGCTCCTAGTAATAAGCATAAGGGACCTAATCTTAAGGGGAGCGTTAGATACTGCTCCCTTCTCGTCGTGCTAGCGAGTATTCTCCTCGCGAGTCCTCTTTAGCCGAAGGGCCGCCTCTTCGTTGTCGTTAGGCACATATACTAGTTATTAAGTACGGTATATAAGTAGCGAGGCAGTGTCGCGTATAGTATCCTAATTAACCTTTTAGAAGGTTCGGTAGACATTCTCGATAGGAAGGATAACGTCGGCCCCTCTATATATAACTTTAGTAGGCGTTTTTCTAGTCGTTCGTCGGTATGTCGTTCGGTCGGCCTATAGGACAGGTAGGACGTATTTTCTCTAACCATTTATAGTGCCGTTCGTTAGTTTAGAAAGGGTAGCTAGGATAGGTCGGTTTCTAACCTCGATTTAACTATTTGCCTTCGGATAGTATAGGGAAATCCGTACCCGGTACGTAGCTATTCGCTTAAGCAATTCCTTAGTGTCCTTCCGATTCTTAGATCCGTTATCTATAACGAATTCATCCGGACAGCTATATCGGCAATAGACTTCTTCGTATAGGAACTTAGCTATTTACTATATACTAACCGACTTGCCCGAGCAGTTGAATATCCTCCCCTCTACCTAGCCGCTAACAACCTTACGCGCTAAGGCAATAGACCCCTTATTGTCGATATAAAGTATATCGGCAACCTAGCGACGGCTAATAACTCGAATATAGATAGGGTAAAGCGTCCTAGCAATCTTGTATCCTTCTCGTATCCGGTATATACGATAGGACCGAACCTATATAGCGATTTGGGACTACATTCTATACTAGAAGTATCTTTTCGAGGCTAGATAGTACACTACCTCCCGGCCTTTATAGCTATAATCCTCGTAAAGCGATTAGATAATTTCCTCCCTAGCCTTTTCGCTATTAATTACTCGTTAAAGGGGACAATTCGGATAACGCTAGTAGAAAAGGAGCCGATCCTTAATAATGTACTTCTAGGCAGTACGTCGAACCCTTCGGGCTTCGCTTCGAGAGATACCTTACGGAAAGCGAAGGGTCGATTTAAAGTATCCGATAAGAAGCGATTCTCGAGACTAGTATTCGTCCTCGTTAAAGAAACTAGACTTAGCTAAGGGATCGATAGGCTTAGACTATACTATGCTATAAAAGAAGTCGTTGTCGATTATATTATCGTCGTCGACCTAGTTATCTCGTTCGACGATATCCTCTTTAGTAGGGTTACGACGGGATAGACTATTAGCCGCAGAGTGTTTTCGCCCGGGGATATACTTAACTTCGAAGTCGAACAGTCGGATCTAGGCTACCTAGCGAGCTATTATAGAGTTAGGGAGGTCCGAGGCGGATTTGTTAAGCTAGTAGATAAGGGTAGCAGTATCGATTTCGATCCGAAAGTACTACCTAACGAGATACTTCTTAAACTTCTTTAGTAGTTTAAGTACGGCAAGGCACTCTCGTTTGCTAGCATTATATCGGGCTTTACTTTCGGTCTAAAGGCCGCTTTCGTACCGAATAGGGTAACGCTTCTTTATATTGTCCCTTTCGCACTAGTTTAGGCTACTACTATATCCGGATCCACTCGCGTCTAATAGAAGGATAATTAACCTAGCACCCTTAGTATAATCGATCGAGACAAGAGTAGGGGTAGTAGTTAGCGCAGCCTTTAAGGTATCTATAGCGACTTGCTAATCCGGTCTCTATAAGAATTCGATATCGGCCTTTAGGAGGTAGAAGAGTAGTCTTACTATCGTTGCGAAGCCCTCGATCTAGATATAGTAGTAGATACAAACCCTAAGGAAGGCCCGTACGCTAGACTAGTTCTTAGGTATTAGCTATGCGACAATCTTTGCAACTTTCTCTATATTAGGGTGTCTTCCGGAAATATTAATAACGTAGCCGATATATTTTAGCTTTTTATAGAGGAACTAAGATTTCAGACCTAAAATAGCATACCTAGCACGCTTAATGTCTATAAGAATACTATCTATCTATTGAATGTACTTAGTAACGAATCTTCTTAGGCTAGGTTCGACCTCTTTATTATTATATCGGGTCTTCGGGCCCTTAATACTAATGTCGTCGACAAACGGCCTCGTATAGTAGGAAATGTAGTTAAAAAGGATTCTTATTACTACTCGGACAAACTAGGCAACGGAGTTTGTCGCTCCTTGCGGAAGGGTAGTTATTCGTATAAGGCTAAGCGGGGTATTAAAGGCAGTTATATCTCGATCGGCCTCGTAAAGCGGGACTTAGTCGTATCCGGAAAAGAAATCGATTAGGGACGAGATAGTATAGTTAGCAAAATCCTCGGTAAAGCTGTTAGTATTAGGAGGGAGGTTTCCGTCCTATATTATATAGCGGTTTAGCTCTATAGCAGCGTTAATTAGGCGATATTTCTTAGTTCCTTTCTTCTAAACTAAGAACTATAGGTTCCGGTATACTCCTTCGCTAACTTTAAGTACCCTATTCGCAATTCGTTCTCGGATCATTTCTTCTACAATGTTTACTAGGCTAGGCTAGAGGCGGAAGGTTAGTTTTCTCTAGGGTTTATAAGGAATTGTTCGGATCCGTTAGGGAGGTACTATATCCGCGTCGACTCTTCTAATTTCGGCAAAGCTCTAGGTAAGGGCTTTTTCCCTATTATAAAGCATTTTATAGAATAGATCTAGCTCCTTAGGAAGAAGTTCCATTCTAATAAGAAGCTTTGCTTTCCTTTCCTTAGTTAGGCGCGAGCTACGTAGTATGTCTAAGAACTTCTTAATTAGGTACTTCTAGTTATATAGTCCGGTTCTAGGCGGAAGCAACGCTTCTCGAGCAAGCCGTTTCTTTTTCTAGTAAGGGTTACTACCGGTCGTCACACTCCCGGTTATCGTAGTACTAGCTTCTATAGGTCTTACTTTGTCTGCCTTTTTCTTGTATATGCTATAAACTCCGACCGTACGGCTAGTATCCGAATCTTCCTTAAGCATCCTCTTAATAGATAGTAGCTAGGTAGGGAACCTTCGAAAGCTCTAAAACCTATAGTGCCGCTTATACTAGTTACAAAATCTATTCGCCTCCGACTATTAAAGGATTGTCGCCTAGTCGTTACGAGTTATAGGCTCGAGAATCGCCTCCGTACGCCCGAGCTAGGTAAGGCTATTCGTCGGGCATAGCTAGGAAGAATCTTCGAGAAAGGACTAGCGTTATATAGCTAGGACCGATACGTCGTCGTATACCCGCTCCTAGATATAGTGCCTAGCTAGGCGGCTTTTATATAGGGTGCTACTAGAAGGCAATTACGGGGACGCGGGAATGCCGGGGCCGCCGGGAATACCGGGACAAGCCGGGGCTAGTCTAAGCGAGGTCGGAAAAGATAGTAGGAGCAGGGGCGGGCCGGCTACCGGACTAATTAATATACCCTAGCTAGCTAGCTAGCATACCCTAGGGTTACTATCCTTTTTGCTATATAGCCCCGCAACAACATTTCTTATTAAATAATAGGTCGTAACGGTACGTATAATATCCCTACCTAGTGGTTTCGAAAAAGGGGCAGACTCGACGCTAGTTTCTCGTCCGCTACCTAGTTTTTTAACTGCTAGGTGTTATTGCGACTAAGGAGCTCCTTAAGTAGGATACAATTCTTAGAGCTAGCAAGGGTAGTAAAGGTAGTAGAGCGGCCCCCGCGCGTAGAAATAGTTCCTTCCTAGGAGCCGTCGTCTATATTTCGAGCGACAAGGCGGTTCTTACGAGCCTACGGGCGACTAAGAATAATAGGGAGGTCGTTATCCCCTAAGGGTATAATAAGGAAGTCGGTTTTATACTCGACATTAAAGGTAGAGATAGGAACGGAAGTGCTAATACCGATAAATTTAGCCCTTCCTCTAGCTCCTCGTATGTTTAGAATAAGACCCTTTAATAGAGCAAGGCTAGCTCGCTATAGGAACTTCGCGTTTAGTATGTTCCCCTCGGAGCCTTTATTAATAAGAGCGCGGATCTTAAGGCACCTATTAATAGTAATAGTAATATACGGACTAGGAATAAGGGCGAAGTTGTCGTTAACCGATAAGAGGCGAATCTAGCTAGGGTCGATATAGAGCATCTCGTTAGGCAGAGCATCTACTCCGGATAAAATAACCTATACTACGTAGTAGTCAAGTCTGTTCCTCCGGCTAATCGAATTAGGGTCCCGGACAACCTCTTCGTTAGTAGCCTCGTATTCCTCGTAGCTTTCTTCCTCGTCGAGGCTAGTAAAGAATTCCCGGGCGGAGGTAAGGACTAGAATAGGGTAGTCTTTAGGCCGCCTAGGTCTACCTTTCCTAGCAGCTAAGGTAGCTACCCTACCTACTATTTCTATAATCTAGTAGGGGATCTTGTCGGTTTCATCCTTTTCTAGCTCCCGAATCCTTATAGTAAGCGCGTTGTCGTTTAGCTAGCGTATAACGAGCTTTTAACACTCCGGAATATAGGCGAGGGCCTTAGCATTACTAAGCTACATACCGTTCCTACTAAGGAATTTCTTTACCTAAAAGTCGGGGTCCTTATAGTGTTTCTAAAGATTCTTTATAATATTAGTTGTCTTAGGCTCTTTTCGCGTAGCTCTCTACCGGCTCGGAGGGTTTACCCCCTTCGATAGTTCTTTAGCGGCAGGCTTTAGGGTAGGCGGTAGTACGTTATCTATTTCCTAATCCCTATCCTTAGGTAGGCTAGCGTCACTATTTAAGGATTTAGTAGTAGGCTGCCTATAGGTACTAGAAGGGCTAGTAGTAGGGGTTCTACGACTAACCGTTTCCTTAGACTAAGCTCTTGCTCCTAGAGGTAGTAGGCTCGGGGACCTTTGAGTAGTTCTTCGAGGCTAGGTTTGTTTACGAATTGCTTCTTCTACCTCGCGAACGCTAAGCCCTTAAACTACGTTGCAAATGCCCTTAGTCTTCGTAGCACCTTTCTACTTAGTAGTAGCTTTCCGGATCCGATTTGTGTCGGCAATAGCGGTAACGGGAAGACTATTCCTAAGCGGTGTATCCTAGCTACGAGTATAGGCAAGGGTATCTACAACTATAGCCGCCTCGTAGTCGCTAAAATCTAGCTCTTTATCGGCCTCCTCGACTATACTTAGATCGTAGGGCCTTTAGTATAGCATAACCCGCCTAGTAGTAGTAGGGGCAGTAGTAGGGGTAGGAAGGCCGTTTCGAGCATCGTTTAAAGCGATCCCTCCGTAGGGATTTCCTAGAGACCTTAAAGGTAGAGGGGGAAGAGTAGAAGGAATTATCGGAGCTAGGGCTTAAGGAGTCGGAACTCGAGGGCCTAGTTAAGCTACAGCACTAGGGGCTATAGTTCGCCTTAGTTGCTAAGAAGGATAGTTGAATTGTTTTCGAAGGGCTTCTATTCTAAATTTAGGTAGGAAAACAATCTCCTACTAGTAATAGGCCTCGAGGAGAGGAAGCATAATAGCGAGCTTTAGGAGGGTAGGACTGTTACGGAAGCGGAATAGGGTAGCGTATAGTATACCTAGGGGCCCGAAGTACTACGCACGGTCCCGAATATAGCAGAACCCTTAATCTTATATATACCGGTAGGGCCTATAGTTTAGACGAAGGTAGCCTTCAGCTCCGCAATAGTAATAGCGACCCTCTATACTAGGGATAAATTAAAAGGTAAAGGCGTCGAAGGTTAGCCCTTATGTAAACTAGTTGTTATATATCTGAGTTATAGGGGTATTGTCGCTTTAAAGGGGATAGAGGCGCTATAGGGTATACGAATCGGTATTAGTATTAACCGGACCTATAGTAGGGCCCCTCTAATTGTCTCGGGAGAGGACGTGAAGTTTCAGTTCTTAGAACTGCTTAATAAGGTCGTCGATACCGGGGTCCGTAACTAGCTTAAGGGCTACCCCCTATCGCTAGACATCTAGGGTAGGGCGTATGCTTAGCATTCTTTTCTTAACTGTCTCTCGCAGTTCTTTTAAATAGCTACTATCGTTACTAGTAAGGAGCGAGAAGCCCTATCGGCTACGAGCTAGGTCGTACCTAGTACGATAAATCTGTTCGAAGTCGGTATAGGATTCCTTATCGTAAGGGTAGATGCTACATTTTTCGTAGATCCGAGGCATAATAGTAGGCATAGAACCTCCTAAGCCCTTTAGAAACAGACGGCTCCTCGTAACATTGTTAAGAAGCCTCCTTAGTATCCCTTTAGCGATGCTATAGAAGTCCTAGCAAAAGCGAAGGGCATTACTCTTAGCTGTTTGTCTAGTATATAGCTGCTTAAGGTACTCGCGGGAGTTTAGCCGAACCGCGACATCCTAGTTAGCAAACTCGCGCTTAAACTTCTTTAAGAAGGCTTCCTATATAAGAGGCTTACTACCTAGGAGCCGAGCAACTCGGGGTCGGATACTAGTTTCACAATTGGCTATAAGGAGCTTCACCGTAGTAGCCGTTTCGGCCCTTAGATAGTATCGCTTAAGGATAGTAGAAAACCTTTTAACAAAGTTAGTAGCGTTTTCTCTAGTAAAGAGGGGGTTTTTAACGGTCCCTAGGAGGGGTATCTACGGCTTCAAGTCCGAGAAGGCCTAAAGAAGACCTTAGAGAAGTTGAGGGGATAGCCCTCCGGTTACCTAGATAGGCTGCTAGGGAACTTCTCGAGTACTACCCTCCTAGGCAGTGCCTCCTTAAGTCGCTTCTCTATTTTCTATACTAGTATCCTTATCGCTTCCCGAGGCCGTAGTCCTCTCGGCATCCGAGTTAGTATCGAAGTAGTTGCGAATAAAGTTTAGTAGTAGGTCTCGGTAGGTACCGGTATTAGAGGGGGCCTACAAAGGCGGCTCCGCCGGGGTAGGGTTGTTATTGTTTTCTTAGGAGCTTATTTCGTCGATAGAATAAACAATTTATAGAAGACGATAAACGATTAGAATAAATAGGAAGGATATAGTATCGATAAAATTAGATAGGTTGCTAGTTGTGCTTAAGGTAAGGAGGGAGCATAGACGGGCTATAGCGTACTTTGTAGTACGTATCGCGTCTATATTCTCGAAGTAAGGGGAGGGTAGGCGGTAGTCCGCATATATATAGAATAAAGGGGGCGGCGAATGTTACCTAGCTAGCTAGCTAGTATACCTGCTACACCCGTTCTAGGCCCCCTTTGTTCCTCTTTTATTAATTTCTATTGCCTCGTAGTATGCCGATTACGGCACCGCGGAAGGGTCGTAATAGCCCGGAAGGAGGTTTTAAGTTAGGCTCGCGCCGATTAGCGGAAGGGATAGGGGGCTATCGACTTTTCGGGGTTCTTCGTATCCCTATCTCTAGTTTCTTGTAGCGGGCTCTTAGGTTTCTTTCTATATAGGTCGTTTCTTATAAGGTCCCGCCTGCTACAGACAGGTAGGGAGTCGTAACATTCGTAAACAGTGTTTCCTTTTACTTTAAGTCGGTAACGGTATTCCTTTTACTTTAAGTCGGTAACGGTTTATTAGTAGTAGGACGTCTCGATACTACTAAGGTCTCTTTAGCGGTAGTATTATATTAGTAGTGTAGTCCTCGCTCTAGGCGAAGGCTATAAACGTTTCTTCTTAACTATATATATACCTGCACCTTTAAATGAATAAAGATAGCCCTACCTTCGGCTCTAGAAAATATAGGCGGGACGAGTAGGTCGTAGGTAGAGGTACATATATAGGGAACTGTATACTATAGGCCTAGTACTTAGTAAACTGCGAGGGGTCGGCGTAGTATTATATACTTCGAAGGGAAAGCGTTATAAATATTAAAAGGAAGAGAATAGACGTAGGGAGGGCTACATTGCAGCTAGATTAGGTACATTTCCTATATCTCTCTTGCTATATATTGTCGTAGCTGTGTCTCCTTGTATTATATATATATGTCCTAATTATAAAGGTAGTTGTATATGTTCCGATATACAAAAACAGGGGAAGAGGGTATAACTAGGCACACCTATACTAAGCCGGGTTTCCCTACTACAATAGGTATATAGACTATATAGACTATAGATTAAGACCTTCTAATAACTAATTAGCTACTAACTAAGTCTCGCCTATCTCGTATACGCCGTCGACTAAGGCGCTATAAGCTTAGTAAAGAGACACTTTAGGCACTTGTCGAGCCGCCGAGTCTACTTAAGAGGTAGTTTAATATTAGTCTACTTACTATAAAGGTAAACCTCCTTATAGAGGTAGTAAGGGACTTAAGGGTAGACCTAAACCTTCTACTAAAGAAGGAGGTTATAGAGTCGTAGATAGCTACTTAGTCCGCTAAAGAAGAAGGCTCTCGAAGTAAGGCAATAGTCGTTAAGAGGGCGGAGTTTAAGGCACTATAGCGCTAGGTTGCTTACCTCTATAAGATAATTGCCGCAATCGTAAAGCAGCAGTATGCCTTAAGTGTAGTCTCTAAGTCTAATATAGAAGCAATAGCGACTATTGTTAATCGCTAGCGGCGCTCGAAGGGTTATTAGGTTACAGTCTTAAGCTCTCGAAGAAGGACTATAGATTAGCCTCGTTATACTATATTACGTCGCATAGGTTGTAGAGCGCTATAGGGCTACAATATAAGCACGCTATTATAGTCTAGTACTCTTGTATACGTCCGAGAGGCTAGTATTTAAAACCCTAAGTAGTCCTTACGTGCTTATAGAGATAGTAACGTTATATTAGTAGAATAGACTATCGCTAGTAGATAGCGTTACTACCGCGAGCGAGTCGACGTATATCTTCGGCTATAGGTAGACTGTCTCCTTTCCTAATCTAATAGCGCCGAGATCTTCTACTCCTACTATTATAGGTATAACCTAAGACAAAGCGACTACTAGTATAAGGAGGTAGTAGAGTTAGCGTACGAAGAGCCCTCGTAGCGGCCTCTACTACCTCTACCTAGTTAAGCTCTTATTAACTAAGTTAAACCATTTGCTATACTAGTGCTATATAGAAGTCGCGTTAGTAAGTAAACTATTAGTCCTTAGTCTACTTCTTATTACCTCGAAGAAGGATAAAGGAGTTAATAACCGCTACGTCTAGTAGGAAGTAGAACAATAGGTACTATCCCTTCCTCGATTTATATTAGGTTAAGTAATAATAGCGTAGCTAGTTATAAATGTTAATACTACCTATATAGTTATTATATAAAGCAGCAACCTCCGGAAGGTCCTTCTCTTCCTTACCGTCTATCTTCTAGTAAACTCGTACGTACTTATCGATATAGGCGTTGTTACTAGCTCGAGGGCATACCCGAAGCCGTCGTATTCGCTCGAAAGGCCGGCATCCCGTTATAAGGAACTATACGAGGTTTCTGTCCTACTAAATTACCGCTACTACGTTATAAATTGCCTTATAAAGCAGTGTATCGTAGGGAAACCGTATTATCTTACGATTAAGGCCTAGGTAGGTTAAATTCTTCCTTATACTATCCTTTTTTAATATACCTAGCTTCTCGAAGGTTTTGCCTCGCTATAGCTACGAAAGTAACTTAGAACGTATAGTTCTAGTCGCCGTAATGCCGAGATGTCGTAGGATTGCAAATAATAGTATATTGTTAAATAGGTTGTCTATATAGATATAGTAGAAGTGTTATAGGAAGGGAAGCTATAGAATTAGTCGAAGGACCGCTTACCTAAGCGAGCTTAGCTTTGCGCTAAGCGAGACAGTAGGCGATACGATTAGGCTTTCGGTTGCTTCGGATAAGCAGTCCGCGCAGACCGCTCTTATATAACACTCCTTCCTTATATCCCTTATTAAATATAGACCTGTATTCTAACTATATCTAATACTACTAGGACTACGGCTTTTACGCTTGCGGCGCTTCTTGTTACTCTCCTTCTACCGCTCCTTCTTCTCGGCGTCTATAAGAACCTCTAGAGTTACTACCGGGTGCTAAGAGACTATAGAAGCTACCGAGTCCGGATTATCTTCCTTCTATTTAAATGCCTTCCGTAGGCTCGAGAATAAGAAGGAATATAGGTACCTGCCCTCGTATAGGTATAGGATATAATATCCGATAGGTATTAGCTTACCTCGCATTATAATAATATACCTAGATTTACTAGTAAACCGAACTATGCTCTTATTAATAGATACGTTAGTACTAGGTACGACAACCTCGCGGAATTTGCTACGTAGAATGTTAGTAAGAGGTAGTATCTACGTCTAGGTAGGTAGGCCTCTTTCGCTTAACGAGAGCGCGTTACTCCGGTACTATAAAGCAGCCTTAATCTATTTAAATCGCTACTCGCTTATATATTTAGCGATACTATATCTCGGCTAGTATCTATCTTCGCGCTAGTATTCGCTCTTATTGTCTATTTAGATTACAGATATATATATAATTAAGCCTACGAAGATCCGTATTATTAGCTTATCTACCGGCTTCTATAGACGACTAGAGATACATATCTTGTTGTCCTTCTTAAAACCTAGCTTGTCTCTCGTATACTTATTAGTATAGTCGACTAATCGGTCTATAACCTCTTTAGTCTAGAATAGCAAGAAGAAGCTATATTAGACGTTATTAATAGCCTCGAGATCGCCTTATAGGTAGGCTAGCAAGTTAACCTATTACTAGTAAGAGATGCTACGTAACGGCTCGTAACGACCCTTATTTATATCTCCGTCGGCTAAATAATACAATCTACCTACCCTACTATCTACCCCTATATCTTCGACCTTGTTATCTCTTTCTACGACTACTAAACCCTCGTCGTCTACGCTGCTTAGTATTAGCTCTCCGGCTTTCTCGAAGACAGGCTCTCTTCCTTTAGTTAGCTAATTAGCATTTATCTTATCGTCGTCTATTAAACTAGCGCTTATATCTAGCTACTAGTTATTAGCGTCGTCGTTATACCTATCTTCTATAAAGGCCTAGAAGGTCGCTATTGCTATAATTATATGCTTCTTAGCGACTTAGAATTTGGAAATATAAAGGTAATTAAGTTAGTATAGTTAACCGATAGCGGCGATAAGAGCTAAGCGCTTAAAGAGGCTTAACGTATATACAACCGAGTCTAATTAAGGCCTATTTATTTATCTATAGAGCGGCTTCTATATACTAACTATATAGACACTGTAGGGGTTGATCCCTGTTTAACCGATAAACGCCGACAGCCAACGAGTTATTATAGGGGATCGACAGCTAGCGGAATGTCTTGGCCCTTGCATGTGTGTGTTCACCATGTATTCTAATGTGGCTGGCCCTCTGCCAAGGCCCACTGTCTCGAAGTCTCATCGAAAGACCCCGCCCGATGACTGCACTACACTACGTAGATCAGCCTCGTGGAATCTTCGGCATCGAGACACCCTGGTCCTGGGCGGGGCGGCGCGGCGCTGGCTGGCGGAGGGACAGCCGTGCAATAATAACACCATCACCAGCTGTGACGACGGATCTTCACATGTCATGGCTGCCTCAGCATGTCCACCACCACTCGAGGAGTCCAGGCACGACAGCGGTGGCGGCGACATGGCCAGCACCGACAGTCCGAGGCGCAAGAGGTTGCATGAGAGTCGGCGAGCTCGAGAGTTCTATCGGTACGTCAGCTTTGAAAGCGTCCTCATGCAATCTCTGACTCGACTCTTATGGAAGCTACTACCAGCCCATCCGAGAGCTCACCAAGGCTGGCCCGCCGGTATGCGATATTGGCGACCATGCAGCCGTGCAGGCTCACACGCCATTTTCTTCGCCCGATCGAGTAGGTCCAATGGACGCCTAGATCAATAAGCCCTGAGAACCGTAGACTTGACCGTCTCTGCCGTGCATTGGCTGACCCTTTCCAGGCCTTGACTGCCTTCTGCCAACTGGGAGCATTGCGCTTAGGCGTCAAGAGGGCTATGCTGTTCTTCTTCGATTCAACCCATGCATATGTTCTCGCCGAAGCAACGCGAACACTCAGCTTGCAGAACGATAGCCTTCACGCCGCAGAAGATGACCTCTGGCTTGGACACACTATTATCCCGCGTGGCTACTCGGTCTGCGAGCACACGGTCATGCTCCCGCATATCAACGAGGGCTCTAACAAAGATCAGGCCAATTCCAGCCTCGTGCACATCGTGAACAATCTTGCTGAAGACACTCGCTTTTGCGACAGACCATTCGTGACAGGAGGCCCGAAAGCCAGGTTTTATGCTGGAGTGCCCATCACAACGCCAAAAGGTATCAATATAGGCGCCTATTGTGTTCTGGACGATGAGCATCGTGATGGTATGAGCGATGATGGTGTACAGTTCTTACGAGATATGGCCACTACTGTGATGGCCCATCTGGAAATGCTTCGAGCCACCGCCGAGCATAAGATCGGAACTCAGATGATTGCGGGACTTGGTGCATTCATTGATGGCGCCTCCGGCTTCAGAGACTGGGCAGAAAAGAACGCAGATTGGGATCTCGATGTCGAGAAAGACCCAGCGCTAGCTCACCCACTCGGCGTCCAGCCAATGACCACCCAAGTCTCTGTCGTTGCTCAAGCGGCTGTCATTGCTAGTGAGCAGCAGGAAATGGAGGAAGAAAATAGACGAACCAGCACAGCGAACGCTTCACCTGTCGGACGAAATCGTGCTCGAAGTTGGGCCCACGGAATGCCCCCGCCAATAAGCAAAGGACCTCAAAACCTCAATTACAACCGCAGGGCCGACAATTTCGAAGACCCTGGCACACGCGACACCCGGAAGACGTTCGAACGAGCAGCTACATTGGTACGAGAAGCAATGGATGTGGAAGTAATGTTCTTGGATGCGGCAGTCGGAACGTTCGGGGGCCTCGTTGACGCCGCGGAATCCCTCAGTAACAGCACTACGGAGCTGAGCTCTGACACGAACCACCACAGCGCTTCTGAGACCAACACGACCGGCACTGAAGGCGACGCGAAAATGATCAAGAAGACCACTGGCGAAGATCTGGCGAAGAAGAAATGCACTGTGCTGTCCTCCTCTGGCTCGATGACCGGAACCAAAAGCGGCGATGAAGCCAACGAGGCTGGAATGATGATTACCGAGAAATTCTTGCGCTCACTACTGCGAAGATATCCTCGCGGCAAAATTTGGAGTTTCAATGAATATGGCGATGTGTCTTCCGAGGATGACGAGTCGTCCGAATACAATAGCGATGCGAAATCTTGCCGTTGCTCAAGTGGGACAGTCCAGGCCGACGGCAAGCAAGAGCACAGCCCTTCCTGCTCCAAGAGACGGAAGCAAAACCGGCTGGACGACAGTAAAGAGATTTTTCAACTATTCCCTGGAGTTCGCAGCATTGGTCTCGTCGGCATGTGGGATCACACGAGACAGCGTTGGTACGCGGCTACTCTATTCTGGTCTTACTCGCCTCTGCGACTATTCTCCGAAGAGTCAGAAGTCAAGTTTATCCAGGCCTTCTGCGACGTAATCCTAGCCGAGCTCCATCGAATTGAGGCACAGAACTCCGACCGAGCAAAATCAGATTTCATCTCGACCATTTCCCACGAGCTGCGATCGCCGCTTCATGGTATACTGGGTAGCGTGGAGTGTTTGCAAGAACAGCCCTTTGACTCTTTCAGCGCAAATTTGATCTCACAAGTTGAAATCTGCGGTCGCACGTTGCTCGACATCATCGACCACTTGTTGGATTTCAGCAAGATCAATCATCATTCAAAGAGCAGAGGTGGACGTGTCCGCGATGGTAAGGATCGACGACTATCGACCAATGCTGCCAAACGATCTCGCATGGGCGGCTTGATGGCTTTGGATGCAGACGTGGCGCTGGATCAAGTGACTGAAGAGATTGTTGAGACTGCAGTCTATTCTTTCTGCTGTAGTAGAGATGCAGAATCAGTCCTGAAACGAAAAGTTGCCATCATTCTGGACATCGATCGAGGGACCGACATTGACTGGAGATGCTGTGTTGCGGTCGGGGCTTGGAAGCGGATCTGCATCAACCTGGTCTCCAATGCGCTTAAATACACTCACCAAGGTCACATCAGAGTGTGTCTATCGGCCAAGCCAGCCATGGACAAGAAACCCTCGGAAAAGAAGAAGCGCTTCAACGTTACCTTCTCTGTCACCGATACTGGGAAAGGGATGTCAAGAGACTTTCTTGAAAACCACCTCTTCCGCGCTTTCAGCCAGGAGGATAGTTTGATGGAAGGCACTGGCTTGGGCATGAACCTTGTCGCGAAGATCGTCAAGTCTTTCGAAGGAAAGATCGAGGTTCTGAGCGAGAAGGGCGTAGGTTCATGCTTCTCGGTCACTTTACCCCTGGAACACAGTCGAACGGGTAGAGGAGCTGGCACCAGAAACCCAGACCGACCTGCGCCCCTTGTGCGGTCGATTTCGGGACTTGCTCGGGCTATCGCAGGTGTTTCCGTGGGCGTGATTGATTCCGCAACTACTCCATCGGCAGATCAAAGGTCGGATGAGACCGCTAGAGCACTACTTCTGTCGAGCGTTCACAAGACGCTGGACGAGATCAACGTCAATGCCTTTGACTGCACGTGGGCGGGGGACGAAGGCGCCGATGTCTATCTGGTCACAGAAGCTGAGCTGCACAATGAGCTGCACCGTCGTGTAGACACGGGCACTTTTGATGCGCCCATGTCACCCAGCTCTTTGAGCAACACACCATTCATCGTCATCTGCGATAGTACTGTGTCAGCTCGCCGACTCAGAGCACCTGGGCTTGGAAATGTCGCGACTGGACACATCGAGCTCATTGCACAGCCCGCAGGACCGGAACGACTCGCCAAAGCCATCACATCTTGCCTGAGAAACAAGCGCGACATTGCTCAAGACCTCGCGCTCGCAGGAGCTGTCAAGGAAATTCCCTCTATGGTGCCACATCCGGACCCAGCGGCTCATCCACGTAGTCTTGCGCATCGCGGACGTACAGACACCATCGTTGGCCAGCAGCCGGAACACGCACTCCAAGCAAAGTCAACCAGTCCTCGATCTGCCGGATCTGGTGAAGATCGCAATCAGCAGTCCGATTACAAATTCCCTCGCATCCCGACACCATCGTTGAACGGGACGAAGCCTCGAGTCAGTACTGGACAAGGCTCACCACAAGCAAAGACAGACAAGAGTAACGCAGAAGTCGACGGCGGCGTCAACTTGCTGCTTGTGGATGATAATGTAAGTTGCTCCTAATCTGTGCCGGCGATTGTACAATGCTGACTTCGACATAGCCCATCAATCTTCAACTCCTCGTCACATACGCGGAGAAATACGGCCACTCCAAGCAAGTCGCCACAGATGGTCTGCAAGCTGTCGAAGCATACAAACAATCCTGCTTGGACCACGAGTCGAAGCCAGACCCCAAACTTCAGCGAATGAGCCACAAACCCCAGGTCGTGCTGATGGACATCAACATGCCGGTCTTGAATGGGTTCGAAGCCACGCGACAAATCCGAGGGTTTGAAAAGCAGAAGGGCGTCGAGCCTGCGACGATTATCGCCTTGACGGGGCTGGGAAGCGCGAGTGCTCAACAAGAGGCGTTCAGCTCTGGCGTCGACCTCTTTTTGACGAAACCGGTCAGGCTAAAGGAATTGACCAAGATTTTGGATGGGATTAAGGGGAACTGAGAGTATAGGAGGGGAATGAAAGTCTCCTCTTTTCGGATTTCGTTCTTGGGCTGGCATGGTAAGGCGCTTTCAGGCGTCAATGGTCATGCCGTGTGATCTGGAGAGGCCTTTTGTTTTGTTTTGGGTAGAAGCTACCCGTCTGTGCGACGATGGCGATTCATACGCCCCAATGTTGATTATTATATGTTGAGTTCCCCTTTAGCCGCGTGCCGACGACACCGCTACCGTAGCGGTCGACCTGCTTTCTTGGGATTTCCGACGTGCCAAGCGAAGACTCCGCTCTCTACCGACCTCAGATGCGGAGCTGTACATATATCTCTATCTCTTGCGGGCGATCACTGCGCCAAAGTTCTTCATCTTTGCACCATGCCTTTGTTATCAAACAGAATTCAGGCCGCAGCGGCATCCATCGCAGCAACAGCCAGTATCCTCGGCGCACTATACTATCTCGACATTCCATCATGGGGCCAGCAAAGAATCAAATCACGCAGAGTCGAACCGAGATGCTATACCACAGACAACCCTCCCAGCCTGACTGCCTTCAAAGCTCTGGTCGAACAGACGACAACCAAAGAAACCTACCCCTTAGCAAAGACCATCGAAAACAACATCCCAATCTACGACTGCACAGCCTTCGACCTCAACGACTCCACTCTCATCGACCACCTCCAAGACGAACTCTACCACATCCTCACCTCCGGCCCCGGCGTCTACATCCTCAAACACTTCTTCCCCTCCGCCCGAACCATCTCCCTCGCCAACACCACCTTCTCCACAATCCTCTCCTCCACACCAGCACGAGGCGACCACTTCGCCCGCACCCCCGGCACCAACTCCCGCCTCTGGAACTCTTTCACCAAACACTGCCTCTCCCACCCCCAAAATTTCTTCGAATACTACTCCAACCCTTGGTTCCGCATCGTTGCGGAAGCCCATCTCGGCCCGAACTTCCGCATCACCGCGCAACTCAACATCGTGCATCCGGGCTCTGAAGCGCAGATTCCGCATCGGGACTATCATCTCGGCTTCCCGAGTCTGGAGCAATGCGCCGAGTTCCCGAAAGCGAGCCATCAGGTTTCGGCCGTTTTGACCCTGCAAGGTGCGGTGGCGCACACGGATATGCCGCTGGAATCCGGTCCCACGAGGTTTGTCCCTTACTCGCAACTCTTCCCCGAAGCGTTTGTTTCCACGCATTTCTCCGACTTCCAAACTTATTTTCTTGACAACTACGTCTCCCTCCCTTTGGCTGCCGGCGACGCCCTTTTCTTCTCCCCCGCTATCTTCCATTCTGCCGGTTCCAACACTACCTCGCACATCTCCCGTTCTGCAAATCTTTTCCAGATCTCTTCGGCGTTTGGGAAGGCTATGGAGATCGTTGAGACTTTGCCTTTGATTGAGGCGACGTATGAGGTTTTGGAGGAGAGATATCGGTGCGAGGGGTTCTCGTGCGAGGTGGAGGCTTTTGTTCATGCGGTTGCGGAGGGGTATGGGTTTCCGACGGATTTGGATCGGAATTCGCCCGGGAACGAAAGGGGGAGTGAGCAGGGGGTTTTGAGGAGGGGGTTGCGAGAGGGGTGGGGGAGGGAGAGGGTTTTGAGGGAGATAAGGGGGATGAGGGGGGAGGGGGAGGGGTGAGAGTGAGGGTGGTTTGATGGGGTTCGGGTGGAGGATGGAGATTTTGTAAGGGGGATTTTGCGAACTAGGATATGATTTCCCTAGGAGTTTGTCTAGGAATGAATCTGGCGTGGAACGAGATGTAACCTCGCGATTGCGTATTTGACTGGAGGCCTGGAGATGGACGTGTTTGAGACGACGGTGAGGGATGGGGAGGTTGGGAAGGAGGATAGTAAGGGTATCCGGTGAAAGTCAAAAAAGGGGCGGGAGGAATTGGGCTTCGCTGCGATGTTTGACGCCGTCGAGGATGGGGTTTCTGCGATAGTGGTTGGCTCAGCATAGAGCGAGTGCGCAGACGAGCGATGCAATCTTTCAACGTTCCTCGAACGCGAGCTTCATCACGCCACCTTATCAGTAGCACCATTCCGCAATCCAAATCTACATGTGCGACCCAAACATAGCAGCCACCCAAGGTTTCCACCACTTCTCAATCCCCTCCGGAAACTGCCATCCATTCCACTCATAATTCGAAAGCGCCCAAGTATCAGGCACACCCTGCCCTCCCTCTCTGATTCGATAAGAACCCGCCAAGGACCACATAGCCCACGAGATCCCATGCTGGGTGGTGAAATTTCTGATGCAGCCTTGCAGCGTATCATTGAAAAGAGTCTCGTCCTGAGACCAGCCGAATTCCGTCATCACGACGGGAGTCACGCGAACGGGTTTCATGCAGGCTCCTGTGATGTTGCATGCGGCGGGGGGATCGATTCCAAGCGCGTTGTAGCCGTTTTGGTATAGCTGTGCTTGGGTGATTGCGCAGTTGTCGGTGTCTTGATCTTCGGACATGGAGTACATGTGAAGTTCGTAGAAGACTTTGTCCGCCCAAGGGTGGGCGTCGAGGTCGAACACTATGGGTTCTCGCGTGTATCCGTCGCGAATGGCGTCGCATTTGTAGCACGGTGCGGTGTTGAGGTTGAGGCCGGATGCAAGTGCTGACAGGTCTTGGTCGAACTGCATGCCGGACCAGCTGATGAGGATGTCGGGATTGGTTTGATAAATGGCATCTGTCGCCGCGGTGCTGTTGCCCACGAGATTGACCCAGTTGTAACCATAGTTGATGGTTGGGTCGGTCAGGTTGATGTTGCGTCGAAACTCATTTCGTAACGACATTGATACGACGTTCGGGTGCTTCTTTGCCCATTCCGCGGTATGCTGCAAGCCTCGATGCCAGTTCTTGACTGGGAAGTTATAGTCATCGAACCACGCGTTTCCGTCTGTCTTAGAACAGCACCTAGCCCTTATGTCAGCTCCACAAAATGTCATGTCATCTCCAACTTACCACTGCGCCTTCCCAACATGCACATCCGGATGAATATACATCTCCCTCTTCGCCGCCTCCTCAGCAATCCTATCCCAAACCTCAAATCTCGTCGTCTCCTTCGACCAACCCGCATTCTTCGCCACCATTTCCTTCGCCACCTTCGTCCCATTCTCATACCCAAGAGCATTAATCATCGCAATCTCCAATCCCACATCCGCTCCACCTCGCTCGTAAATCTGATCCACCATCTCAATCGCATACGTCAACCGAATGAAATTAAATCCCACGCTTTTCACCAGGTCCAGGATCTCGCCGACGCTGGAGAACTCGAGACCTTCGGGAACCATCGTCTCGCCGCTTCCGGGCCAATTGACTCCAACCCAGGTCACGGCTTCGCCTTTCGAGTTGATGATATCGCGGCCTTGGGTCGAGAAAGGTCCATACGGCCAGGCGGATGGGCTCACGATTTCTCGTCTGGAAAACTTCGGACTCCAGCCCTCATCTGTGCCGAACGAGACGCTGCTGGCGGCCGTCAAGCCAGCCAGCAAGGCTGTTGTGAGCTTCATCCTGTCCACGTGGTATCCTGGGATGTCTGGTCAGATCCAGAGGATTTATTTAAAACCCTCTTGCGGCCCTGCCTGATAATAAGAGTTTCGGTAACTATGTAGAATATGCGGAGTCCTCCTGGCCGGCTCCACCTCTTTCATTGCTGGCTTTCTCGTATCATTCTTATTGCTGCCCGGGAAATCTGCTGTTCCCACCAGTCATTGTGTGAGGGGAGGAGGCAAACTTATCCGACGCACGGCTAATGGTATGCTTGGCGAGAGGAGCAGAGTTGCTCGCTCCGATGCGGACCGAGAGCGGCAATGATGAATGCTTACACTGTCAGTGTTGAGACATCTTGCTGCTGAGCGACCGTAACTTATCATAACTCCAACCTTTGATGTCTTCTGTAGATGCATGCTGATGAGTTCACATAATCATGCAGTTGGGGAATGGCGACAGCATGCTATCGTACCGATTCCCTCGCATGGCTTCGACACAGATAGTCTGGCTTTGAGAGAGAATGGGGTTTCGCGTTGTTCAGATAAGTATTTTATTGTTGGCGGGAGACCAGAAGTGCTTCGATTTGCAAATCCTGTTTGATTTCGAATCGCAGAAAACTTCTAACAGCTCGTACGTACAACTAAACCGCAGTCTCACATTTCGCAAGCAGCAGATGAGAGTGCGTCGTGGGTCTCCGGGCAGACGAAGAACGCAAGCTCAAAACAGCTCGTATGCAGCGACATATATACCCGCTACCACTGCAAAGCTGCGATCATTTATGACAAGATGAAGAACGGGCAGTTCGGATACGAAACATCGGACTTGAAGGGAGTAAGTAAACATGTCATCCCTCACGAGCCGTAATTTCTCAAACCGACTGGCCCTACCCGACAGTATATTAACGACCCGCGACCTCCCATCATCTATCAACACTTAACCCCCTGCCCATTCGGATCCTTACAATCATTACAAAAAATCCTCGCCTCGAAAAACTCCCCCTTCTCATCCTTACTCCCCGTCTGAAACGAATACACCAAATCTTTATCCGGATCGTTGAACTTCTTCGCCTGCCCCTTCGGATTCTTATACTTCAAAACATTGACGAGCACGCCGCCGTCCGTAATGTCGGGGTCCCAGTGTACATCGAGCTCGACGGCCCTCTCGGGCGGGCTACATTTCACCGCCCAGGAGTTGTCTTCGTAGGGCTTCAGGTCGACGCCGGAGCAGAAGGAGTCTTTGAGGACGTCCACGACGAAGTTGTTGTTCGTGTCGTCCCAGAGGTATAGGTCTAGACGCTGGTCGCGGGTCGTGTCGCCGCTCTGTTGATTGTTGGCGATTTTTATGGCGTCTTCGGCGGAGCTGGCGGTTCGGGGGCCGTTGTGGAGGGTGGCGTTGAAGAGAATGCAGCCGAGAGCGGATGGGAGGAAGGTGGTGGCTAAGAGGATGCCGCGCATCTTGATTCGAGGGGAAGATGGTGCTTGCTGGTTGATGCGTGTGGGACGGTCGATCGAGGCGAAGGGTGTGGTGTGCGCTTCGATGGCTCTACTCCTAGTTATTGTAGTCGCTCGATGGACCGTGTTGCCCGAGCGCATCCGGCATGCCTGGCATCATACCAGGGCACACGCGGTCTGGTTTGAAGGTAGTTTCCCAATGCGGCTGCAATTGAGTTCTGGATTGTGTTGGCCCTGTTGGGACCAAGCCCGTCTGGACAGGACGACCTTGTCGAGCAGCTCGAGCTCATTCCGGCATTGGTGATTGTCTTTCATAGGTGATCATGATTCACGAGTTTCGGTGTCGATCGATCTACCGCCCGGGCGATTGGAGAAGATCTGGTTCAACAACAATGACAGTGATGAGTAACAACACAGAGCTAGGCTTTCATACGAGGAAGCTGCAAGCAAGACTGTTGGTTTGGCGCACCAGCAGCAGACCAACAACGCTATGTGCGAAGTAGTGTGTCTCACTTGCCAGGCAGGGTTCGAGGTGTATAATAATATGCCGAAGACATCTAGGACTGGTCTCCGGGTGATCCCCTTAACGAAGTCCGTGGTTAAGTCCGTCGAACACCCACCCTAGTAGTCCCCTTGTTAGGTTCCACTTTCTATGCTAAATCCGGTGTAGCTCTATACAAACCTGCATTACTACTCGAATAGCGATACTATCCGATTAGGTCTCGGATTTAGCCGTAGTAGAGCTTAGGGTTAAGAAGCCGACACCTTTACGAGTCGTCCCCTAGTAAAGGTTTTATAGCAAACCTTAGTAAGTAAAGAAGAAGGTATAGAAGAAGGCATAATAGAGGCGCTAAGCACGCTACCGAGACAGGTATATAGACAAATAGACTATAGATTAAGACCTTCTAATACTAATTAGCTACTACTAATAACCGAGTCTTAGTTATCTCGTATACGCCGTCGACTAAGGCGCTATAAGCTTAGTAAAGATACACTTTAAGCCCTTCTCGAGCCGCCGAGTCTACTTAAGAAGTAGTTTAATATTAGTCTACTTATAGCGAAGGTTAACCGTCTCGCGGAGGTAGTAAGGGACTTAAGGGTAGACGTAAACCTTCTATAGAAGGAGGTTAAGAAGTCGCTAGTAGTAGCTAGCTCCGCCGAAGAAGGCTCTCGAAGTAAGGTAATAGTTATTAAAAGGGCGGAGTTTAAGGCACTTTAGCGCTAGGTAAACTAACTAGAAGAGACTATTGCCGAGCTCGTAAAGTCGTAGTACGCCTTAAGTATTAGCTATAAAGCTAATCTATAGGCAATAGCGACTATAGTTAATCGCTAGAGGTTAAAGCGCTAGTAGGTACTAAATCTAGCTTTAGGCTCTCGAAGAAGGTATAGAGATTAGGCTAGTTATACTATATTATATTATATACCTTATATAAGGCGATAGGTCTATAATATAAGTAGGCGTAAGTTATATAGTACTTATCGTTCTTGTTAGTAGGCTAGTGTTTAAACCCCTAAGCGGTCCTTACGTACTTATATAGGTAGTAACGTTAGCGTCGTAGAACAGCCTTCTAGTTATATATAGCGTTACTACTACGAGCGAGGCGACGAGCTTCTTCGGCTATAGGAAGACTATTACCCTTCTTAATCTAATAGCGACGAGATCGAGAGCCGCTCGTATTATAGGTATAATCTAAAACAAATTAGCTATAGCTTCGAGGCCGTAGCGGAGTTAGAGTACGCTATGCCCTTAAAGCCGCCTTTATAGCCTGTTTCTCGTTAATCTCTTACTAACCGAGTTAGACTATTTGCTACGCTAGTACTATACGGAAGTCGCGTTAGTAAGTAAACTGTTAGTCCTTTGTCTACTGCTTATTACCTCGTAGAAGGATAAATAAGTTAATAACTAAAGCGTCGAGTAGGAAGTAGAACAAGGGGTACTAACCCTTCCGTAACTTATACTATATCGAGCAATAATAGCGCAACTAGTTATAAATATTAACGCTACCTATATAGTTATTATATAGGGCAGCAATCTCTAGTAGAAGCATCTCTTGTTTGCCGTCGGTTATCTAATAAGGTCTTACGTACTTATCGATATAGGCGTTGTTTCTAGCTCGAGGGTATACGCGAAGCCGTCGTATCCGCTCGAAGGGTCGACAACCTATTATAAGGAACTAGACGAGGTTCCTATCCTACTAGATTACCGCCGCTATACTATAAATTGCCTTATAAAGTAGTATATCGTAGGGAAACCGGGTCGTCTTGCGATTAAGACCTAGGTATATAGATTTCTACCTTATACTATCTTTTTTTAAAGTCCCTAGTTTCTCGAAGGTTTTGCCTCGCTACGGCTACGAGAGTAAGCTAGATCGTACCGTTCTAGTCGCCGCAATACCGAGATATCGTAAGACTGCGAATAATAGTACGTTATTAAATAGATTGTCTATAAAAATATAGTAGAAGTATTATAGGAATAGAAGTTATAAGATTAGTTAAAGGATAGCCTACTAAAGCGAGCTTAGTTTAGCGCTTAGCGAGACGGTAGGCGATACGATTAGGCTTTCGGTTAGTTCGGAAGTGCGGTCCGCGCGGGCCGCGCTTATATAACTTTCCTTCCTTATATTCTAAACTAAATATAATCTAGTGTTCTTACTATAACTAACACCTCCTAGACCTCGTAACTCTCGCTCGCGGCGCTTCTTATTACTCTCTTTATAGCGCTCCTTCGCCTTAGCATCCGTAAGAACCTCTAGCGTTACTACTAGGTGCTTAGCGACCGCCGCGGCGATAGAATCCGGGTCTTTATTAATCTCCTACTTATATACCTTCCGTAGACTCGAGAATAGGAAGGAATATAGGTACCTATCCTTATATAGGTATAGGATATAGTATCTAATTGGTATTAGCTTCCCTCGCATTATAATTATATGCCTAGATTTACTAGTAAAACGGATTATGCTCTCGTTAATAGATACATTAGTACTAGGTACGACTACCTCGCGGAATTTGCTACGTAAAATGTTAGTAAGAGGTAGGATCTACGTCTAGCTAGGTAGGCCTCTTCTACTTAACGAGAGCGCGTTACTCCGGTACTACAAAGTAGCCTTAATCTGTTTGAACCGCTATTTACTTATGTAACCGATAATAGGATATAATAGCTAGTATCTATCGTCGCGCTAATAATCGGACTTATCGGCTATTTAGATTGCGGACATGTAAATAATAATACCTACGAAGATCCGTATTATTAGCTTGTCTACCGGCTTCTATAGATAGCCGGAAACGACGATCTTATTACCCTTCTTAAAGTCCGGCTTATTAATAGTATACTCGTTAGTATAGTTAACGAGTCGGTCTATAACCTTATCGGTCTAGAAGAGTAAGAAGAAGCGATACTAGACGTTATCTAGTAACGACAGGTTACTACTTAGGTCTGTAGGCAAATTAACCTGCCGCCGGTAAGGGGTGCTAGTTAGTAGCTCGTAGCGACCTTCTATTGTCTCTCCGTCCTTCGGATAACATAGTCCGCCTACCCTACTATCTACCCCTATATCTTCGATCTCTTTATCTCCTTCTACGACTTCCGTAGGCTTACTCTCTACGCCGCTTAGTATAGGCTCTCCTGCCTTCTTAAATACCGGCTCCCTTCCTTTAGTTAGCTAATTAGCATTTAACTTATCCTCGTCTATTAATCTAGCGGACATATCTAGCTAATTGTTATTACTATCGTCGTTACAACCCTCTTCTATAAAGGCCTAGAAGCTCGCTATATTGTTATATACTTCTTAGCAGGATTGAGTTTAGAAATACGAAGGCAATTAAGTCGTATATATAGGCCGATAGCGGCAACAAGGGCTAAGCGCTTAAAGAGGCTTAACGCACCTATAAACGAGGCTAATTGAGGCCTGTTTATTTACCTACAGTCTACCTTCCGAAAGCTAACTATATAGACACTATAGGGGTTAATCCCTGTTTAACCGACGAACGCCGCTTAGTAACGAGTTATTATAGGGGATTTACTAAGCGGTTTACTACCCAAATTGCCTCCCTTTTGCGAACAGCCGAATATAGCCGTACCTTTAAGGCAATGCTACTTACGAACTAGAGCAGCCTTGCTTCTCCGACATCTCCTGCTTTTATACCCTTGCTCTTACGCCTATAGTTATCTTATCGAGGCTATCGGAGTCTCGATTAGCCTTTGTAGGTTAATAATGTATAGTAGGGTAGTTCTAGCTAGGTAAGCTATGCGGCCTTTTATAGCAAACCAGGCTAGACTAAGGGCATCGCTATAACGCGTAAGCTTAGTTACATAACAGCACGTAACTTCTTAGTAGGAGAAGGATTTCTATACTGTATTTTAGACTATAGAATAAGCAGAATATAGGCGATCAATCGAAGCTATATTAAACAGCTAGCAAGGCAGTATTACGTAAGTAATCTACTACGCTATACGTAATAGTTATAAGCCCGGAAATCCGTAGTATTAGAGACTTCTATAGCATAAGATAACAATTAGCAGTCTTAATAGCACTAAAATAACTACTACTACTTAATTAAGCTTCTATAAGCGCCTATAAGATTAGTATATTGTTAATAATAGCTCTCTTATCGGCTAGTCGCCTTAGCGGTACTAAATACATTACCCTTCGAGGACTAAACGACTAGGACCGCTAGTTTAAGCAAACTAAGACATATCTTACTAGATACGAGACCTAGATATATACTAATCTATATACGAATAAACCTATAGAACTAGTATAACCTATAACCCCTATACTAGACGTAGCGCGTATACTAGTTAACCCTCTATACTAGTAAGGAGTTAAAATAGCTATAGACATCTATAGGGTCTAGTAAAGGACGGAAACCAACACTACTACTACTACTTGTAGCAATAGTATAGGCTACCGAGGGTAACATAACCTATAGCAATATAGGTAGCTATGTTTAGCAAGATAGGATAACGAGACTATCGCTTAGGCTAATAACTAGAGCCCTACAATATAGGCATTGTGGAAGTGTAACATAAACAATATGCTATACGAGGTTGATAATCTGTCTACTCTATAGAAGGAGGCCTCTTATATAGGCTCAAAACTAGCCTATAGGTATAGGGCCGGTTACTAGCTAATATCCCTCCCTTTCTTCGTATCTAACTAGATACGTTTTATATTATACGCGCTTAAAACAAACATGTATGCATCCTTAGCGCTCTTAGCTAAGGCTATTCTTAGAACTCCGCAATAACACCCCCGGGGTAGTATTAATCCTAGATACTATAATTATATAAAAACAACTTCCTAAGCAATACTATACAGATTTACTATTGCTTCAACGCGCCGTAATCCTTACTAGCAATAACCTTATCTACTAGTCGGCTCTCGAAATCTCCTCCGTACGCGTTAAAGCTGTTAGTACCGAAGTACTATCCCTCGTAGAAAGCTTAATTAACGAGGAGGTTAATAGCCTTTTCCGTCGCAGCTTTCTCCTAATTATATAGATACTCCTTAAGTCCCTCGTTATTAAGCTAGAGGATCTGTTTAACTTCGTTCTAAATAACGTAACTTAACTAAGGAATCCTACTAACTAGGGCGTCGGAGATGTAGCCGAGGCCTTCGACTAAGATAGCCGTAGGGAAAGCGAATAGTACGAAGAAGTTAGAGGCTAGGAGGGCGGTCAGATTGCGGTACGCTTTAGCAACCTAAGAGACTATTAAGTTCTCGTAGCCCTTAACCTTAGTGCCGTTAATAACGCGAGAGTAGCCTAGGTTAATTAATATACGGTTGCTCTTAGTCTTTAGATTACTATATAGTAGGTATAGCATCTAAATAGAGACCTTACACTCCTTTAGAGGGTTGAGGATCTACTCCGCCTTGCGCCCCTTACTATTAGGCTAACTATCGAATATATAGTCGAGGTCGTCGTTAGTAAGGTACTTATTAGTAAGCTTGCCGATCTTGCTTAGTAGGACTAGGCTACGAGCCTTAAGCTTTTTAACCTAGTTCGTAAAGACCTCGGGCTAATATATACCTTCGACAACAGTAGAGTAGCTAGTCTTATCCTTAGACATAAGGCAGACCTTAATACGTAGGTAACTAGTACCCTCGCTAGCTGCGAGCTTAACTATATCTTATCCGAGACGAGCAGACTCCTTAGAAGGACAGTTTTTATAAGTACCGCTAACCTTAAAGAACTTAGTAGGCTTAGGGATAGAGATAAGCTCGTATATATAATTAGGTCGAAGGGCGACAGCTAAGAGCTATAGGGCAGGGTGCTAGCGGACGATTTAGTTGCTTACACTATAAGTTTAAAGGGCATTACGGCCTTCCTACTTAGCCTTAGGCATCGTACGTATATACTAAAGGTACATTTCAAACTCCTCCTATATTAGGTCGATAAGGAAAGGAAGATATGCCCTACGAGGCTCTTGCAACTAACTAAAGACTTAAGGGAAGATAGTATTACTAGTCTAGCGAAAGCGGTCGAAGGAGGTGCCTTAGCTAAGGATACCGGTAACGAACTTGCTCTAGCGATCTGTTAGCGTAAGGGCGCGAGTAATAGTACTAGTAGGGTTGAACGCGTAGAGTCCTAGAGATATCGGGGCGGCAATAGGGCGTCTAGGAAACTAGTTAGTATAGGCCTAATTAGCCTTAAGGGTAGCGAAGGCATCTTAATTAGCGACATTACGTCCAATCTTTAATAGGCGGCTAATAAGGACACTCGTCTTAGTACTAGTATAGAGACTATAGACCTTAGCAGCCTTCTTAACATAGTTAGTATATATAGTAAACCGCTCTTTACCTAGCTTACTAAGGTCGTCGAGCTATTAATAGATAGATAGGGCGGTAGGAGCTTTACCTATATTAGCTTTAGGAACTATATCGATCTTAGTAATAAGGTATACAATAGAGTCGCCCTTATAAGAACTATAGATATTCTTAGTTAATAGGATCGGCGAGAGGCCTCTATCTCTACGCTCGCTAAAGGAGCCTTCGGAGGAGACATCTTCTAGTAGTATATCTAGTATATTAATATCCGAGTTACTATAGTTAGTACTATAGTTAGTACTATAGTCGGTACTAGAAGGGGTACTATACTTCTTGCTAGCCTTGCGGAGGGCCTAGCGAGTATATAATACCTTCTTACGCGCTGCTTCGGCCTTAGCGCGCTCGTCTTAAACTTCTTAAGGGACCTTACGGTTACGGGTCGAGCGACGATCTTTAGCCTACATTTCTATAGCGAGCGTAAGACTAGCAGCCGTATCGGCCTCGGTTTCTAGGCGAAGAGCCTTACGTTTAAGGACATTAACGATAGGAGCCTCTTAACCTTTAACAATAAAGCCTATACTATTAATACGATAGCCCTTCTCTTTTAGTAGATCCTTAGTTATCTATACGTTAAGATCGACCTAGATAATCGCATCGTAGTGCTTCTTCTAGTAGGCTATCGTAAAGTCGTTAAGCGCAAAGGACAAGTTGAGTAACTACTTACCTACCTTCTTACTAGCTATAGATATACGATAGATTATAGTACGGGAAAGATACTCGGCGCCTTAACGACGGACCTTGTACTTATTAACGAACGAAGAGACCTGCTTAGCACGCTCTTATCTACCGTAGGCAAAGTTAACAAGGCTCTTAGAAAGACTACTTAGTCCTCTCTAATATTCGAAGGCCTAGTCGAGGGTCTTAAAGCGTAAACGAATCTAGGTACCGGCCGTCTCGAGGCTATAGACGATAGGAAAGGCTTATTCGATATCTATATCGTTAAGGACCTCGCGCTTAAAGATACGCTTACCGATAGACTAACGCAAGTTGTTTATACTATACGTAACTAAGATAGCAGCCTTCTTAATGTTCCTATTAATAACGCGTAGTAGGGTACGAGCGTTCTAGATCTTCTCTTAAGGGTCTTTAAGGGCGGTAACGATCTAGAAGCAGTACTCGAGGCTAGTTGCAGCAGCTAAGGCGCTATCGGAGGGGGCTTCGATCGGGACTAGTACGCCTAGGTTTAGAGCTAGTAGGTTGCTACTACTACTAGCGCCTAGCGGATTTAAGGCGCCGGAAGATATCTTAGTCGACCGGAGCGGAAAGGAGTTAGTAACGAGTTTGCAAAAACGTTCGTAGCTTGTTAATAATAATTAAAGGGTTTAGATAGAAAGAGGGGGAGGGGGTAGGCGGTAGTAAGTTAGTTAGTACTCGAGTAGAAGAAAGAGCTTAGAAAGCTCGCCTTAAATAGGGTACGAAGGTAGCGTAGTCCGTATATTCCGGTAAAGCAAACGGATAACGACTATATATAGACCCTAAAAAGTAAAGCTATATACGAGACTCTTTTATTAGTAGGGTAGGCTAAAGTTTAACAATCGATCTAGCTAATTGCTAGTAGCGACTACGTGCCTCTATTAACCTCTAGCTTTCGTAGATTCCCGCGCACTCGAAATGTAACTAGTTAGTTCGAGTACCTAGTAGTAATCTATAGTAGTAAGGCTAGCGGGACTAATAACACCCCCGGGGTAGTATTAGCTTTTCTCTAGAGATACTTAGCAACTAGGAGCAAATCGCCTAGGCCTAGCGTAGCTTATATTAGCTTATAGCACTATCGTTATAGATGCAGTATTACCTTTTATAGTAGTAGGTATATAAACGTAGCCCGTACGTTCTTCTTTCTTCTAGACACTAAGCTTAGCGGCCTAAGGTCCCTATCCTTAGAGGCTATAGGCCTAGGTTGCTACGTCTATCTAAGAGCTAGGAAGGGAGAGGGATCCTCCCTTTCTTAGTGTCCTACGTAACTAATACTAATTAGGGTAGGAATAATCTTCTCTAGCGGAGTATCTTATTATCGTTGCTACCTAAGGGCGGTTGCTAGAGACTAGGAAACTAGAGGGAAGTAGTCCTAGAAGGGCGGGAGGTTAGGTTCGGCTAGCTTCCGAATACTACCCCCGGGGTGTTATTCGGAAGTTATGCCTCGTATAGTTCTTTTCTAAGGAAACATAAAAAGAGTAAAGCTATAGTAATATCAATCGAAGGTAAAAGACAAAAGAGCAAAACAATAGACAAGGTAAAAGCAAAGGAGGGCAATAACTAAGAGTATTAATATCCGTAGGAATAGGCAGTAAGGACTAAAGCTAAAGGGCAGCGCTCTATATTAATAGCGTAGAGAATAGTTAATAGAGGTAAGGAAAGCAACGTAGTAGAGGTAGGAAAGGATATACGATTATTTAGTCTCGGGGTCGTCTAGCTATAATTCTAGGCGGTCTTTATCGCTAGACTAGTTAGGTTCCTCGGAGTTAGAGTTAGATAGCTAGAAGTCTAGTTTACTATTAGAATCGGAATTAATATCGGAAACGCTCTATATATAGTTAATCCGTATATAACCCTCCCTTTGTTCTTAAGTTATTCCTAATAGCTTACTAAGACGAATCTAGGGATAGGCATAGTTCGTAGGCAGAATAGGATCTATAATAGCGGTAGGATCCTCCTCCCGATAGGCATCTAAGGACGGTAGAGGGTATATAGAGGCACTAACTTCCTCCTCGGTCGGCGAAGGGCAGGCAGGTTCGCGTAACTTAACGATCTTCTTTAGATTAGCCCGAGGGTAAGAGTGCTTTAAGGTAGCACTATCTAGCTCCTAAAGAAGGTATACGGAACCCGAGTAAAGGACCTCCTTTACTCTATAAGGACCCTTCTACTTAAAGGCTAGCTTATAGGAGTAACTATACTCTAGTTCGGACTGGTATAGAAGGACTATATCGCTAACCTTTAGAGGCTCCTAGTTAATAGCATTATAGTCGTCGAAATACTACTTAGCCTCCTTACGAAGGCGACGTTATCGAGCAAGTCCCTCCTAAGAAGTAGTAGTTATATCCTTAAGAGCCTTAGCCCGTAGAGTAAGAAGATCTGCCCTAGTACAAATAGACCCCTAATCGTAAACGCCGTACGTACGATAGGACAATTTAATAGGAAGAACGGCGTCCCTCCTAATTATAAGTTCCGCTAGTATAAGTCTAGTCGTATCGATAATAGTAGTTCGGTCCGCCTAGAGAAGGGCTAGGACGCGGGTAGAAATAGGAATTAATCTGTCGCTACTATTAGTTATCTTAGATAGGGCATTAATTAACGACCGATAGCCGCGCTTAATAATAGCATTCGACTAGGGATAGTACGGGGAGATACGAACGTTCTTCGCCCCGTACGAAACAAGTAGCGCTTAAACCTCCTTAGCTATATTGTTCGTAGCGTTGTCTAAGATAACCTCGTAAGGTGTTCCCTAGCAGCAAAACAGATCCTTAAATAGGAAGGTAGCTATATTACGGGCATTAACAGCACCGCAACCCTTATAGAAATAATAGGCCTCCGGCTATCGAGAAAGACCCTCTCGAATAATATATAGGCTATTGTTACGGCTAAGATAGACCCTATCGCTATACTACCGCTCTCTAACTAACTAGGCAGTAGGGATACGTAGCTCTCCTAGACGCCGGTAGCTGTTCCTAAAGTTGCACTTAGGACAGCTCTTATAGTAGCGGGAGATATTAGCCTATACGCCGTCCTACTAGTAGCGTCGACGAAGGATATCGAAGGTACCCTCCGCCGCCCGGTAGCCGAGCTTATCGTAAACGGAACGAAGGATTTCTTGTTAGGCTACTAGATCGTTAATAATACGCTAGAGCGGTGCATTAACTATAGCCTATCGCTAAAGGATGCGATCCTTAATAAGGAACCTCCGAGAATAGCGAATAATACGACGGTATTAACTCTTTAATAGACTAGGAGCTCTCTTCGTATAGGTAAGGAAGTAGGCGATATTATAGGAGTCGTCGGAGTAGACCCTATTAAGGATATTATCCCTGCCTAGTTCGCCCGCCTTAGTATCGTCCTAGCCCTCGTCGTTAGTAGTAGGGTCTTCGTTAGGCTAGTTACTAGGTTAGTCGTCGGCAGTAGGCCTAGTAATTACCGGCATAGTATTAATATAGAAGGTAGTAAAGAAGGTGCGGTTAATAACCGCATCGATATCCTCTTCTTCTATTATTTCGGCGATGTCCTCTTCTATAGTAGGCCTTCTAGAAAGGCTATCCGGTCTAGTATACTTCTTGCTAGGAATATAGAAGACGTCGAAATTAAATAAATAGATCTAGGCAACCTACTAAGCTATCGTAGAGTTAGGTAGGTCGGAGGCTATACGGTTAAGTTAATAGACTAGCGTCTAAGCGTCGACTTCTAGGCGAAAGAACACTCTAAAAAGCTAAGGTCGGAACTTCTTAAGAGCCTTATAGACACTAAGGCACTCTCGCTTGCTAGTATCGTATCGGGCCTCGATAGGTTTCTATAGACCGGACTCGTACCGGATAGGGTAACGTAAGGAGGGCTCCTTACGATTACACTATATTAGTATCTCGCCGTAGCCTTCCCCGCTCGAGTCGATAGCAACAATTAGTAGACCTACGCCTTCCGAGTAGTTAATAAAGGTAAGCGTAGGCGCGCTAATAAGTGCCTTAGTAACCTTGTCCTTAGCGGCTTAGTAAACGGAGGTCTATTTAAACTCTATATCCTTCTTAAGCAAGGCGTATAGAGGCTTATATACTAACGCAAAGTTTTCGACCTAGATACGGAAGTAGGAGACTACTCTAAGCTAGATCCGGATATCTTTCTAACAGGTAGGGTCGGGCTAGGATACAATCTTTAGGACCCGTACATTGTTAGGATAGCGGCCGTTCTTATTAGTTACAAACCCGACAATGTTTATTCGTTTATATAGGAGCTAGAGCTTCTCCCTATATACCGTTAGGTTAGCTCGCTCTAGGTCGCAGAGGATACTATCGAGGTTCTAAATGTATTCGAGAAAGAACCTACGGATGCTAGGCTCTACTTCTTTATTATCGTACCTAGTTTTAGGGCCCTTAATGCCGATATCGTTAAGGAAAGGCATCGCTATATAGGAGATATAGGCCGCGAGGACTTAGTTTATAATGCGAACGAACTAGGCTACGGAGTTAGTTGCCCCTTATAGAAGGGTAGTTTGTCTATATAGCCTAAGAGGTGTCTCGAAACTAGTAAGGTCGCGGCTATTAGGATAGAGAGGGATCTAGTCGTAGCCCGAGAAAACATTAACTAGTAAGGCTATAATATAGTTAGCAAAAGCTTCCGAGAACCTATTAGTCTCCGGAGGGAGGTTAGCATCTCTAATCGTAACTGCGTTAAACTTTTGTATAGCGTTAATTAGACGGTACTTCTTTAGTTCCCTAGGAGCTATCTTCTTCTAAACTAGGAAGTATAGGTTGCGATACGAGGCATAGGAAGGCTCTAAGGTGCTAGCCTTTATACGCTACCGTATTATGTCCTTAACTATACCTCTTAGGCTTAGGTTTAGCTTAAACCCTAGGTAGGCCTAAGGCTTATACTCGATCGTTCGGATCCTCTATAGAGGGGCAACCTCCGGGTTAATCCTGCCTAGATACGTAAAGTTATATACTAATACGGCTTCGCGGTTATATAGAAGCTCGTATAGCAAATCTAGTTTAAGATCCGAAAGCTCGATACTAGGTTTGATATTCGCTAGTCTCTCCGGCGTTAGCCTCGATCCCTTAGGAATAGTAGAGAACTTTTTAGTAATATACCTCTAGTCGTATAGACTATCCCTAGGTGTTAATATCGCTTCGCGGTTAAGGCACTTTTGTCGCTAGTTAGGATTTCCGCTAGGATTAGACCTATTAGTTATATATACGCTGCCTTTTACGGGCTTGATCTTGTTAGCTACCCTCTTATATAGGGTATATACGCTAACCGCTCGTAATACCCGAGCCCTCTCTCTTTAACGTTAGGCCCGGAGATTAGCGTAATAGAACAGCGCGTAAACTTTATTAGAAGTCTCCTTAAGTCGGTAGGTATATAGCTAGTAATCCTAATTTATAATTCCGGCGAAAACGTTAGATTCCTAATAACACCCTTAGGGTAGCATTAGCTCGGCGTTCTAATTAGTTAGTTCGGATTCGGGCTCGGGTAGATCCGCTTCCGGCGGCGATGCCTACGATAGTATTATTACCGAGATTCGTATACTAGGTAGTCGTTATACTATTATACTCGCTATCGCTTCGAGCATTCGTCTCCTTAGTATAGAGCCTAGAAACTAGCCTTGTTATATAGAGCGGCGCACCTCTAGATATAACCTATTTAAGCTATATTAACTTATAGCGCAGATTGCCGGTCTTATAACCGCGCTATAGCGTTTCCCGAAGAGCGCTTAGAAGTAGCAAGGATATCCTCGTAGGACTTATAGCTAGTGTTTCCGATATAACTAGTAAACACGACTCGGTTATCCTTCTAGTTAGCGATAGTTCCCTCCTAGGAGCTATCGTCGTAGTTGCGCTAGACACCCTAGGTTATACGAGACTATAGACGACCTAGAATAATTAGCGTATTCGGGTTAGCGGCAATCTAGAAGGTAAAGGAAAAGTATATACCGAAAGCGTCTACTATAACATTATAGTAGGCACCTACTAGCGCAACCTCCCTATTTACTCCCTATATACTAAGGGAAATATCTCTGTTTATTAGCAGTCGGAGCTGTTTAGCCTAGCGCTTACTTATAATAAGTAACTCTAAACTATTATTAAGCATTGCTAGCAACTGCTAACTATAGCTTCCGATAGTAACTTAAATATAGATAGCGGGAACGACGGTAAAGGAACGGGTAACTGCGGAAAGGTCTATATTATTAGGGATAGAGTAAAGTTCCTTAGGTCGAGGAGGTCCTACTCGACCGATTTGTTAGCTAGTAAATCGGACAGCCTTAATAGAAACTAAAACCGAAGCAGAGTCGGTATTATTATTATCCCCTCGGCCTATCTCCTTAATCCCCTCTTCGTTAGCATTATCGATAGTCTCCTAGCTCTCGTAGGTTACTAATTCGCCTTCTACTAACTCCTAGGCCCCTAAAAATTTAGGAAGGAACTATAGGGAAGAGACGTCGATATAGTCCTCTCGCCCCTATTTGCGTCGAAGGGCTATAAGGTCTTTTATAAAAGTAGCATCGTTAGGAATCCGGCTCTAGAATAGGTTAGTAGGCAAACCGTATACTAGAAGCTCTCCTATAGACACGTTAGACTTAAGGTCTAGGAACTATAAAGCCTAGAAGAGAGCATTTGCCTTTATATCGTAAGAGTTAGTAGGCCCGGCGCTATACTTCTTTATATACCTATTAAAGCGAAAGCTCTTTAGGTCGGCTAACTTTCGTTTGTAGGCCGGCGGGTTAGCTAGGCCTAGGGTACTACTAAGGTCGGTAGTAGCATCCTCTATATTAATATCTAGAGTTTCTAGTACCTCCGGAGTAGCTATACTAGCTCGGGTTGTACGGTCTTTAGCTGTCTAGAGTGTCTTAGTCTTAGCGACTAATTCTCGCTGTTTCTTAGCCTTGTTAGCTGCCTGCTTCTTAAGTATCCTAGTAGGGGCTGCCGTACTAGGGCGGGTAGGGTTCTACGGGCTCTTGCCCTTACCCTAGGACTAGGTTTAGGATAACTAAGTTTAGGACCTTGTAGTAGCGTAGACATCTATACTGTTCTTAGTAACCGCGTAAACATTAGTAACTACGTCCGGGTCCTAAGACACAAAGTTAACTTTAATAGGCTTAGTAGTACTATTACTACTCCGCTCCTTAACCTGTTTTGCCCTAACCTTCTAAGTTTCTCGTTTAGTAATAGCGGCGAGGGTACTATTCCTAGTATCTTTAAACTCGATCTTGCTACTATACTTCTTCTCTAGAAGACTCCTAAGTTAAGGCAGCTTCGGAGCTCTACGATCCTACTCGAAGTCAATCTTGTCGCCGGTATCGGTATAGTAGAACCGACTATTTACTTATATAACGAGCTTCCTCTTAAGAAGCTCCTTCTAGATAGGGCAGTCTAATTGAATATGTTTAAAACCGCCGCATATCTAGTATTAGCTAGTAACCGGCCCTATACACCTAGGCTAAGTTTTGAGCCTATATAAGAGGCCTCCTTCTACATTATAGATAGGGCACTAACCTCGTATAGCATATTGTTTATATTACACTTCTATAATGCCTATATTATAGGGCCCTAGTTATTAGCCTAAGCAACCGTCTTGTTATCCTATTATACTAAACATAGCTGCCTATATTACTATAGGTTATATTACCCTCGGTAGCCTATACTATTACTGCTAGTAGTAGTAGTGGTTTTGGTTTCCGTCCTTTATTAGAGCCGAAGGTAGGGCCATCTCTTTATATCTAATAGGTTTAGGTGTGTTAAAGGTGGTCTCTAGGTACGAATAGCTATAACCGAAGCGAGGGTACGATAAGAGCCTACGATACGGACGATACCGAAGTATCTTAAGGGGCTATTACGACAAGTAGAGAAACCTCTTAACGAGGGCATCGCTTTAACCCCGAAAAGCTACAAACCCTTAGGACTGTTATAGCTTAGGGCCTAGTCTATAGCTATAGCTAGCTTCTAAGGACTCGGCTCCGGGTCGAAGACCTATTTAGCACCGCTTACTCGAGATAAGCCCCGCCTAAGGAGGAGATAGACTAATTACCTATCGGCCTTGCTTGGTTTACTAAGACTATTAATTAATAGCAAATACGGATTGCAGGTCGGATAGCCGGGGAGTCCCCTATTAATCGGGTAGGGCGTTCCTAGATTCGCAGCCTCGCTTAGACAGTACTTAGCCTTCTACTAGAAAAAGAAGGCTACCGCCCCCCCGCCTAGCTAAAGGAGATACGAGCTAGTTTCTAGGATCTAGGTATGAATAGAGATTGCAGTCTCTCCCTCCGAGCGGCTTTTGTCTAAAATCTACTAAACTTAGCTCCTAGAGGTAGTTAGGCGACCCCTAGGAGGCCAAATCCTAATGCTACCCCGGGGGTAATACTAGGAGAAACCGCCTAATATACTACTCTCTCGCATAGCAACATTATAACAAACCAAACAGACTAAAGTCACTAAAAACACATTTATATAGCATTCTATTTCAACTTTATATAGCATTCTATTTCAACTTTATATAGTATTCTATTTCAACTATTTCAACTATTTTATAATAATCGAATAAGCTCTAGCTCTAGCGAAAACGAACATCGAGAATTAGCGGAATCCTCTAAATCCGAAAACGCCCCTAATTCTATTAACGAAGAAATTAGGCGGCGACTAGTTAATATAAGTAAGCCTCCTACGCCCTCTACGCTAGAGGCGCTCTATACTGTCCTTATAAAAATGATAGAGAAGCAAACTAAGCTTCTCCGTTAAAACAAGCGTCGCCCGCTAGAGCTAGGGAGTAGGGCAAATCCCCTATTCGAAGGGTAGAACGCTATAGCATATATTAAGCGCTTTAAGGAAGGCTTAGTTAATTACAAGCTCGATAGAGAATCCGACTAGTACAAGATTCGGTCCTTTACGAGGACTACCTCCTCTAAGCTTTACCGAACCCTTAAAACCCTAGTTAGCTATCTAGAAAAGGACGACAAGTCTAATACTAACTAGGAGACCTTTAAGATAGCCTTTATAAGGGAGTATCGGGAGCGCGATAGCCGTCGTATTAAAGGTAGTCGCACGTAGCTCGAGTCCCTCTACTTAGTAAGACGCACTAAGGATAACGACCTAAAGGGGTATATCCGCGAGTTTGTCGAGTTAGCGGATAGCATCGAATAGAGTAACCTCGAAAACTCTTAGAGAATAAGGCTGCTCCTCTAGGGGTTGCCGTAGCCTATAGCTTAGCGTATCTTCCGTCGCTATAAGCTTAGCGAGGCCGATCCTAAGAGCTTTAGGAAGTATAAAGAGGTCCTAGTGTGTGTTAAGGCCGATATTAATAGCGTAGCCGATACGAGGAAGTTTATCTACGGCGAAGACCGGAATGACCTAGCGTAGGTTAGGAAAGAAGCCTTAGTAAGCAAGGGACCTAAGTTCCTTCCTAAATCGCAAAGTAGTCCTAAGACCGTAACTCCTACTATTACTAAGCACTCTTAGGATGTCGCGGACTTAGCTAAATCCCTAGCCTAGCTAAACCTAAATGCGAAAGTATTATAGCGAGTTAGGGAGGTTATTAATACTACTATACTAGGCGATATACTACTAGTCTACTAGGTTTCAGATCCCAACTACCCTAAAGCCCCTTTAGTAGATATCTACGCTATGCGGAAGATCTATTCTAACTTGGATAGCAAGTGCTAGATATATAGCGGGTTTAAACATATCTAATCGTCCTACCCTATCTAGAAAGAGCTTCTTAAAAGGAAGCTTATTATGTAAGTAAATGGCCGATTCTACTATATAGACACCGGTAACAAGATTGATTTCGAATAGGATCGGAGAGCCCCGAAGCTACCTTAGCTAAAGACCCTTCTAGAAAAGAAGTACGGCGGCAAGATCGAGTTTAAGGATACTAGGAACAGTACCCTCGCCGCTATTGCTAAACGAGAAACTTAGAAGGTTAGGGCAAAACAGGTTAAGGAGCGGAGCAGTAATAGTACTACTAAGCCTATTAAGGTCAACTTTGTTTCTTAGGATCTAGACGCAGTTACTAACGTTTACGCGGTTACTAAGAACAGTATAGATGTCTACGCTGCTATACGGTCTTAGACCTAGTCCTAAAGTAAGGGTAAGAGCCCTTAGAACCCTACTCGCTCTAGTGCGGCAGCCCCTACTAGGGTACTAAAGAATAAGGCGGCCGACAAAGCTAAGCAATAGCGAGAGTTAACCGCTAAAACTAAGACTCTCTAGACAGCTATAGACCGTACTACCCGATCTAGCACCGCACCTAGCACCGCACCTAGCACCCTACCTATAGAGAGCCTAGTCGTCCTAGAGACTCTAGAGGTCGATATAGAGGATGTTGCTACCGACATTAGTAGTACCCTAGGCCTAGCTAACCTACCGGCCTATAAGCGAAAGTTATCCGATCTAAAGAGCTTTCGCTTTAATAGGTATATAAAAAAGTATAGTACTAGCCTAGCTAACTCCTTAGACACAAAGGCAAACGCTCTCTTCTAGGCTTTATAGTTCCTAGACCTTAAGTCTAATATGTCTATAGGGGAGCTACTAGTATACGGTTTGCCTACTAACCTGTTCTAGAGCCGAATCCCTAACAATGCTACCTTTATAAAGGATCTCGCTGCCCTCTAACGAAAACAGGGACGAGAAGACTATATCGACGTCTCTTCCCTATAGTTCCTTCCTAAATTTTCAGGTGCCTAAGAGTTAGCAGAAGGCGAATCGGTAACCTACGAGAACTAAGAGACTATCGATAATGCTAACGAAGAGGGAGTTAAGGAGATAGGCCGAGGGGATAGTAATAATCCCGACTCTGCTCTAGTTTTAGTCTCTATTAAGGCAGTCCGGTTTACTAGCTAATAAATCGGCTGAGTAGGACCTCCTCGACCTAAAGAGCTTTACTCTATCCCTAATAATATAGACCTTTCCGCAGTTACCCGTTCCTTCGCCGTCGTCCCTACTATCTATATTTAGGTTACTATTAGGAGCTATAGTTAATAGATGCTAGCAATGCTTGATAATAGTTTAGAGTTACTTATTATAAGTAAGCGCTAGGCTAAATAGCTTAGACTGCTAATAAACAGAGACATTTCCCTTAGTATATAGGGAGTAAATAGGGAGGTTGCGCTAGTAGGTACCTGCTATAATGTTATAGTAGACGCTTTCGGCATATGCTTTTCCTTTACCTTCTAGATTGCCGCCGACCTAAACACGCTAATTATTCTAGGTCGGCTATAGTCTCGTATAACTCGTAGTATCTAGCGCAACTGCGACGATAGCTCCTAGGAGGGAACTATCGCTAACTAGAAGGGCAACTAAGTCGTATTTACTAGTTATATCGGCAACACTAGCTATAAGTCCTACGAGGATATCCTTGCTGCTTCTAGACGGTCTTCGGAAAACGCTACGGCGCGGTTGTAAGACCGGCAATCTGCGCTATAAGTTAGTATAGCTTAAATAGGTTATTTCTAGAAGTGCGCCGCTCCGTACGTTAAGGCAAGTTTCTAGGTTCTATACTAAGAAGACGAGTGCTCGAAGCGATAGCGAGTATAATACAACGACTACCTATACCTGCTATATAAGTTAAGGTAATAATGCTATCTTATATATCGTCGCCGGAGGCATTACTACCGGACGCGGGTCTATCCGAACTAACTAATTAGAGCGCGAGTCTAATGCTACCCCGGGGGTGTTATTACGAATCTAACGTTTTCGCCGGCGTTATAAATTAGGACTACTAGCTATACACCTATCGACTTAAGGAAACTTCTAAAGAAGTTTACGCGCTGTTTTGTTGCGCCAATCTCTAAGCCTAGCGACAAAGAGAGCGAGCTCGGATTCGACAATCGATTAGTATATATACCCTATATAAGAGGGTAGCTAACAAGATTAAGCCTATAAAGGGTAGCGTACATATTACCGATAGGTCTAATCCTAGCGGGAATCCTAACTAGCGACAAAAGTGCCTTAATTAGGAGGCGACACTACTATCTAGGGATAGTCCGTACGATTAGAAGTATATTACTAAAAAGTTTTCTACTATCCCTAGGGGGTTAAGGCTAATAGAGGAGAGGCTTGCGAAAATCAAACCTAGTATCGAGCTTTCGGATCGTAAACTAGATTTGCTATACGAGCTTCTATATAATCGCGAGGCCGTATTAGTATATAATTTCACTTACCTAGGTAGAATAAATCCGGAGGTTGCCCCTCTATAGAAGATCCGAACGATCGAGCATAAGCCTTAGGCCTACCTAGGTTTTAAGCTAAACCTAAGCCTACGAGGTATAGTTAAGGACATAATACGATAGCGTGTAAAGGCTAGCACCTTAGAACCTTCCTATGCCTCGTATCGCAATCTATACTTCCTAGTTTAAAAGAAGACAGCTCCTAGGGAACTAAAGAAGTACCGTCTAATTAACGCTATATAAAAGTTCAACGTAGTTACGATTAGAGATGCTAACCTTCCCCTAGAGACTAATAGGTTCTCGGAAGCTTTTGCTAACTATATTATAGCCTTACTAGTTAATGTTTTCTCGGGCTACGACTAGATCCCTCTCTATCCTAATAGCCGCGACCTTACTAGTTTCGAGACACCTCTTAGGCTATATAGACAAACTACCCTCCCCTAAGGGGCAACTAACTTAGTAGCCTAGTTCGTTCGCATTATAAACTAAGTCCTCGCGGCCTATATCTCCTATATAGCGATGCCTTTCCTTAACGATATCGGCATTAAGGGCCCTAAAACTAGGTACGACAATAAAGAAGTAGAGCCTAGCATCCGTAGGTTCTTTCTCGAATATATTTAGAACCTCGATAGTGTCCTCTACGACCTAGAGCGAGCCAACCTAACGGTATATAGGGAGAAGCTTTAGCTCCTATATAAACGAATGAACATTGTCGGGTTTGTAACTAATAAGAACGGCCGCTATCCTAATAATATACGGGTCCTAAAGATAGTGTCCTAGCTAGATCCTACCTATTAGAAGGATGTCCGAACCTAGCTTAGAGTAGTCTCCTACTTCCGTATCTAGGTCGAGAACTTTATATTAGTATGTAAGCCCTTATACGCCTTGCTTAAGAAGGATACTAAATTCGAATAGACCTCCGTTTACTAAGCGGCTAAGGATACGGTAACTAAGGCGCTCGTTAGCGCACCTGTACTAATATCTATTAACTACTTAGAGGGTGCGGGTTTAATAATTGTTGCTATCGACTCGAGCAGGGAAGGCTATAGCGAGATACTAATACAGTGTAACCGTAAGGAGCTATCCTTACGTTATCCTATTAGGTACGACTCCGGACTATAGAAACCGATCGAGGCCCGATACGATACTAGTAAGCGAGAATGCCTTAGGGTCTATAAGGCTCTAAAGAAGTTCCGGCTATAGCTCTTTAGTATGTTCTTTCGTTCTTCTACGTTCCTAGGAAGAAGCATACTAGACCGGATAGCCTTTCTAGGAGGCCTACTATAGAAGAGGACATTACCGAAATGATAGAAGAAGAAGATATCGACGCGGTTATTAACCGCACCTTCTTCGCTACCTTCTATATTAATGCTATACTAGCGATCGCTAGGCCTGCTACCGACGACTAACCTAGCAACTAACCTAGTAACTAGCCCGACGAGAACCCTACTACTAACGATAACGACTAGGCTAAAGCTAAGGCGGATGAACTAGAGAGGGATAATATCCTTAATAGGGTCTACTCCGACGACTCCTATTATATCGCCTACTTCCTAACCTATACGAAGAAAGCGCCTAGCCTATTAAAGAGTTAATACCGTCGGGTTATTCGCTATTCTCGACGATTCCTAGTTAAAGATCGAATCCTTTAGCGATAAGCGATAGTTAATGCACCTCTCTAGCGTGTTATTAACGACCTAGCAGCCCGATAAGAGATCCTTCGTTCCGTTTACGATAAGCTCGGCTACCGAGCGGCGGAGGGCACCTTCGATGTCCTTCGTTAGCGCTACTAGTAGGACGGCGTATAGGCTAATGTCTCCCGCTACTATAAGAGCTGTCCTAAGTGCAATTTTAGGAATAGCTACCGACGTCTAGGAGAGCTACGTATTCCTATAGCCTAATTAGTCGGGGAGCGATAGTACGGCGATAGTGTCTATCTTAGCCGCAATAACAGCTTGTATATTATTCGAGAGGGTCTTTCTCGATAGCCGGAGGCCTATTATTTCTATAAGGGCTGCGGCGCTATTAATGCTCGTAACATAGCTACCTTCCTATTTAAAGATCTGTTTTGCCGCTAGGGAACACCTTACGAGATTATCTTAGACAACGCTACGAACAATATAGCTAAAGAAGTTTAAGCGCTACTTATTTTATATAGGGCGAAAAACGTTCGCATCTCCCCGTACTATCCCTAGTCGAATGCCATTGTTAAACGTAGCTATCGGTCTTTAATTAATGCCCTGTCTAAGATAACTAATAGAGGGGATAGGTCGGTTCCTATCTCTACCCGGGTCCTAGCCCTTCTCTAGGCGGATCGAACTACTATTGTCGATACGACTAGACTTACGCTAGTAGAGCTTATAATTAGGAGGGACGCCGTTCTTCCTATTAAGTTGTCCTATCGCACGTATAGCGTTTACGATTAGGGGTCTATTCGTACTAGAGCGGATCTCCTTACCCTACGCGCTAAGGCTCTTAAGGATATAACTACTACTTCTTAGGAGGGACTTGCTCGATAACGGCGCCTTCGTAAAGAGGCTAAGCAGTATTTTAATAACTATAATACTATTAATTAGGAGCCTCTAAAGGTTAGCGATATAGTTCTCCTATACCGGTCCGAGTTAGAGTATAGTTACTCCTA
>NW_006921536.1:5499810-5525717 GCF_000340215.1 Pseudocercospora fijiensis CIRAD86
TAAAAAAGATCGTCGAATTGAGAGAGCCTACCTACCCTCCCCTAACCGAGGAGGAAGTTAATGCCTCTATAGACCCTCTACCGACCTTAGATGCCTATCGAGAGGAGGATCCTACCGCGATTATAGATCCTATTCTGCCCGACAACTATACACATCCCTAGATATATCTTAGTAAGCTATTAGGAATAACTTATAAACAAAGGGAGGGTTATATACGTATTAATTGCGCGTAGAGCATTTCCGATATTAATTCCGATAGTAAACTAGACTTCTAGCTATCTAACTCTAACTCCGAGGAGGAGCTCGACTAGTCTAGCGACGAAGACTGCTTAGAATTATAGCTAGATCCCGAGACTAAATAATTGCTTGTCTTTCCCTACCTCTACTACGTTGTTTTCCTTACCTTCTCCGCGCTATTAATATAGTGCCGCCCTATAGCTTTAGTCCTTACTACTTGTTCCTACGGATGTTAATACTTATAGTTGCTACCCTCTTTTGCTTTTACTTTATCTATTGTGTTACTCTTTTGCCTTCGAGATATTGCTATAACTTTATTCCTTTACTCTTGTTTTTCCTTAGATAGAACTATACGAGGCGTGTTTTCCGAATAATACCCCGGGGGTAGCATTAGGAAGATAGCCGAACCTAACCCCTCTACCCTTCTAGAACTACTTCCCTCTAGATTCCTAGACTCTAGCAACCTTCCTTAAGTAACAACGACAACAAGATACTCTACTAGAGACTGTTCCTACCCTAATTAGCACTAGTTACGCAGGACACTAAGAAAGGGAGGTTCCCTATCCCTCTCCCTTCCTAGCTCTTAGATAGACATAGCAACCTAGGCCTATAGCCTCTAAGAATAGGGACCTTAGGCTGTTAAGCTTAGTGTTTAGAAGAAGGAAGAAGGTAAACGCACAGACTACCCTTACGTGCTTGCTAATATAAAAGGTAATGCTACATCTATAACGGCAGTGCTATAGGCTAATACATCGACGGATTAGCTACGCTAGGTCTAGGCGACTTGCTCCTCGTTACCGAGCATCTCTAGAGAAAAGCTAATACTACCCCGGGGTTGTTATTAGTCCCGCTAGCTTTACTACTATAGATTTCTGCCAAGGACTCGAACTAACTAGTTACATTTTAAGTACGCGAGAATCTTCGATAGCTAAAGGTTAACAAAGGCGCGTAGTCGCTACTAGCAATTAGCTAGGTCGATTGTTAAAAGCCTGCCCTAACAATAAAGAAGTCTCGCATATAGCTTCACTTTTATATACAGCCGTTATCCGTTTGCTTTACTAGCGCGGAATATACGGACTACGTTACCTTCGCACTATATTTAAAGCGAGCTTCCTAAGCTCCTTCTTCTACTCGGTTACTAACTAACTCGCTACCGCCTAAAGCCCCCCTTCTATCTAAACCCTTTAATTATTATTATTAAGCAACGAACACACTTTGCAAACTCGTTTCTAAACCGCCTCGGTCGGCTATGTCTTCCGGCGCCCCGAATCCGCTAGGCGCTAGTAGTAGCAACGACCTACCTACCCCTATTAACCTAAGCCTAGCCGCCCTAGTTCCGATCGAAGCCCTATCCGATAGCGCCTTAGCTACTGCAACCAGCCTCGAGCACTGCTTCTAGATCGTTACCGCCCTTAAAGACCCTTAAGAGAAGATCTAGAACGCTCGTACCCTACTACGCGTTATTAATAAGAATATTAAGAAAGCTGCTATCTTAGTTACGTACGGTATAAACAACTTGCGTTAGTCTATCGGTAAGCGTATCTTTAAGCGCGAGGTTCTTAACGATATAGATATCGAACAAGCCTTTCCTATCGTCTATAGCCTCGAGACGGCCGGTACCTAGATTCGTTTACGCTTTAAGACCCTCGACTAGGCCTTCGAATACTAGGGAGGACTAAGCAGTCTTCCTAAGAGCCTTGTTAACTTCGCCTACGGTAGACAAGAGCGTACTAAGCAGGTCTCTTCGTTCGTTAACAAGTATAAGGTCCGTCGTTAAGGCGCCGAGTATCTTTCCCGTACTATAATCTATCGCGTATCTACCGCTAGTAAGAAGGTAGGCAAGTAGTTACTTAACTTGTCCTTTACGCTTAACGACTTTACGACAGCCTACTAGAAGAAGTACTACGATACGATTGTCTAGGTCGATCTTAACGTATAGACAACTAAGGATCTACTAAAAGAGAAGGGCTGTCGTATTAATAGTATAGGCTTTATTGTTGAAGGTTAAGAGGCTCCTATCGTTAACGTCCTTAAACGTAAGGCCCTTCGCCTAGAAACTGAGGCCGATACGGCTGCTAGTCTTACGCTCGCTATAGAGATATAGGCTAAAGATCGTCGCTCGACCCGTAACCGCAAGGTCCCTTAAGAAGTTTAAGACGAGCGCGCTAAGGCCGAAGTAGCGCGTAAGAAGGCATTATATACTCGCTAGGCCCTCCGTAAGGCTACTAAGAAGTATAGCGCTCCTTCTAGTACCGACTATAGTACTAACTATAGTACTAACTATAGTAACTCGGATATTAATATACTAGATATACTACTAGAAGATGTCTCCTCCGAAGGCTCCTTTAGCGAGCGTAGAAATAGAGGCCTCTCGCTAATCCTATTAACTAAGAACATTTGTAGTTCTTGTAAGGGCGACTCTATCGCGCACCTTATTACCGATATCGATATAGTTCCTAAAGCCGCAATAGGCGAAGCTCCTACCGCCCTCTCTATTTGTTAACAGCTCGACGACCTTAGTAAGCTAGGAGAAGAGCCGTTCTCTATATATGCTAACTATGTTAAGAAGGCCGCTAAGGTCTGTAGTCTCTATACTAGTGCTAAGGCGAGTATCCTCGTCGGTCGCCTATTAAAGATTAGTCGCGAGGTTCCTAATTAAGACGCCTTCGCTGCCCTTAAGGCTAATTAGGCCTATACTAACTAGTTTCCTAGACGCCCTATTACCGCCCCGATATCTCTAGGACTCTACGCGTTCAACCCTACTAGTACTGTTACTCGCGCCCTTACGCTAACGGATCGCTAGAGCAAGTTCGTTACCGGCATTCTTAGCTAAGGCACCTCCTTCGATCGCTTTCGCTAGACTAGCAATACTATCTTCCCTTAAGTCTTTAGTTAGTTATAAGAGCCTCGTAGAGTATATCTTCCTTTCCTTATCGACCTAATATAGGAAGAGTTTAAGATATACCTTTAGTATATACGTAATATGCCTAAGTCTAAGTAAGAAGGCTACAATACCCTTTAAACTTATAGTATAAGCAACTAAATCGTCCGCTAGTACCCTGCCCTATAGCTCTTAGCTGTCGCCCTTCGACCTAATTACGTATACGAGCTTATCTCCGTCCCTAAGCCTACTAAGTTCTTTAAGGTTAGCGGTACTTACGAAAACTGTCCTTCTAAGGAGTCTACTCGTCTCGGACAAGATATAGTTAAGCTCGCAGCTAGCGAGGGTGCTAGTTACCTACGCATTAAGGTCTGTCTTATATCTAAGGATAAAACTAGCTACTCTACTATTGTCGAAGGCATATATTAGCCCGAGGTCTTTGCGAACTAGGTTGAGAAGCTTAAGGCTCGTAGCCTAGTCCTACTAAGCAAGATCGGCAAGCTTACTAATAAGCACCTTACCGACGACGACCTCGACTACATGTTCGATAGTTAGCCTAATAGTAAGGGGCGTAAGGCGGAGTAGATCCTCAACCCTCTAAAGGAGTGCGAGGTCTCTATTCAAATACTATACCTACTATATAGTAATCTAAAGACCGAGAGCAACCGTATATCAATTAACCTAGGCTACTCTCGCGTTATTAATAGTACTAAGGTTAAGGGTTACGAGAACTTAACAGTCTCCTAGGTTGCTAAAGCGTACCGCAATCTAACCGCCCTCCCGGCCTCTAACTCCTTCGTACTATTCGCTTTCCCTACGGCGATCTTAGTCGAAGGCCTCGGCTATATCTCCGACGCTCTAGTTAGTAGGATTCCTTAGTTAAGTTACGTTGTTTAGAACGAAGTTAAACAGATCCTCTAGCTTAATAACGAGGGACTTAAGGAATATCTATATAATTAGGAGAATGCTACGACGGAAAAGGCTATTAACCTCCTCGTTAATTAAGCTTTCTACGAGGGACAGTACTTCGGTGCTAACAGCTTTAACGCGTACGGAGGAGATTTCGAGAGTCGACTAGCTAATAAGGTTATTACTAGTAAGGATTACGGTACATTAAAGCAGCAGTAAGTTAGCGTAGTAGATTAGATGCTTAGGAAGTTGTTTTTGTATATTAATAGAATCTAGGAACAATACTACCCCGGGGGTGTTATTACGGAGTCTCTAAAAAGATAGCCTTAGCTAAGATGCCTAAGGTTACTATATAACTGTTTGTTTTAAGCGCACAATGTAAAGCGTATCTAGTTAGATACGAAGAAAGGGAGGGATATTAGCTAGTAACCGGCCCTACATACCTAGGCTAAGTTTTGAGCCTACATAAGAGGCCTCCTTCTATATTGTAGATAGGGCACTAACCTCGTATAGTACATTGTTTATATTACACTTCTATAATGCCTATATTGCAGGGCCCTAGTTATTAGCCTAAGCAACCGTCTTGGTATCCTATTATACTAAACATAGCTGCCTATATTACTATAGGTTATGTTACCCTCGGTAGCCTATACTATTACTACTAGTAGTAGTAGTGGTTTTGGTTTCCGTCCTTTACTAGCACTTGCTATCTAAGTTAGAACAGATCTTCCGTATAGCGTAGACGTTAACTAAAGGGGCCTTAGGGTAGTTAGGATCGGAGACCTAGTAGACTAGTAGCATATCCTTTAGTGTACTAGTATTAAGGACCTCCCTAACTCGCTATAGTGCTTTCGTATTAAGGTTAAGCTAGGCTAGGGATTTAGCCAAGTCCGCAACGTCCTAAGAATGCTTAGTAATAGTAGGAGTTACGGTACTAGGACTACTTTGCGATTTAGGAAGAAACTTAGGCCCTCTAGTTCCCGAGGTATCGTTCCTTACCTAGGCTAGGTTATTCCGGTCCTCGCCGTAAATGAACTTCTTTGCGTTAGCGGAGCTATTAATGTCGTCCTTAATAGCCTCTAGGACCTCTTTATACTTCCTAAAGGTCTCGGGATTAGCTTCGCTAAGCTTATAGCGACGGAAGACACGCTTAGCCGTAGACTACGGCAACCCTTTAAGGAGTAGCCTCGTTCTCTAAGAATTCTCGAGGTCCTACTAGTCGATGCCGTCTGCTAACTTAACAAACTCGCGGACGTACTCCTTTAGGTCGTTATCTTCGGTACGCCTCTCTATATAGAGGTTCTTAAGCTACGTATAACTGCCTTTAATGCGACGGCTATCGCGATCCCGATACTCCCTTATAAAGGCCTACTTAAAGACCTCCTAGTCGGTATTAGTCTTGTCGTCCTTTTCTAGGTAGCTAACTAGGGTTCTAAGGGTTCGGTAAAGCTTAGTAATAGTAGTCCTCGTAAGGGACCGGACCTTATACTAGTCCGACTCCTCTTCGAGTCCGTACTCGGCTAAGTTGTTCTTAAAGCGTTCTACGTGCGCCGTAGCGTTCTACCCTTCGAATAAAGGGTTCCTACTGCTTCCTAGCTCTAGCGGGCGACGCCTATTCTAACGGAGAAAGTTAGTTTGCCCTTAAATTATCTTTATAACGATATTATAGAGAGCCTTAGGCATAGAAGGCTCGATAGCCCCTAGGTCGATAGCGCTTATAACAACTAGTCGTCGCCTAATTTCTTCGTTAATAGGGTCCGGTAGGTTATTAGATTCCGAAGATTCCGCTAATTCGTAATACTCGCTTTCGCTAGAGCTTATTCGATTATTATAAAGTAGTTAAAATAAAATACTATAGGAAAGTGTTTTTAGTATATATTGTAGGTTTGGTTTGTTTCGATGTTACTATACGAGAAAATAGTATGCTAGGCTGTTTTCTTCTAATATTACCCCTAGGGTAGTATTAGAGTTTGGCCTCCTAGGGGTCGCCTAGACACCCCTAGGAGCTTTAATTTAGTAAATTTAGACAAAAGCCGCTCGGAGGAAGGAACTGCAATCTCTATTTACACCTAGATCCTAGAAACTAGCTACTTTACTAACTATCGTTATCTCTTTTAGCTAGGCGGGGGGGCGGGGACCTTCTTTTTCTAGTAGAAGGCTAAATACTGTCCGAACGAGGTAGCGAATCCCGAAACAATCTACCTAGTTAATAGGGGAACTGTCTAGGCATCCGACCTGTAATCTAGAAATTGCTATCGTATAGATAGTCTTAGCAAACTAAGCAAGGCCGATAGGTAATTAGTCTATCTCCTCCTTAGGCGGGGCTTATCTCGAGCAAGCGGTACTAAATAGGTCTTCGACCCGGAGCCGAGTCCTTAGAAGCTAGCTATAGTTATAGACTAGGCCCTAAGCTGTAACAGTTCTAAGGGTTTGTAGCTTTTCGGGGTTAAAGCGATGCCCTTGTTAAGAGGTTTCTCTACTTATCGTAACGGCCCCTTAAGATACTTCGGTATCGTCCGTATTATAGGCTCTTATCGTGCCCTTGCTTCGGTTATAGCTATTCGTACCTAGAGACTACCTTCAATATACCCGAACCTGTTAGATATAAAGAGATAGCCCTACCTTCGGCTCTAATAAAGGACGGAAACTAATACTACTACTACTACTTATAGCAATAGTATAGGCTACCGAGGGTAACATAACCTATAGCAATATAGGCAGCTATGTTTAGCAAGATAGGATAACGAGACTGTCGCTTAGGCTAATAACTAGAGCCCTGTAACATAGGCATTATAGAAGTGTAACATAAACAATATACTATACGAGGTTAATAATCTATCTACTCTATAGAAGGAGGCCTCTTATATAGGCTCAAAACTAGCCTATAGGTATAGGGCCGGTTACTAGCTAATACTAGCTAGCGGAATTTAATCGATTTAGGTTAGTACGAAACAAGTCTATCGAGTACCTAGCAACTATAGTAGACGTACGCTATTATTTAGAAATTACCGATAATAATAATATAATAGTACTAATACTACGTATTGTTCTTATACGCCTAAAGGACAAGCTTACTCTAAATATACAATAGTAAAGAACAATAGTTAGTAAGGAACTAGCTCGCCTAATAGGGTTACGATAAGTTAAGGATCTAGAATAGTAGTATAAGGAGTAGTATAATCTATATAAGAAGATAAAACGTATACAGCACTTAGTATTAGGACTAAAGAGGTTATACGTAATTAGCATGTGACCGGGCTTAAGTAAAGCTAGGGTCTTAATGCCTTAGGCAGGGCTTAGCGCTTAGCAATAGGCTAACTTGCCTGCCTTCCTCCCTCTCCTCCTAGCTCCTTATCGAATACTACTCGTACCTACTACTACCCTATCTACCTACTAATATACCCTTCTTATACAGTATTCGATCTACCCTTTAAGGGCAGTAGCTAGATAGTCCTTATTTCAAGCTTTTAGCGGTATAGCTACGAACAAGACTAATCTAACTATATTACGCCCGAAGAACGGGACCTATACGTACTATTCTATCGACTCGGAAACAACCGTACCAATTATTAAGCAAGGCCTTCTATACGGCCTACTATACTAAGTTAATCGTACTAGACTAATATCTACTAATTCCGCTATATCCGTATCTTAGGGGCTAATAATATATTATTAGTGTTACCCCCTACTATAATAGCCGGCTTATTACGAAGCAACAATAACCGTGCTACCGCTAGCAGCGCTAGCAACGACAACGCTAGTAGTATAGTGCCTACTAAAGGGCCTACTAAAGCACCTACTAAAGTGCCTCCTACCGAAGAGCCTACTATAGGACCTGCTAAAGAAGAACCTATAATTCTAGGTAACGACCTAGAATTGCCTGTCGACGATATTCTTAATAATATTGTTAACCGTCGATATAGCTAACCGGCCTTTAGCCCCTAGCTAGTAGCGAGGCTTTAAGAAGCTACCTAAAACAGGCTTATTGCCTTACGTTAAGAACAATAGCTAAAGGATAATCTTCTCGAGATTCGCCGCCTCTAGGAATCTCTAACAACTACTGCTAAGCTAATAGCAGGACCTTCTTTACTACCTATCTAAAAGAAGGATGCTAAACTTAAGGACTGCATTGTATTTAATAGCTCTAGTCGGAAGCAGTATAACGACTATATTCGTAACTGTGAACTTAACTAGCGCAACGCACTAAGAGCGCTACTAGACGACTATTCCTTAGTCGTGTACGCTATATAGTACATTAATAGCGACCTAAAGCGTACATAGGATAACTATTTTAACTCCCTTAACGATTAGACCGCTGTTTAGTAGCAAACCTATAAAACCATTATACTAGACACCCTTAGAAACCCTATACTAAGGCAATAACATACTTAGGACCTGTATCTTCGAGCTAAACAGAAGACTAATCAATCGGCTCGCTTATTTAAAGCCTATTTAAAAACCCTTAAAGACGACCTTCCGCCTAAGACTAATTCTATACAGATCTCGGAAATACGTCCTAAGCTTAGGTAGGAGCTTATTCTCGAATTAGACCGCCGTCGCGTGTTCGAATAGGCTAATCTAATACGTATTTAATTCATAGTTAAAGTGGAAATAGCTAAACGAGCTATTTAGCTTTAGTAACGACTAGAATTAAGGATCCGACTAGCTAGTACTAACCGTAGCAACCGTAGTAGCCGCGGAGGAAATTAAGGTTCCTACTAAGACAATAGTACTAACAATAGGAATAGTAACAACGACCGTAGAAGAGGCCGTAGCCGGCGGCTATATAGAGGAGGCCGCGATAGGGGCCGTAGAAGGGGCTCGTATCCCTATAGTACTAATCGCTCAACTAATAATAGTAGCAATAGCGGCTATAGCAACCCCCTAACTAGATTGAAGTGCTTTAATTGTAACAGTACTAGCTATCTACTAGGCTAATGCGACAAACCTAAGGACTAGGCCCGAATTAACCGTGCTTCCGCCGAGTATAGGAAACATCTTTTAGCCGCTAATGCTACCCTAGTCGGCTCTTTCAATTAGTCGAAAAAAGAGTAAGCGCCGTACTAACTGTTAGCCTTATACGGCGTAAGACTATCGACATTATACTAGCTATAATACGCTCCTGCCTTATATAGGACACGAAGGGCACTAGCTATTAAACTAAGGTTATACTAGATCTAGGAAATTCAGTTAGTGCCCTTATTAGCTATCGCCTAGCTAAGCAATTAGACCTTCGACAACTGCCGAGGACTAACCTGCTAACCCTTGCTTAGTTTAATAACGCTCGGCACTTAACCTATAGGGCCTACTATATTCCTATAGCTCTAAAGGACGACCTCGGAAATGAGCGCCTACTAGACTTCACTGCCTACGTAGTAGATATAGACAGCCTCCTATCCGATATTGTTATTAGTAACCCTGTTCTTAAGTACTACGCTATAGCTATAGACCTAGGCCTCTAGAAGTAGCGATTTAGAATCGCTAGGAAAGAGGACATTAAACACATTAATATTAGCGAGTGCTCTAACGATATTAGGGTCCTATTTATCGGTAACCTAATACCTGCCGTAGCTAACCTAATAGTCGACCTATTAGGTAATAACGATAAACCTATGCCCCCGGATAGTATAGACCCTAATTAGCTTGCTCGTATACTAGAGCCTATCCGAGAGACCTATATTAATGTGTTTAAACATTACCTAGCGTCGACATTGCCTATATTTAAAGAGACGGATTATAAGATTAATATTATAGAGGGCAAGGAGGTTCCTTTTAGACTACTCTACAACCTTAGTAAGCGCGAGCTTGCTATATTGCGTAAGTACCTAGAAGAAAACCTAGCTAATAGTCGTATTCGGTATAGTAACAGCCCTACTAGTGCACCTATCCTGTTCGTACTAAAGAAGGATAGTAGCCTGCGCCTATATATCGATTATCGTAGGCTTAATGCTATTACTATTAAAGACCGCTATCTACTTCCGCTAATTAACGAGACCCTCGATCGCCTTTCTAGCGCTTACTACTACACTATATTAGATATTAAGGATGTATACTATCGCATCCGCATTCGTAAGGGCGATAAATAGAAAATAGCCTTTCGCACTTGTTATAGCTATTTTAAGTACTTAGTTATACTATTTAGGCTAGCTAATGCCCCTGCTACATTCTAGTCCTATATTAATCGGGCCCTTTCGGGCCTATTAGACTATCTCTGTATAGTTTACCTAGATAACATCCTAGTTTATATACATTCACCTAATATTATAGAATACTAGGCCGTAGTACGTAAGGTCCTCGACCGCCTACGAGCCTATAGATTGTATTGCAAGCCTTCTAAATGCACCTTTGCTACTAAAGAGGTGTTATTCCTCGGCTTCCTCGTATTAACTAAGGGTATTAAGGCTAATCCTAATCGGATTAAGACAATTACTAAATAGCCTATTCCTACGTTAATTAAGGAGCTATAGTCGTTCCTCGGCTTCGCTAACTTCTACCGTCGGTTTATTAAGGGCTATTTACGGCATATAATACCCCTAAGTAAGCTTACTAAAACCAAGGCCAACCTAACTAGAGAGTTCAAATAGACTAATAGAGTATAAGCCGCTTTCGACGGCCTAAAGTAACGCTTTACTAATGTCCCCTTATTGTACTATTTCGTACTAAGCAAGCAGATCCGAATTAAGACTAACGCTTTACAGTTCGCTATATCGGCTATTATGTTATAGCAATTAGATAATAACTATTACTAGCACCCGATTGCCTTCTTTTTACGAAAGATAATCGATATAGAGCGTCGATACGAGACCTACGAGTAAGAGCTCTTAGCAATCGTAGAAGCCTTTAAGTATTAGCGCTACTATCTCGATAGTGCTTAGCACACAATTTAGGTCTATACGGACTATAACAACCTCTATAGAATTACGAAGGTTACTAGGGTTATAGGTCGATAGGCTAGATAGGCCGTCTACCTCGCTAGGTTCGATTTTAATATATTATATCGGCTAGGCGTAAGCAACCCTACTAATAGCCTATCGAGGCGACCTAATTACGATAGCGAGACTTAGTATATTAATTTATTATTTCTAACCCTATAGTATAAGATTGCTATAGCCCGTATTGTTAATAAGCAAGCGTAGGATAAGCGGACTTCCGGACCCCGCGGCGGCAACAAATACTATAGCGGAGTTGTCGTTCTTCTAGTGCACGTTAAAAGAAAGGACGTAGATCGCTCGAGCTATAATAACTCGATTAAAGACATTGCTATCTATAGTAATAGCCTATATAGCGATAGCACTATAGAAGAGGTTGCAGTAGTTCCGGCTGCTAGTGTTATTAGATACATATAATGCGTACCTCGTTTAATAGCGAGGGTACTATTAAATAACCTTACAAATAGGGATAGTAAATCGTTTATAAATAAGCTGTTGCGTGCTTAGTAGAGGGACGCCTTTGCTATCGAGCGTATTAATAAGCTTATAAGTAGGCGGGCGACTCGATCTAGTAAGAGTAACAGTTAGTCGATCGACGACAAGGGTTACTTAAGGTTTAAGGGCAGATACTATGTCCCCGCTAAACAATCGATTAGACAAGAGCTTTTAAAGAGGCACTATAATAGTAAGCTCGCTAGTTACTATAGTATAAAGAGGTCGTACGAGTTACTATCGCGTACATACTACTAGCTAAATAGTAAGCGGCATATAAAGGAGTATATATAGACCTATACAGTATACTAGCGAGTTAAAGCACCGAAGCACTTGCCGTTCGGCGAGTTGTCTTCGCTCCCTGTTCTAAAGAAGCTATTTGCTAAGCTAATAATAGACTTTATTATAGGCCTTCCGCCTACTAAGCGTAGGGGCAGTAAGGACGTATATAATGCTATCCTTATTATAGTAGATCGATTTACTAAGGGCGCTCGATACATCCCGGCGCGCAAGGATTAGACTGCTATTAATATAGTAGAGGCGCTATAGACTAACATCTTCTATACCTATTAGAGAACCCCTAAGGGGATAGTCTCCGATAGGGGCTCGATATTTATATCGCACTACTAGAGCGAAATATGCCTATAGCTAAGACTAAAGCATCGGCTATTAATAGCCTTCTATCTATAGACTAACGGTCAAATAGAGAGGCAGAATGCTACCCTATAGCAGTACCTACGCAGCTATATTAATAAGAACCCCGAGGATTAGGTTAACCTCCTATAGCCTATAGAATTCGTATACAACAATAGTATACATTTAGCAACCAAGATCTCGCCCTATATAGCTATAATAGGCTAGAACGCTGCTATACTATAAGACCTACTATCGCTCGAGGCCGAGCGTAAGGAAAGGGAAGCGCGTTAAGTACTAGAGACACTAGCGGCAATAGAACGTATCTAGAAGATGCGAGAAATCTATACTAAGATAGCTAAGAAGCTGATAAGGGCTTAAGAGTACTAAAAGACCTACTACGATAAGCGCTATACACTAATAACCTTCAAACAAGGCGATATAGTTATACTTAGCACGAAGAACCTCCGTATCCGTAAGCATCTATTACCCGATAGCAAGACAAGGCCCAAGCTCGCACTAAGATATATTAGCCTATTCCGCATCCGAGAACCGAAGGGTAATAGCTAGGCCTACTAGTTATAGCTTCTACCTTATTACACTATCTATAACACCTTCTATATCTCCCTCCTTAAACTGTATTACTAGCGCGAAGGCGATAAAGCGCCTACTAAGTTAGAAGAAGTCTTAGCTAATAGCGAAGAACTATAGTCTATAGAACGTATCCTAAACTATCGGACTAGGTAAGGCAAGAAGGAGTACCTCCTAAGATAGTAAGGCTATTTACCTAAATAGGACTCGTAGGAAGCTAAAGACTCTTTTAAAGATATAACTAAGTTGTTAGATAAGTATTGGACTAATATAAAGAACAAGAAGAAGGCTAAGGGCCATAATGTCGCCTAAGAACAATACTACCCCCGGGGTGCTATTAGCTAACTAATTAGAAGCAAGCAATTGTTAGCAACGAAGGACAATAAGACTATACTACTATAGCGAACGCGTACCGGGTATCAATAAGCGCGCTATAACGCGTTAACTAATCGCATACTCTTTTAAGGGCTCTACCTCTTTACTAATGCGCCCTATAGGGCCTTCCCCTAGTATTAGGTCCCCCTCTTATTCCTTTATCCTATCGAGGATAATAGTATCGCGCTACGAGCTAGTAGTATGCCGGCGGCCGGCGTAGCTATATTAGTAACGGTATTACGGAGTGTGTTACTGTTTAAGAAAGGAAGGATATAGCTATATTAGTAACGGTATTGCCGAGTTATTATTAGTCGAAGAAGGAAATCGAAAGCAAGGTAAAGTTAGCGCTAAGACGACTAGCGCCGCTATTGTTAACATTACTTGCTACTGTCGCTACGCCTATAGACACAACCTTACCTACACTACGAGCCTAAGGCACCTTTAATCAAAACTTTAATTAAAAAGCTTTAAGCCTATTAAAGGTTTGATTAAAACTTTGAGGCTAAGTTAAGACTTTAACTAAGTCAAAAGATTAAGCGACTAATAGACTAACTAAGGGCAAAAACTATAGAGCTAAGCTAGCCGGGGTCGATCTTGCGGATAATAGGTTACTCCTCGATCTTTCTAATCCTTTAAGCAAGGCGAACCTTAACTACTATACTTATAATAGCCTTTACCTATAGAAACTAGACGAGCTGTGTTTTTTCTAAAAAGTAAATAATAGCCCTCGTAATAACAAGAACAAACCCTCGGAAGCGGACAACCCTCGGAAGCGGACATTACTAGGTCTTTTAGAGTAGACGTAAAGAACTCGGTACGATATTACGTAGAACGGGGGCAGTGCTCTAATACCCCGTATACCTATCTATTATAGTAGGGAAGGTGCGCTCGTATTGTAATTAGTCGATAGTCCTTAATTCTTATAGTTATATATTACTTCATTATATGTAAGGATAGCGTAGTTAGAGTTAGATATTGTATTAGAAGGTAAGGTTTAATATAGTTATATAATCGGTAGTTATACGTTCAATTTAGCGCGGACTAAGCAGCCTATTAGACCTGCTAAGTTAGTAGCAATAGAGGTTGAGACTAGAACAAAGACCGGCTACGAGGGCGCGGCCTTTAGAAGGGAAGCGTATATTAGGACTAAAGAGGTTACACGTAATTAGTATGTAACCGGGCTCGAGTAAAGCTAGGGTCTTAATGCCTTAGGTAGGGCTTAGCGCTTAGCAATAGGCCAACTTGCCTGCCTTCCTCCCTCTCCTTCTAGCTCCTTATCGAATACTACTCGTACCTACTACCACCCTATCTACCTGCTAATATACCCTTCTTGCGCTTAGAACTAGATAATATAGTAGTCTATCTCTATATAGCAGTTATAAATATAGATAAAACCTATAGAAAGGGACTCTATATAATGTATTAGGCCTTACCTAATACTAATTACTTCCTCTAACTTATTAGTATAGTACGAGAATATGCCCGTAATATACTAGGGTCTACTAAGAAGGGGTTATTATTTAGCATTATCTACGAAGAAACAGGTAAAGCCGCTCTATAGGCTAATGCCGCTCTATAAGCAGCTAAAGACACTAATAAAGGAACTAATAAAAATAAGGGCCGTAGCAGTAGCGGAAGCCGTATACTAAAGACTTGCGCTAAGGTTACTAGTGTTAGTAAAAAGAAAGTATACGAGAACCGAGGCAAATGCAACGTAGTAAACTACTACCTTCGTAACTAGGTTAAAGAGAAGGATAAGAATAACAAGTAGAAGGCTAAGCTAAAGTACTTTAAGGGATACCTACGTAAGAATAAGAGCTTCTATCTAAGGCAGGCTAAGTTCTTTAAGGACCTACTAGCTATTAAAATCGCTTAAGAGCATTATAGCCTAGAGAATAATAGCGAGGACTCTATACTAGACAAACTCTCCCTTGCCTGCTTCTTCTATTCTAGTACGCTATTATTATTTGCTAGAGCAATTAGACCTACTGCCTACCTTAGTATAGTAGCATTAATAGAGCGGAATCCATTTAATAGCCTAATATACGATAGTAGCTTAAACTGCAACATTATTAACTATCCTAGTCGCTTCAATTTTATACTACTTCTATTGCTAGCCTCCTTAACTATAGTAACTAGTACTAGTTATAACAAGGTAGTAGCTGTCGGAATAGCATCCTTTACGGTTACAGCTATTAGTAGTAAGCCCCTATAGATTAAACTAAGGGAATGCCTTTATATCCCTAACTTCTATACTAATATTGTAGGAGGTGCCTTCTTCTTCTAGCGTAGATTTAAGCACTAAGAAATCGATAATACCCTCTATAGCCTATAATACAAGCTGCTAGTTAAGTTTGTTAGACTAACCTAAGGAATGCCCTACTTCGACATTGTTAGCAAAGTAGATAAAGTACTACTACTAACTAAGTAGCTAGTCGACTTAGACAATAAGCCGCTTAAATACCTGTTCTAACTCCCCCTATCGTTATTCGTTATATATAACAGCTCGCTGCTCCGTACGCCTACTGCTACTAAGAAAGCTTACACTTAAGCAAATATATAAGGTGTTCGGGCACCTAGGTACTAAAAGAGTAGAAGAGCTAGTTAATAGGGTTAATAGAATAAAGAGGGATTATATATATAATAATAAGGTACTAAGAACCCTATAGTGCCCTATATATGTACAAGCAAAGGGAAAGAGGCTTATTTCTAGGAGACTAAGGCATTATAATATGTTAATACTAACTCTATATAGACATATTGCAGCCGACCTAATATAGCTAGATCTAGCCTATAACGGGGACTAGTATATCTTCTACGTATACGACCTAAATACTAGACTTTACTTTATATAGACAATTAGTAATCGCTAGGAATTAACACTCCTTTAGTGCTAGAACTAGCTAGCTACCTTCGTACGCAGCATTAGTAGAGACATTATCTGTTTATTATCTAATAATAAAGGAGGCATATTAGGCTTTCGGTTTCAATCCTATCTACGTAATAACTACACTACTTAGAGGCTAATAGCGCTATACACATTAGAATAGGACCTGGCTAAGCGAGCAGGCCGTACTATTATTAAGGTAGCTCGAGCCTTAATAATATACGCTAGGTTTCTACATAGCCTATAGCTAGAGGCAGTTTATATAGCAACCTTCCTAGCTAACAGATTACTAAGGTTACGTAATACCGACCTACTAATGCGTATACTATACGAGATTAGCAGTAGATATAAGCTAAATATAGCCTATATCTATTAGTTTAGAGCAAGGGCATATCTAGTTATCTACGGCACCGAGACAACTAATAGCAAGAGAAAGGCTATACTACTAAGTACTATAAAAGTGGCCTTACGTACCTGTGTTGGATGCCTGTGTAGTTGTAGGGGACACTCTATCTATCGAATATAGGTGCCCTTACGAATAATAGTATTACGTATAAGAGACGTTGTATTTAACGAGACTAAGTTCTATAATAGCTATAATAATAACCTAGGTGTTGTTATAACTAACTAAGAGCTTATAGAAGAATATAGTGATCTCGAAGAAGTATAAGTACCTGCCTCGGAGTATTAATTTAACGAGCTTCGAGAAGTATATAATACGCCTCTAGATCTTATTAGGTTTAGAGCTAAGGGGGTAGATATACTAATAGGTCCTAGTCGACTTATAATAGTTGACCCTATAGGGCTAGCAGATAAGCCTATTAGATAAGACCTACCTTAAGAACTACTATTAGCACTAGCAGCTAAGTAGTAGCTTATATAGGTGCCTTAACCGAAGCAAGACTTTCTAATTAATCTACGCGAAACACTACAACCGCGTAATAACGTACTAGATAGATTAGTAGAACTAACTATTTAGCAACTACCTAAGAACGATGCTAGTAATAATGTTCCTACTAACAATATAGACGCACTAGGTTATATAGACGATATAGACTTTAATCTACTACGCGTAGAGCTAGCTAAATTGCTAATGCTAATTAAAGCAGCTAATGTGTCTTATCGTTACTTACTAAATATAGGAGGCCCGCATTATCGAGTTAACAACCTATACAAACGACAGCGAGTAGCGGCTATCTACCGAGCCGGCCGCTATTATGTTAGCAATAGAGATTAAGCGAGGTATCTCCTATTATTTAATAGCCTATATATAGCCGCCGAGTATAAAGTACGCTTTATATAGCCTAATTAATCTAACGAGCCTAATCTTTCTAATTTACCTTTACTAGAACTACTACTACTTCTTCCTTGTAATAAAGACGATCCGACCCTTATACCGAAAGTATTAGAATTACTAAAAGAACTACGAAACTAGCGCTAAGTTATAAAGAGCCATTTCAACGAGTATTAGATATATACTACAAGAGTTAAGTTTAATAAGGCGCTTAGAATAGGGACATTTAAATAGGTAGACATCGCTATACTAGATAAGCCTAACCTTCTGCCTCTTACCTAGGTATTTAAATATAAGAGTAATACGAATAGACGACTAGTAAAGTTCAAAGCAAGAGTCTATATAAGAGGGGACCTTTAGAAAGGAATATACCTAGACACCTATACCTTAACACTTATAGCAAGGGTATTTAGGGCCCTAATAGCTATTACTACTAAGTTTGACCTAGAGGCTAAGCAGATAGATGTAGTGAATGCTTTCCTTAACGCTATACTGCCCTATATGCTATATCTAAAGCTGCTAGAAGGTTTTGAACAGAAGGGCAAGGTACTGCGTTTACTTTAGGCACTATATAGTCTTTAGGAGTTACTAAGGCTATAGTACAATTACTTCACTACTACTCTCGAGAACAAGCTCGGAATATAACCTATCGACAACGTAGACTACCTTTATACTAATCTAAATAAGCACGTATTTATCTTCTTTTATATAGATAATATAGTGCTATTGTACTACCGTTAATATAGGCAGAAAGCAATAGACCTTATGTAGAAGCTAATAAAGGAATATGAACTTAATAACCTAGGAAAGCTCTTATAGTTTCTCGGTATTAAAGTTATATATAACAGGAAGAACAGAAAGCTATAGTTGTTATAGAAAGTATATACTAAGAAGATAGGCTAACGCTATAGGATTGATCCTAATACTAGTAGGCGGGCAGAGGCACTCCTGCTAACTAGATACGAGCTATATAAGAAAGCAACAGACAAAGAGGCTCGCTATATAGACTTATTAGCAGTACTAGTATACTAAAGTCGTATAGGTTCACTCAACTTCGTAGCGGTTTAAACCCGGCCGGATACAGCTAAAGCGGTCTCTATACTATTAAAAGCCCTTTAGAATCTACGGCAGGAAGACATAGCCGCTGCTAATTAATGTATCAAATACCTACTACAAATAAAGGACCTGTGCCTAGAATATAACGCTAGTAGACTAGCAATCACCGCTTATTTAAGCTAATAGCTTTATGAATTCTACGGAGCTTCTAACGCCTTCTATAGTAACTATAAGGGCACGAGACAGTTATTAGAAGGATAGATATTTAGTCTATTTAACGGACTAGTCGATTAGAAAGCAGTACGGCAGTTAACTATTACTAAATCTACGACTAAGGCTGAACTGTTAGCTGCCTTATATACAGGTTTAGAACTAATCTAGTAGAAGCGTTTCTTTAACAATATTAGCCTTAGCTTAGATAGCACTCTAGTGCTATACTATAACAATATACAGACTATCCGTATAATTAAGGCTAATGCTAGCAAACTAGACACGAAGCTCCGCTATATAGATATTTACTAGTACTAGCTAAGGCAAGAATATAAGGCTAGAAGGATTTAGTATAAATACCTAGCTAGACCCCGTAGTAGTTCGGTTTCCGAACCACCAAACGTATATAGTTTGGTTTCTTAGCGGCGAACTAGCTCCCTAGTTCCGGTTTGGTTTTTTCGAACTATATAGATTCCTAGTTTAAACTAGAGACTGTATTAGTTTTACTATAAGGACACTCTTATTCGACTGCCGGCTACGATTGCCGGCTATAATAGTAACTCTGTTACATTTACTACGCTCTTTTGCCGTTGCTAGGGCGTAGTTGCCGTTGCTAGGGCGTAGTTGCTGTTACTAGGGCGTAGTTTTGCTATAAGGACACTCTTATTCGACTACTGGCTACGATTGCCGGCTATAATAGTTACTAGGTTGTATTTACTACGCTTTATTACTATTGCTAGGGCGTAGTTGCCGTTGCTAGGGCGTAGTTGCCGTTGCTAGGGCGTAGTTGCTATTGCTAGGGCGTAGTTACCGTAGTTACGAAAGCTTACCTATATAACGTTACGTAGGCGGCAATAATTAGGGCTTCGCGATATTCTTATACTTTCAACTTCTTCCTCTATACCTATACTAACAACAACTACTATACGCTACGCCCCCGCCCCTTTCCCTTATAATAGTAAGAGAGAAGCGCGCCGCGCGCTAAACAGAAGATAGAACTAAAGACCGCGAGTTTGTTTTGCCTAAGCGTCTAACTAAAAAGCGTAAGACTAAAAAGGAATACTCTACGAAGAAGAATTCCGTACGAGACCGCGAGAGAAAGGATAAGATAGATAAGGACAAAAGAGCTAAGGATAAGAGAAGAAAGGCGCGGAATAAGGCATTCTATCGATAGCTAGCGCCTATAGAAAAAAGTAAAGGTTAGAATAAGAAGATAACCTAAGAGAAGGCTAAGAGGAGGAAAGAATTGCGGCTAGTTTTCGAGCGTAAAGTTCTAGTAGCGTAAGTCAATCTAGCTAGCGGCCGTAGCTAGTAGCTATAGCCGGCAGCCGTAGCCGGCAGCCGTAGCCGGCAGCCGTAGCCGGCAGCTATAGCCGGCATATTTTTCTTTAATACGTTAACTAATAGTATTTAGACCTATAGCCGCTATCTCTATCGATACGACCGATAGTAACGGAGATATTTAGATAGCCGAGAACAATAATGCTAGAGTTTAGGATGCCGCGATAGAGCTTAATACTACGAATAAAGGAACTGAAAAAAGCGAGGAGATACTATACGTCGATCTAGTAATAGGTATAGTCTTAGGGCCTAACGCTATAGACGATAAGCGCTAGGAGTAGATCGAGCATAGTTAAAGAGACGAGATACTAGTAAAGGGCTAAGGTATAAGTCCTATTAATCTAGAAAATCATAGTTAAAGCTACTACGAAAAGCTAGTAAGGATTAGAATCGAGACTAGTCGTCTTTATATCCTCGATATAGAGTAGAAGTTTCTTTATTAATATTAGAGCGAAGCCTTTGCGTCTATAAAGGCAAAGTAGCTTGCGATTAATGCGATCGGGGCTAGGTATCTAGAGACGGCAGAAGTGTTACTATAGGAGGAAGGGGTATAGGTAATTATTCTATACTCGGTATATATAGCCGGCGTTCGTAGCCGGCAGATACTAACAGTTAAATAGAAAGCGTTTCTCGAAGGCAGAGTGCTACTACTATATAAAATCTTTACTAAGGCAGAGAGGGCTTATATCCGGAATCTAAGCTACTAGTAGGATAGGTTGGCGTTAGAATTCTCTAAATCCCTATATAAGCCTCCGAAGGATTACCTATTTCAGCGATACGGCTTTATCTCGACTACTCCGTAGGTACCCGAAGAAGCTCGAGCGCTCTTTAAGGTCTTTACTAAGAAGCGGAAGGAGTTCGAGGATTAGGATTAGTTAATAGAGCTATTAGTTAGTCTTAGGTTTCGTAGTTAGACTCGGCCTAAGCATTTGCTTATCGAGTGTCTTATACCGAAAGAGGATGGATTAAGACTAAAAACGAGCTTGGATTCGTTAGGTATAGTAGCTCGGTTCCGTTAGTAGGAGAGAGCCGCCGTATAGAAGGCAAAATTTAGGTAGTTAGGGTAGCTAGGAAAGAAATTCTAGTAGTTAGGCTAGCTAGGGTAGCTAGGAAAAAAAATCTAGTAGTTAGGTAGCTAGGAAACAAAAAAAAAGGTAGCTAGCTATTTACTACCTAGCTGTTCCTAACGATACGATGCTATAAAAGAAAGGGTGTTTCCCTATAGCTACTAGTATACATCTACTACTCCTAAGTCCTTACCTTACTATACGAAACCTTGAAACATACCGACCGATATTGTATATATACTAGGCGCTATACTAGGAAGGGTAATAACGAGACGATAGTCGAAACAGTCTAGTATACGAGCGAGATTACGACAACGTCGAGAGGAGGTCGTATACTTACCTTCGAGCCTATCGAGTCCTAGACGACGATTAGGGCTAGATTTATCCTCTCCGAATCCTAGTAGTAGGAATTTATTATAGGGTACTACTACCTAGTCCTTACCTTTACGGAGTCTAAGTAGAAGGTTATTCGGAGACATAAGAATATCGAGTATTAACCCGAAAATCTTCGAAAAGGCTAGCTAGGCGTATCTTTAGAAACCCGAGTATATAGAGCAGTTCAATTAATAGGTCTATAAGATATAGTTCCCTTTATACTTACGTTCGAAGGAGTATAAACTCCGGAAGTACTCGATGCGATAGGGGAGTAAGGAGCGAACGGACACATTCTAGAAGTTCTTTATAGAGGGGGCATTGTACCGTTATACGACTTCTCGACTTAAAGGTTAACTAGTAATTGTCTATAACTTCTACGGTTTAATCTTAAAACACCCGAAACTAGGGGATAGGAACTTATCGCCTACGAACTATCTCTATTCTAAACGGTATCGGGAATCTTAAGGAGAGAGGAGAGTTGATATAGATATAGCGTTCTAGAAAGAGGTACGTCTTCTAAAATGCCGGCTATAGCTACCGGCTATAGCTACCGGCTACAGCTGCCGGCTATAGCTGCCGGCTATAGATTCCGGCTACAGATTCCGGCTATAGATTCCGGCTACTTAAATCAACCGTAGAGGTCTAGCTAATTATTATAGGCTACGCTTAAGGAAGCTCTAGGATTAAAGGCTACCGATTTCTCCCCCGAAGACTTTAAGTAACTAGCAAACGAAATGCTAGCTATAAACGGTCTTCCGGAAGACTTCTACGAAAGGGAGTCTATATAGAAGATATACCTATATCTTATAAACTACCCTCCCCTATTTCTCGGCGCGACAACCTAGCGTATTATATTCGAAAAGAACAAAGAGGCTGCGTTAGACGACATTCGGGAGATCCTCCGTAATACTCGCCGAGTAGCTATTGCTATCGATAGCTAGTTAAGCCGGACTATAAGAGCCTCCTTCCTCTCGATTATACTATACTTTATTAATTCGGATTAGAAACTCTAGGAACTTATAATCGGATTCCCTAAAATTCTAGGTTCCTATACTAGTAAGGATATAGCGAAGCTTGTCTATACGGCAATAGACAGGGTTAGCGTAATAACGAAACTAATCTCGATTACTACGGATAACGCTAGTAATAATCGAACATTGTATAAGGCGTTATATATACAATTTACTCGTATATGTCTTTGAAATTACTAATTGTATCGATAGGGTCGAGTACGTAGAGGAGATTATAAGGTCTATAATCTAGCTTAATCTTCCGAATATTAAGCTCGCTACGATTCCGGATACGTACGACAATACGCACGATAATAACGATAAAGAGGAGCCTATTAATAGCCCTAGCCCTAACGAATCGGAGCCGACGTCGTTGCTAGTTATATCCCTATAGAAGTTTCCCTACCTCGCTTATATAGTTTAAATCGCGATCCGAGCCCTCTTTAAGACGCTTAAAATTGCACTATTAAACGACGACTAATAGAAGATCCTAGATAAGAATAAAGCAAAGTCGAAAGTCGAGAAACTTATTATAGTAATAAGACAGGATAAGGCAGAGAGCCTCGCTCTCGTTTTATATAAGGTATAACTTTTATCCGTAGCCGGTACCTATAGCCGGCAACCTAGTATAGTTCTAACTCTTTTTCTCTAGCTTCGTCGTCTAGCAATATATACGAACTCGAGCTTATAGAGATATAACCGATTCGAGGCTATTTAAAAGAACCTAATCGAGCGCCCTAAAACCGATGCCTAGAATATCGCATAGAATAAGCGATAGCAAAAGCGGCCTCCTTAGCGCCTACTCCGTTTTACCTAAGACGTTAAGACCCGGTTCGATTCGACTTTCTATATAGTTACGAGGGGATATACTTTACGTACCGCTCTCGAGATCTATTAGAGTTCCGAGGGTATTAAGTAGCTCGGCCTTACCGCCGCCGAATAGCGCTAAGTAGAGTATCTCGTCGATATTAGTAAGCATTACGCGAAGGTTACTACTACGATTAGAAGAACCCGAGGACCGACGATCTACCTTATCTTTACGTACTATAACTAGCTCTTTAACGAGCTCGAGGAAACCGTAGCTAAGCTAGCTAAGAAGAGCGTTCCCTAGAAAGTAGCTATAACGAAAGCTATAGACACCTCCTATACTAAGTTGCATAAATATTATAGTGCTACCTTTAACTCGTTCGGGGATATCTATAGCGTTACGTGCTTGCTTAACCCGGTAGAAAAGGATATATACTAGTAGAGGCCGGAATAGAAGGCGGACGAGGTATAGCCGAAGCATTACTAGACTATTCTAGAAAAGATGTTCTACGAGCGTCGGAAAGAAACTAGTCCAAATGTAGCTCCTATAAAGAAAAAGAAGGTTTAGAAGGCTCCGATATTATACCTATTTCGTAGGTAGGAAGTAGAGGCAGAAGAGGAAGCAACTACTAAAGTAAATAAAGAAGAGTTCGATCTCTATCGGCGCGCGAGTAAGTATAAACCCGTAGGCTCGGAAAGAGGGCTAATAATCTCTAGATCTTACCGGTCTTCTAGACGAATTCGGAGACGATATTCTCGCTATATAGTAGCGGTTAGAGCCTAAGTTTCTAACGATAGCGTCGGTCGCTCGGGACGTCCTCGCTATCCCGAGCGTAGGTATAGGCTATAAGAGGTCTTTTAGTATCGCTCGTTACTAGGGCCGCTTTAATCGAATATACTCGCCTACTACCTTCGAATCTATTATAGTATTCCGATACTATCTCCTCTACTAGAATCGCTAAGGTAGGTTACTAAAGATTATACTAAAGGAGTTAATCGAGGAATTAGAAAACCTTAAGATCGAAGAAACCTAGGAGCGCGAAGAGAATACGAAATCTAGCCTAAGCGAAACCCTAATTAGCGATAACGAAGAGGAGGAGGGCGGAGGTAGAAGGCGATACCGGGTCGAGAAGCGGAAACGTATATAGGCTTAGAGTAGCTTTAAGGAGACGAAGCGTTTACGTATAAGGTAATATAGCCGGCGTATATAGCCGGTATATATCCGAAATGTATTTCGAATTCCTAGGACCTAAATAGACTAGTTACTATAGTAACCGACCCCGCTTACCTGCGGACTATTTCTAATTCTCTATTCGCTCTTCCTCTCCTTCTTCCCTTTCCCTATATTCTTAAAGATAAATATACCTTAAGGATTCGGCTCTTCGGGCCTTCCTAAGCCGGCTACCTCCCCTTCCTTAAGCTGCTATCCTTTATTCGAATCTAACGATAACCTAATAAGGCGGTTTAATAGAAGACTATTTGTTCTAGAAGGTAAGAAGCATTAATGTCTCCTTACGATTATATGCTTATTAATTTTCTAGGTCCTACCGATATACCCTCGTCGCCTAAACGCGTAGATAAATATCTTTAGAGGCTAAAGGGTAAGGGTAAAGCAAGCTAAGTATAGGGAGACCGTAGCGAGAACGAGATATCGGAAGAGTAAGGCTCTCCGTAGTATATACGAAGGAAGGGGGTTCCTCGGAAAACAGTACCGAAAAACAAGAAGGCTATAGGTAGATAGGAGAAGGCTAAAAAGAGTAGGCGGACGAAGACTATCGCGAAGAAAAGTTATCTTTCTATTAAAAGAAAGGGAATAAGGCAGGACTCGACGATAAAGAAGCGGCGCTTCAAACTAGGTACTATTGCCCTTCGCTAGATCCGGCTTTTCTAAAACAAAAGAGGGACCGAGCTTTTAATCCCTAAGACTCCCTTCTAGCGACTCGTCCGAAAAATTATATTAGATTTTCGGTCTAGTATGCGATTTACAGCTAAGGCGATTAGTACTCTTTAGGAAGCTACGGAGGCATTTCTCGTAACCGAGCTTAAGCTTTTAAACCTCCTTACTATCTATACGAAGCGGGTTACTCTTTAAAATAAAGATATATAGCTTCTAGCTAAAATTCGGCGTCGGTTTATAGCGGATTAGTTGGAAATTGTATTTAGTCGTTAGATTAACCTAGGAGGAGGCCTATTTTCGCATCCTTTTACCGGCTATAGGTACCGGCTATATTTCTAATTTTATCTCCGCGCCGTCCCTAAATCTAAGGTACGAAGTAGAAACCTAGCGCTCTATATTTACCCGGCTATTATAGAGACGAGCTATATTTAGATTAGTTTCTTCGCATATCGCGACCTAGCGGGTATTAAGCGAAAGGGCGATAGAACGTTTATAATACGTCTCTATTTAGACCTAAAACACAAAGGTCCTAAGGAGCCCTAGTATCCTAACTATAAGGAGATTCTTTAGTATTAGTACTTTGATCCTCTATACTACGAGGCAGATAGCAAGCCTACGAGAGAGAAACTTTAACGAGAAATTCTCTATAATACGTAGCGCTATTGTATAGCTATAGATACGTACTAAGTCCGGCAACTCGAAGAAGAATTGAGATAGCGTATTAGCGACCGAGGAAGAGATCGATAGTATACTAGTAGAGTCGAGGTCTTATAAGCGAAGTATAAGATAATATAGGCTCTTAGTCGTATAGAGTAACGTACTATACAAATAACTAGGCGTGCTACTCTTATTCACTTACGACCTATATCCTAGGATACTCTTCTCGTACTTTTTATACTCTTTTCTAATACCTTAC
>NW_006921536.1:5525817-5532182 GCF_000340215.1 Pseudocercospora fijiensis CIRAD86
ATAGGGTTTCCGCTCGGCACCGTAGCCTCTTAAGATAGGGGCGGAGTGAAATTAGAATCGATAGCCGGCACTCGTAGCCGGGTATATAGAGACGGTAGTAGGCCTTGTCCTACTAAATAACTAGCTTGTTTAGTATAGCCTACCTAATATTTCTTATATTTACTAGCAATAGGCCTAGGTTACTTATAAGATTGCTGTAGCTAGTAAAGGCATTACTAAAGAATATCTATACTATAGTAAGATACTATTATTACGCCGGCTATTTATTAAAAGGAGGCTTTCGCCTATTACTATACCGGCTATATATACCGGCTATATTTCAAAGTCTCCCGTACCTGCCTTTTTTAGCCGTGCCTGCCTTTTTTAGCCGTGCCTGCCTTCTTTCCTTACTCTAACGTTACTATAATATAGGCTTGCGCGAAGCTTACTCTATTGCCTAGCGATACCGCGATACTACCGCTATATTTAACCTTCGTATCGATACCTGTATCTCTACGCTCTATATCTACTACCTCCGTAATACCCTCGCTCCGCGCGCGCCTTCGTACACCTTCGTAACGTACTTTTTTCCTTAATTCGACGACTTTTATAATAGCGAGTCTACTTAACTAAGTTACGACGCCTCGCAAGAAGGGACCTAGTGCTTCTACGGGTCGTAATAAGACCGGAAATAGTAGAACGAGTATAGTATATTAACGTAAGAGGGCTGCTACTACTACCGCTAGCTCCGGTACTAGAAAGGGCGTCGCGAGCAAGGCTCCGCGTAAGACAACGGCGGGCAAGGCTCTAGGTAAGACGACAACTAGCGCTTCTACTACTAGTAGCAATCGTACGAAGCGTCGATAGCGCCTAGGAAGTAAGTCCTATTTATAGCCGGTAGCGTAGCCGGCAGCGTAGCCGGTAGCGTAGCCGGCATTCTTACTGTCTTTTTACTAATCCTTCTTTAGCCGTAGCCCTCCGTAAGATTCGGCAGTATTAGAAGAGTTCTTAGCTCCTAATCCGTAAAGCTCCTTTCTAACGACTTGTTCGCGAAACTGCCTAGGATTATAGAACGGACCTTCGCTTCTAAGCCTCCGCGATAGGCGCCCTTTAAGAGGCTATAGAAGCCTACCTAGTTCGTATCTTCGAATATATATTTCTCTTCTACCTCTTTTCGGACTATACTAATACTATTTTAGCGGTTAATCTTATAGCTATCTACGCGAAGCGTATAACGATTATAGACAAGGATTTTAAAGCACTCGATTAGATTCTAAAAGGCTAGAATATCTATATTCGAGACGGTGCTAGGTAGGATAGATATTCTAGTAGAAAGGATGTTCGTAGTGTTATCTATAAGCTTTTCTATATACGAAATAAGCCGCTGTTATACGGCGCTATATACCGCGCTCTAAATACTCTCTAAGTATATATATATAGTATAGTATACTTTATTAGCCGTACGGAATGGAAGTCTCCTAAAATCCCGTTAGTACTAAGGAGTAAAAAGGCCGGCTACGCTGCCGGCTACGCTGCCGGCTACGCTACTAGCTACGCTGCTAGGTTTTTTAAAGAACTAAAAGAAGATAGACATTCCGGTTGATTTGTATTAGTTTGGATTTTTATAAAAAGAAAACAGGGAAAAATAAGGAAGGTTGAAGAGCCTAATAGTTATAGTTATAGGTACTATCCCTGTTTTCTAGAGTATATTATATACCTGCCTTCGCAACTCTACCTAATACTCCCTCTAAATATCCTTATACTCTACCTACTGAAAATTCAACTAGGTACCTAGACCTGCAGCTGCCTCTATATCTTTTACTATCTTCTATAGGTTAAAGGCCTCTTCTATAGCAGCCTCTACCTCCTTATATAATACGAAGTCACTACCTGCCCTACCCTTTATATCTCCTAAATAACTAAGAGTTCTAAGGAACGAACTAGCATTCGGCCTTAGTATAGCGAGTAACTAGTAGAACGTTCTATAGAGCTGCCTTATAGCTCTTTTATATACTATACCGATACCGAGGGAGGAGTTATCCTAGTACTTAATATTATTAAATAGTTCGGTAGGAAAGTATATAAACTTCTTAAGGAGGAGGACTTCTAGGGAAATCGATAAGTTCTACCTAGATCTAGATAAAGACATTCTACTAAGCAGTTAGGGAATTGAACCGTAAACGAAAGGATGAAATTTATACCTAAGGAGTATAGTTTCCGAACTGAACTATAATGCCTTATGTGTGTGTATGTATGCTTTTAATTAGTTAGTGCCCTTAGCTGATTGTCTATAGATTTGAGGTTATATAAGTACCTTTATACAACTACGTAGCCTAAGTAGGATTCGAAAATTCTGTAAGTACTAAGGACTAAAAATGCCGGCTACGCTGCCGGCTATACTGCTAAGTCTTACAAAGGGCTTGCTTAAAGCTATATATACATTCGTACACTTCTTAAAAACCGATAAATTATATAGTTCGAACTAGCTACTTATATAGTTGCTTAGCAAACTAACCCAAACCAAACTAGAGTTTCGGCTTAGCAAACTAAACCAAACTAACCCGAACTACTACGGGGTCTATACCTAGCTATATAGGATATACTAGCCGATAGAATAACTAAGCTCTATAGCCCGTAGAACTAGGAGAGGTTTATTAAACAGCTAAGACTAACTAAACTAGTACCTAAGGATATATAAGGAGGCAACTCTTCCTTTAACAACCTCTTCCTCTTTAGTAATACGAAGACAACTCTATATTATAGGTAGTAGTAGCCCCCCCCCCTATTCGCTACTAATTATAACTAAGTCGATTAAGCATACCTTTATCGATTGGCGCTAGCAAAAGTGTCTAATACGATAACGACGACTAATTAGAATAAAGGATTTAACCTTACCTTCTAATATAGACTAAACAAATAGTATAGGAAACCTTACTTTGCGGGGTACGTTACTATCGCCTATATTATTACTTCGAACGTTACTTCTACTAACTAATAACAAGTCTACGGCGATTGTATTAGTGCTAGTAATAATAGTGTAGTAGTCTTAGCTAAGGGTAGCGTCCTTAGTTAAGTTACCTATCCTAATTTATTAAATCTATTTAACTAATATATATCCTTACTTAATCCTTCGTCTAATTAAATAGACGCTACCTATACGATTGATCTAATAAACGATAGTAATAATGTAAAGGGCTTAGTTTAATTTAATTAAACTAACTTAACTATATAATACGAGTACTTAGATAAGGCTTAATAGTATCGGTCTATACTTAGACTACATAGGAAGACAATAGTTCCTAGTAATAGGGACTATATATAAAGGTATATATGCAGTCCGGATTATGTAACGATATCCTTCTAGGGTAATCGGGGTATAAAATAAGACTCTCTTATATATAGTATAGATTTAAACTATTTTTTTGTTGTTTTAATAAACTACTATATAAGAAGTCGAAAGGATTAATTTTTCTTTTGTTTGTATATAAAGAAGCATTAACTACCTTGCCTAAAACGGAAGGCAAGCCTCTTTCTTTTTATATAAGCTAAGGGGGTATATAACGCGTAAGCTTAGTTACATAACAGTACGTAACTTCTTGGCAGGAGAAGGATTTCTACACTGTATTTTAGACTATAGAATAAGCAGAATATAGGCGATTAATCGAAGCTATACTAAACAGCTAGCAAGGCAGTATTACGTAAGTAATCTACTGCGCTGTGCGTAATAATCGCTCGTATCGCGTTCTGAAGCACATCCTTATAGATATATAGTAGTACGGAGGTAGGTATCTCGTTGTAAATGTACGGCAGCAATATAGAAGCATTCGCTCTTATTGTAATAATAAACCCTAGTAAGATTCGGTAGAGGACTAGAATACGGAACGTCTAGGACACCGAGTCTTAGCAGCCGTAGTAGTTACACTAACGTGTTAACAACATTAACCGGATAGACCGGTAATACATATAAGGAGGACAGAGTGAGTCTACCGGAACCGGAGATTACGAGATACGGATTCTATTGTTAGCACCTTCTACTGTTTTGAATCTTAGTAAACAAACTACGCGTTTCCTCTCGCCCTTACTACCCTTACTGCCCTCTAACCTCGCTATCGCTACAATAAAGCTAAAGTCTACGTATAGTATAGCAATATCGCTTAATCCGAGGTATTATTATCGTTACTGCCGCACTACTACTACTACCGCCGCCGCTGCCGCTGCCGCCCTGTTCTACGCGTTTCTCGGCCTCTTACTACTACTGCTACGCGTTAGTTAAGTAAGTAAATACTACGGCATAGACGAAGTATCCTATAGCGACCGATTATAAGAGCTTGTCGGTGCAGTTACTGTCTAATATAGCTATAGCAGTAATAGTGCTAGCGGCACCTAAAGGCCGAGTAACTAAACCTCTATAACTAGCTTAGCAACTAAGAGGGCAACAATAGGGTCTATAGCCGCCTATATTCGAGACAACTACTTAGTAAGTGCTTTATCGGCCGTGTCGTCGTCTATACTATTAGCTAACTCTTTACGGAGGTTGTAGAAGCGCTCTCGGATATTAAACACCTGCTCCTTTATCTTAATAGCGCGTCGCTCTAGTCTTATTGTTGTCTCTAGCTCGAGGTTAATAACAACGCGCTCTCGAGTGAAGTATAACTCGAAGCCGCTCTCCTACTAGCCTTATATCTATATAGCATAGTCTTCTTCCGAGAGGTTGTTATAGAGCTTGTTCTATATATAGATATAGCGGCATATAATCTAATACTTCCGGTAAAAAGCGCACTTATAGAAGTTATAGTTATCGAGGTCTCTAATATCGCTAGCATCAAATTCTAGCTTACCGAGCGCAATCTCGGCGGCAATAAGGGCTTAGATAGGGTAAGGAAGTAGCTTTAACTACTTGTTAGTATAGACAATAGGGTATATCTTCGAGCGGAAGCTATAAAGGGCGATATTAGCCCTATAGTCGAAGCTATTCGCAACGTTGTCGACGTAGATAGTAATGCCCTTTAGCGAGAACGCCGCTATAGCGCGTTTAAGGTCCCCCTTCTTAAGGCAAGAATATAGACCTTCTAATAGATTAGTAGTCTTACACTATATATATAGAGGTAAGTGTTCTCGTGCAAAATTAGCCTACATTCGCTTAGTTTTAATAAACTCGTTCTTAATATATTTAACCTGTTCTCGCTTAGGTTAGCCGTAGAGGTTGCGTAGAAGCGCGTTAATTGCTTTGTTTATCGAGTCGTTATAACTAGGCTCCGTTCTTCTAAATTTTAATGCTACAAGCATATAGTCTAAGGTCTTCTTGTATTTATCGGCCTTAAAGCGCTTACGGAGTGTAGCGTCGACGTGTTTATAGCAGAGATAATAGGTTACTTCTGTCTTACCTGCAATTAGACCTAGAAAGGCGATTTTAACCGCTCGCTATTTAGCTCCGCTATCGTCTGTAACCTAGTACCTAGAAGTCTACCTTATACTATTTTCTCGACACTATCTCTTAACAACAAGTATATACGATAATATAACGTCGCCGTCTTCGTATTCTATAAGAAAATAGAAGGGGCAGCGCTAAGAGCCGGTAGTGTCGCGTACTATAATAGTAAACAGCTTCTAACCTAGGAAATTCGTCTTGTATATAGAATCTATTAAACAAAGCCGCCTATATTTTTGTAGAAGCTCTAGTCTTTCCCGTTTAGCAAATACATATCTAATAGTGTCGGCGCCACTTTAATAATACTTAGCTTCGACGTATTCGTATAGGTATTATACTATTATTGTTATAAGTTAGTATTTAAGGAAGATTCTAAATAAGGAAAATAGAGGGGATGATATCGGAGAAAGGGTAGTCCCGCGCCGATTAGCTACTTAGAGGTCGCGCTAAGAGATAAGCTAAACCGCTTACGGATACTTAGCGGCAACACCTCTAATTCTTAATACTTCGAGGAAATAAGAACTTACACTCTAACAACTAATCTCTTAACTCTAACAACTATACTAAGGTACTTAATCGACCGCTAGTATACTAGATATTAGGGTATACTTTGCGGAAGCCTCGAGCGCTATTAAGAACGTGCATTCGCTTAAAACTAAGGCCTCCGGAAGCCTTAAGAACCTTATATTACCTAGGTGCGTTTTTACCTATTATATTGTCCTTTACCTCCGCCGCTCTATAGCCCTTCTACCTTTCGTTACTAACTACCTTCCGCTAGAAGGAATTTAACTTGTTATAGTTAGAAGTCTCGAGAGAGTAGTTATAAGCGGCCTAATCCCTACTTTAGTGCGAGAACTAGTATTCGACCGGTCTAATACGCTTAAACTCCTTCTTACTATTCTTAACGAGGTTGCTAGTAGGGTTAGTCTCGTTATACGGCTTATACAACACTTAACCT